>NC_137468.1:50778459-51308459 GCF_964235325.1 Thermobia domestica | reverse complement strand
ACACGCGCATTAATGTTTTGCTCCCAAGAACAGTATTCCTTATTAGTTCAATGTTCAAATGCGGTTAATAGGTTGAGCAAAATTGGGTAACTGCTAATGGACGCTACTAGGCTAAATAAATAAATTTGTAAATAATTCCGTGAATCACAAAAAATGCACCCGATGATGAAGTATCATATACCTAAAATAGCGTTACTGACTATAGAATAGTGAAGTAGGCTACTGGTCTTTTCTATAGCAAAATAGATAAGATAAGAGCCAACTTACTTTGCCCAGATTGATGAATGAACGTTATAAGTGAATCGACAAAAACATCAAAACCTCTTCTTCCTTGCAATCCATTCAGCTGACTGTCATCAAATTTTTGATACACTTTTCTAGATCTCTGCGCTACCGTGCAGAAATATCGTCCGTTTTCTAACAAGCTTCCTTGGGCGTAAACTTGGGTGATCGGCATTACCTCAGTGTTCGCGAATACCCCGGTTTGCCCTATACGTCCAAAAACTACAGGAATTACTCAAATGCGGTTTTAAGTACACCACCTACAATTTTAATTCTCATTGCAGAGAGAGGGGAGAAAGAGACAAATGTTGTCGAAAACGATTGATATTAGTGTGGAATCATTCGTTTTCGATAACTCACTCTTTTCGGGGTCGCTTGGATAAAGAGTGACTCCAGATGCTATTTAAATTCAAGTTCAGTCCCCATTAGCACCAAAAGGGTGGAACAGTAATATGTAAAAACAATTGAAAATGACCGATATTAGTCTCGAGTACATGGTTTTCGGGGTCCCTAAGTAGATTGTTGGTAGTTCCAATGATCTTTAATTTCAAGTTCAGCCAGCAGTAGGAGTAGGATCCCTAGCACACCTACGGAGAGAGGAAGAGGGTAACCTACAAAACGATCAAAAACGACCGATATTAATGTAGAGTCAATTGTTTTCGGAGTCGCTAATATGAAAGTCCCGATGCTGTTTCAATCTAAGTTCATTCCCAATTAGTACCCCTGGAAGTAAAGGTAACATGAAATATAATTTTAATAAAATATTGTTATCGAATCTATAGTTATGAAAGTTCCTAAGTTGATAGCATACAATGTTTCTATATACTTAACTCTATTGGCACGTGTAGAATGGTTGGAGCGGGTTAAAATCTAAATCTAACAGTAAACGATCGACATTAGTATAAAATCCATAGTTCTCGATGCCACTGAGACTAATAAACACACTCCCGACAAAGGCGTCGATTGTGGGAGGACCAGGGGTCCCGGGTCCCCCAACGCTCATGTGGGTCCACCCATTGTATTTGTAAGTTTACAATATTTTGCATAATTTAAATGCAATTTGTCTTAAAATCCTCATATATTGTTTCTGCATCTGAATGGGTCCCCCCAAATTTACAAAGAAATTGGCACCCTTGACTCCCGATAGTGTTAGACTTCATGTTCAGCTCCTATCGGCATGAGGTTGAGGAGGATTGAAAAATAAAATGTCTTACATCACTCAGAATAATGTCGAATTCATAGTTTGGGTACGTCAAACCATTACGTAACAATTGGAATGACATTTTATCCTACGTTTACGCATGAATGAATATTTCTGTTTTATTAGAAATTCTGGATGTATGGAACTATGTATATGAATGTATGTTCCAGCATAACTCTGGAACATATAGATTAATTTTAACCAAACCTGATAGACATATGACTTTCAATCGAAACAAAAAAAATCTGTGGGAGAGCTGGAAGTAGTAATATGTAAAAATAACGCAAAACGAGTGCTATTAATCTCCAAGTCATAATTTTCGGGGTCGCTGAGATGAATAACGACGCTCTCGATAAGGTTTAAGTATACATTTTTTCCTATCTGCAGTAGGTGGTGGTGGTGGAATAGTACTTCTTCAAGCTAGGTCTTTTAATTATTTAAAAACATGGAAAATGCATACAAAATTCTAAGGGATGGGCAAGACAGATTTAAAAAAACTTAAATCCACTCATATCCTAAAGATTTGAGATTTTACCTCATCAACATATTTTGCAACTTCACCAAAAAAAATCCTGTAACATAAAAAGAACTTTAAAGATTAAAATTGCTTCTTTTTTACCTTATGGCTTTAAGTTCAACAAATGTTTAACGCCAACACTTTATTTATTTATTTATTTATTTATTTATTTTTTTTTTTTAGATTTTCACCCATATTTGTATGTATGGAATAAGGATACCTTCAAAACAATCTTACAGATTTCTTATTGTCAGATACACAATCCATTGAAAATATTTCCTATAAAAAGCTTAGCTTTTATATTCTGCGAATAGTCAGAATTCCAAATACGGCTAATATACTTGTTTTGCAGAGAAGCGCAAGGCTAATTAATATATTTCGCCTCTTTAAGTTTAAATTTACGTAGTACAATTTTGCTATATAGGAAGGCTTCAGATAATGTTGTGCGTACTATAGTGATTCATAGAACTAATGCGCCACACGTTATGAAGTTAACGAAGCCATGACGTTATAATTAGGGAAAATGAAAACAGCATTTTCTAAAATTACCGTTTGATAAAATTTATTTTTTGAATAACTGTGGTATGGCTGGTATTTTGGGAATAACGGTGGTAATATCATACAGAAAAAACATTCTTTCTAATTTACTGAAAACTGTTTTGAAATTGTACTTCTTCTGAAGTTATTTACGAAACTAATTCCATAAACGGATATAACTTTTGTCACTGATTGTACCAGCTTTTTTTTGAAAATATATAAATTTTAATAGCTTGTACCAGTTGATAACCCAACCCAACCACTGATTGTACCAGTTGTTTTAATGCCACTTTGAGGAAAATATTTTGCAATATCCTTTTTAAGAAAATAATATTAACTGACTACAACAAAAACGCTAAAAACTACATAATAATAAATTGTTACAAAACAAAGTAATAATTAGTATAATAATAATAATAATAATAATAATAATAACAATAATAATAATAATAATAATAGGCTAATAATAATAATAATAATAAAGCGTTTAAAAGTAGAAAATAATTCATTATCATTATTTATAAAAAAATCCCAACCCACACTGTTAAAAATAATTTCTTATATTTGAGATACAATTTCTAAACTGTACACCAAGACAATATTTTCTTAGAAATGAGATTTGACAATTGTCATTCATAAGGAAAGTAAATGTATATTTTCTCGTTCCGATTTATAAAACCTCATCCACTTTTCTTCATTTCTCATTAATGAGAGTTTCTAACTCTTGTTTCTAAGAAAACAGCTTCTCTTTGCACAGATAATAAACGTTATCTCAGATTTATGAAAGTATTTTTATCAGTGCAAACAAATTAATATGTTGTATCAAAATAGTTCCGATGAGAATTTTATGAGAAATGAACTTGAACCAGTAGCGTCATTTCAGATTTGGCTTGGGGGGAGGGCCAAGACCCCTTGATATATGTAAAATTTCTTGTTTTCCACTGACTTACTATTATTCTATTGATAAAATCTATATAAATCTCAAACTCAGGGTGGTGGCAAATGCCCCTCCCTGACCCGCCAAATGACGCCCCTGACTTGAACTTTGGTTTGGCATTGACTTCAAGTTTTTAGATAATGAAAACGAATTATTTTGTGCGTTTAACAGTGCCGACGCTAGAAGGGATTAAAAGGGGAATATTCCTCCAATGGCAGCGTGGAGATTGTCTGTTTCCCACACCAGGTCTGTATGAAAGATTATTTCATTTGAAGCACACCTTCTGCTTCTTTTTAAGACTCTGCTAAAAAATTATTTTCATTGTACGTATAATTATTGTAATTATCATTAGATATTGTAACGGACCGTTTCAGCTTTGTTCATTTTATTATAATGTTAATGTTTGAATGTTTGGTTTATGTTTATTCAGTATGCCGACGTTATGTCTATCTGCACTGTTGGATTTAAATTTACTACTTGTTAATTTCCTCATGTTTATGATATAAAATTGTCTCTGACATATAAATAATCTTTGAATTTTTTTGTAATTAAGTTTGAAAAGAAGAAAGTGAGTGTGATATATAGTGTATTGTCTTAAAACAACACTACTAAATAAATTGAAAAATAATTTTGTGTAATTTTAAACCACAAATGATAATCTAAAAATATAAACTACAATTATTTATTCTTTTGATTTCTATATTTTGTGAAAAGGATGTATCGCCAGAAAGTTTAAAGGAAAAAGGATGTAACTGTAAACCAATGTTCTCCCGAATCTATAGGTAACATTAGCTATACGAAAACACATCGCAAATAAGATTCATTCACGTCTGAATATCCAAGTTTTCTTTCATTGGTATTTAGATTAGCGTAACTACGTCTACGATATTTATCTAATTCGTTAGCTACATCCAATTAAACACTTTCTTATGAGGGCACACCGTCTTGTTTACGAACCTGTAACTTAGAAGGAGTAACACAACAATATATAACTTCCTTCCAATTTTGTGAAGTAATATGCGGAATCCAATATAAATTGGCATCGCAATTTGTAATTTATCTATGGTATTTTCGGAAGCGAGGTAAATTTTTACCTATATACTTCACTGTTTTATTAATAAAAGAATTGTTCATAATCAAAGCTTAAGGATTCGTGAATAAGCCGGTCTCGACTAACTGAAAATGCATTTTATAAAACTTTCCGTATAAGTGTCCCATCTATATGTACTTTACGTATGAAACAGTATAGGTGGTCAGGATCTCACATACAAATGCACGTATACAACATATTTTTTCTATACCTGACGAAGGTAACATACAAATATGTGTGTAATATAAGGAATACTGTTAGATGTCAGACATCCTGCTATGCCATAATGTAACATCTAAGTGCAGTGCCTATGTAGCATAGGATAACGTGTGCTCCTTACTTATTTCCATAGTAAGAAAGATATATTTTACAATATACAACCCTACGGAGAACGGATTTTTATCAATGTAGGAGTGCTTGAAGAGTTTTATAACAACTTGAAGTTGACCTTGGACTTCGCATATATTGTCATTCTGCAGATGCTTAAGATGATAGGTGATTTAGAATATACTCAAATAGAACTTTTCCTAAATCCGTAATATTGTAAAAAAACTGAGATTTAGCATTACGCAACCCAAGAATTTAACCTCCATTTTAATGCTTAAAACGTAATAACCTTATTCACACAGTTGACAATTTCCGAGCTCATATTGTAGCTAAATGTTGATTAGATCAAGTTCATTCTTCCATTTTCCAAAAGTTGTAAACCGAATACTACTTTTCTTTCTCCAGTTCAATGAAAAACAAAACAAATCAGCATAATAACATTTTTGGGTCAACACTATGAAATAATTATAACCCACGCTTTGTTACATGCAGAAGTGGGTTCAGAGACAATTCATTCGCGCAAGACTGAAACCCCTAAGTACAATTCGAGCGTGACCATGAACTGATTTCGTTCTCGCGACTGGCGTTGAGAAAGCAGGTGTGCTAATACGCACCCTGTACGGATCCACCCGTCAGACGAAGTTAAGGGTACCCAATGGACATAATAATTGTAGTCTGTTGTGATTGATCCGAGTATACTGTTTTATTAAGCGAGTGAGTGTAATTGTCTGGTTTTTTAATCCTGTGAGTGAAGTGAACGTCGTCGCATCTTAGAGGCGCTACGGTTCGCCTTGTTTCCAGTTTTTCGCAGAGTTTACGGTCTACCTTCTAGTCTGTGGTTCTGGGTTTGTTATGGCGGGACGCTAGGGATACAGTGTTAGCAAGCTTGTAAATCTCCACAAATCATGTTCGTCGCATCAGTGCACTCCTGTTGCTAGTTGAATCCAATGTTCAGATAGAGATAGGTTTCCCGCGGCATCGAATATGTGGCCGTGTTTAAGACTGGAGGGAATTTTAAATCAAACACTGGACATTTTTATTAGTTTTCAGTATAAGACGCACTTGAATTTTGAAGACAATCTTTCGAAGAAAAAAGTGTATCTTATAGTCCGCAAATATGTTTAACCCTCGCACTACAAACGGGGGGTATTTTGTGCCCACCACATTATGTTTCTTGTAATTACTATTTTGATTATTACTTTAAAATTGTGGAAAAATAGGTTGTTATCGAGCATGTTTAGCTAAAGCATATAGCTTGCGTTGGTGAAAATTGAGCGTTAGTTTGTCTCATAAATTTGTTTTTTTATGTTGGTGGGCACAAAGTACCCCCCCCCCGTTGGTAGTAGGCGTGACTCATTTTTAAAACTGTCATGTACAGATGGCAGTATAATAAATAGCCGTTTTCCGCCTTTTCTGAATTTGGCGGTCAGTCTTATCGCGTGTACTGTTCACTTAGTCGCTGTTGGTTGTTGTGAGAGTTTCTGTACGTTGTTAGAAGTAATTATTTAGTTTCTAAGATTTTTTGGCAAAATGGCTTCTAAAAAGTTACAGAGACATGAAATAGAAGAAGAATTGAGGAAGCTATCATCTGATTCTGCACCAGAATATGATGATAATGGTTCAGCAGTGAGTGAAGACGAAGATTTCATCCTGGATCGTGAAGATATCGGTGGAGAAAGTTCCGACACTGAGTGCTTCAGTGACTTAGATGACACGTTGTGTGACGAGTATAGAAAATACCGTTTACATGGCGACATACTCATTGCTAAATCTGGCCGGACATACGTGTCTGAGCCTCCACGCCAAACGAGAAGTGTGAGTCAAAATATTGTGAGAGAACATCAGGGTCTAAGAACTGACGGTAAAGTACAGACAGTTCGTGAATCTTTCGAATGCTTTTTTACAAAGCGCATTCTTACTATAATTGTTCAGCATACAAACGAGGAAGCAAGAAGACTGCACATTCCTGAAACGAATGAAAAAGAGATAATGGCATACATAGGTCTTCTCCTTCACATGGGAGCAAATGGTGATACCCGATTTGATGTAGCTGATTTGTGGTCTAGTGCCTCTGGGAGATTTCTTTATATAGCTACTATGAGCAGAGACAGATTTCAGCAGCTATGCAGAATTATTCGATTTGACGACAGGAATACTAGAGAGGTTCGAAGAGCAAAGGACAAATTTGCTGCTATTCGCGAAGTGTTCGACGCTATGAACGAAACGTTTCCGCATTATTTCTTTCCTGGTATGCACACAGTTATTGATGAAATGTTATCTCTGTTTAGGGGCAACTGTTCTTCAAAGTATTTATGAAAGAGAAACCAGGAAAATACGGCATTCTTATTCGTATGCTTACTGATTCAGAGACAAGGTATATTCTAAATATGGAGCCCTATGCTGGAAAGAACTGCGAACAATCAAAGTCTTCGGCAGATGTTGTAAAACGCTTAGTTGCTCCAATAAATAACTCGGGGCGGAACGTTACAAGAGACCGCTACTACACATCAGTAGACTTGGCCGAAGAATTGTGGAACAACCACGGCCTAATCCTCGTGGGAACGCTTCAGTCTAATAGAAAACACATTCCTCAAGAATTGAAGACAGTAACCTGTAGGGAGCTCTATTCCAGTAAGTTTGCTTTAACGGCTACTGGAAATACTCCAGTAACATTACAGTCGTACATTCCACGCGAGAAACCAAAAAAGGTGCTTCTTTTCTTGTCTACCCAACATTCAGATGCAACAATTGCCTCTGTTAGTGATCCCAAGAAGAAATCCGTGATCAATCTTTATTACAAGGAAACGAAGGGAAGTGTGGATGTAATTTACCAAATGGTAAGGAAATATTCAGTAAAACTTTCAACTAGAAGATGGCCTATGTCAATGTTCTACACGTTGGTCGATATAGCAGGAGCGAATGGTTTCACTATATTTCGTCTCAATTTTCCATCTTGGAATGAGAAGAAATCCAACAAGAGACGTCTGTATCTTCAAGAGCTTGCGAAGGAACACACAATGCCATCCATTGAAGAGAGATCAAATAATGCTACAGGTCTTCAGAAAAGGGTAATTGTTGCCATGGAGGAAATCTTAGATCGGAAGGTGGCGCAAGTTGCTCAAAGCAAGGAAGTGTGTGCTGGTAGGGGAAGGTTCCATATATGCGATCGAGAAGCACCTACGAAGAAGATGAAGTACAACAAAGTCAACAAAACAACAATTATTTATAGTCTGTGTAAAAGACAAACTTGTGGAAAGCACAGTAAAAAAACAGTGATCTGTAATAACTGTGAACAAAACACGCAATCTGAAGACAGTGATGTGTAGAACCGTGAGGAAAACACGCAGTCGAAAAACAGCTATACAATAAGTATATACTACTTTTGAATGTTTATTATGCCACATATTTCTTGCTTGTTTTTTCAAAGTTATGAAGTATTTATGTACTATGTGTTTAGTAATTGTGTATTACGAATGTAAGTCCAAAAATAGACAGTAGGAAAACTCGCAGTCCAAAAACAGCTATACAATAAGTATATACTACTTTAGAATGTTTATTATGCCGCATATTTCTTGCTTGTTTTATGAAGTATTTATGTACTATGTGTTTTGTAATTGTGTATTACAAATGTAAGTCCAAAAAAATATATATATTCAATTTTAATGTTTATTTTCTCTCTTTGTATACTTTCTTGATTATATCACATTTTTAAAAAAAATATTTCATTGCTTAGCTTAAAATGGCATGGTGTGTGTATCGTGTACAGCTATAAGGTATCGTATTATCATCTATTAACAATTATAGAAAATTCAAATAAATGCACGATACAAATGTTAATCTATAAAAGGTTGAAAGACAAACCTCTCTGTATTGGGAAGAATAAAAACAATGTTGTTTGTTTGCGATCGCATTACGGTCGAACGTCTGAGTGATTGACATGATTTTTACGCAAGTTAATATCAGCCCCCAATTTGTTTGACATCATGTCACTTTTCTTAAAGAGCTTATAGTAAAAGCGTAGCAGGAGTTAAAATTTTACACTGCAACGACTTCAAAAAAATGGAATCTTTGAGTTTTACGTCCCACGGTTATGCCGGTTAGGTTAAAGGAGACGGGGTGGTGAGTAATGAATGAAATGAATAAAGTGGGAGAACACCGAGAAAATCCACGCTTGCGTAGTTTGTCCACCACAAAATTAACTTAGCGGGGGCTGGGATCGAACCCGGGACCCCAAGCACCAGAGATGAACGCTCTACCACTAAGCCACCATGGCCCCAAGAACGAATTCATTAATTATTACATTTAAATAATGTATTATCTCTTTTTTATTGCTACACTGCGTAATATACATATTTTCCATTGTTTCTAACGGAGAGTTTTAATATAAAACCCCACCATACAAGAGAGGAAACTAATGAACTAAGGAAGAAAAATTAACTATTCTATGTAGAAGGACAGGCGTAGGACCTCAGAGGAAGAGATCATACGAAAACGGTTAGGTAGCGAGGAAGACAAGTGAACATATTTAGTACTTAGGGGTCGGTCTGGGTTGTCATAATACATTTCGATTACAACACAGTATCATAATGTCCATTCACAACTTTCAAACAGTACCCATAAATCCCTTTCCCCTGTATGAAGAATAGGAGTTCTTGAGAGTGTACTGAAAGATGAAAAATTTGGGGCGATCATCATATATGAAATAGTATATTGTGACAATATTGTAGCATAACAAAGGGGATAAGGTTAGGGGTATAATTGAAAAGGGATAAAGATTATTTATTCCAATGTATAGAGGTAACCATGACAGTTCTGTCGCTATTTCACCCATCACCTTCGAATATCAATATGCCACGTAAGACGCACCTGGATGATCAAAAATTGTCTCCGTCAGCATCGACGTTCTTCTGCCATGTTCTGGAAAGCCAAGGATTCCATCGCGGAAGAAATTCGTGGGCCGTGAAGCGAAGGAAGTATCAAGTGCATTTTGCATCCCTACTAGGGATTTGAAATAGCATCCTCTAAGGTGATTGACCAAGGAATGGAACAGGTGATAATTGCATGGTGCAATATCCGGGGAGTATGGCGGATGCAATAGTGGTTCCCATCCAAGGAATAGAATGGTGTATTGGGTCATCCTAGCCTAGTGGGACTTAGCGTTGTCCTGTAACAGAAGGACCCATGTGCGATTCAGTGATCAAAAGTTTTGTGATTTTCTTGAACACGCTCAACTGCTGACAATTCACAGTTGCATTGATGCTTAGACCAGCTTGGAACAGTTCCGGTTGCATAAATCCGCGAATAGTCCGCCAAACACATAGGACAACCTTCTTCTGGTGCAGTGCTAGTTTCGGTTGTTTTGGAACCGGTTCTTGGGATGTTATTCAATGATAACGTCGCCGTGGAGCTTCGTACATGACCCACGTCTCATCACATGTCAAAATCCTGTCCAGAAATGGCTCCTTCTTCAGACGAGACAGCAAAGAAACACAGCTGTCTGCTCGCGTTATCTTCTGGCCTGGAGTCAAATCATCGACCCAACTCGTAGTGCTTCCCAAGTTGATGGAGGTGCTGTCGAATGTTTTCTCCATTCACACTGAATTGTAATCCCAGTTTCTCACATGTCTGGCCACTGTTCGCCTCAATTGCTGCCTAAAGTGCTTTATTTTGTACATGTGTTGGTCTTCCGGCACGTGGTATGTCTTCGAGTGTTTCGTCACCGTCCCTACCCTTGTCAAACCGGGTAGGACTGTCTGCGTAGTCACGGCACCCTCACAAAACGGCTGACATTTCTTCCGACCCCCTGCAGCGGCGTTTGACCCCAGTTTGAACTCGTACAACATACACCCCCTTATGATGCTCTGAGGAGTTCCCATGTTTAGTCTGTCCGCAGGCAAGTTCACGGTGTAACTGAACTGCCAGGTTGCATGTTAGATATACCCACACCAACAAGTGAGCTAGGCCCTATATCCGTTATCATTCAATGTACGGTTGTAATATGCAATTACAGTCTAGTGAGATTGTGGTTTTTAATAGGAGGGTGCCCGAAATTTTTTGCACCGACTGTACTTGATGTTTAACAAAAAATTTCTGGCTGTTCATATAATTCGTAATTTTATTTGTTATTCTATTTCAAATTAACATGGAGGACTATAAAAATTCATTAGGAATTATAGTTTTGGGAATCAATATCTTTATTTATATTTTAAATTAGTTATAAGTTTTGTATATGGATATGTATATGGATTATTACAATTCTTACGGTGTCAGTGCTATCCGAAAATATAGATCCACTATTGGACGGAACTTTTCAGATCAAATAACCAATCTAAAATTCGACAGAATTTTCAGGACCACCCTTCACCTCTCTTTTAGATACCTAGGTCCCTCTAAAAGCTAGTTTAATCCAGATTTCACCAAATTTTATTCGTTTCAAAGCCCCACCGCCAAAATGCTTAGTTGTGATTGGCTGATAAACCCACGCTATGATATTAGGGCGCAATTATTCCATTCCATGCCTGAAATTGTGGTCGACGACATTAGCTTTTCGCTTCGTAAATGGACTGACTCCTGCAGTGGTAAACATCAAAATAAAGGTAATATTGGAACTCTATTAACGTCAAAATTCGCTGGAAGTCTTGGGGAGCCAAAAATTATTAAATTTCGTAGTAAAACTGGACTGAAAAAGCTAAATTATAGTGACGCCATGTTTTCATCCACCTATCGCTATGGATAGGATTCCGAAGTAGTGTAATTTCCGTTTTGTACTTTTCTTAAAACCGGTTTTGAAGTTCAGCGTTTTCCCTTGATATTTTTACCTCCCAATTTTCCTGCTAATCGAGGGTTACAAGACCTGTCCATCTATAGATCTGTTTATGTAGGTAGTGAGTGATTTCTTTTTTACATACATGGCGGTATTTAATTTTGTGGTAGTTAGGATAGTAACCATAATGCACGTGTAAATTTACAGTAAGGGCTCCTATCTGACTCCCAAATTGGGAGTACGGCTTCCAGCGGGATGATTTGAACATTTAGTTTGTTTCCGGGTTCCTGCCCCTTGAGGGCAGGGGTCCTATTGTTAGCTAATACTTCGATACGTCCCCTCGGGGGCATTGATTAAACACTTAAGAATGTGATTCAGTGAATACAAGGGCCAGTTGGCCCTGTCCCTTTCTTTCCTTTCGTTACCTTTCATAGAGCCGATTTAACATAGTAAAATATAAATGTTTTCTTTGTATATTTATTAGTATAACATGTATTAATGGAGTGTGTAGTATGAACGTGGCATGTATGTGTTCGTAATGTAGAATCAGTAGTAATTGTGGTAGTAAGTGATGAAAGAGTGTGTGAGATAATTAAACATGGACAGTGTAGTATTTACTATGCGATAAATTTTTCATTATTCCGTCATTAAGTGAACTCATACACAATATTTAAAAGTGAACATAATATAGTGTAATAATTCCGTGTACAAGGTCACATTCAGTTGTTCAAGGGTTGATTATATCGTCGCTAGCCCCTAGTGTCAAAAGTCAGTACTAACCGCCATTCTTCTGTCGAGGTGCTTAGTGATTTAGTTTTCATGAAATTGACCTTTCTTTCCGAAATAAAACCTAGAAGGTATAATTCACAGCCCATATGAATGTACAGTTAGGTCAGTGACCCAAAATTAATATATTCTGAAAATTTCAACATTCTGCCTAGTCTAGAAATCGAAATATTTAAATAAATAAACAATACGTAAATTTTTAACGGAGGTCGGGCGATATGATGCTAGTTCTTCGCTTTGGAATTATATTAGATGTTCATTTTTCTTCGTGGCTGCAGAAGTTCATTGTTGCTGCAGAATTTTATAAACATTAAACATTATCGCAGATAATTCTATTTTCAGTGAATCTACGTAGGATTTTTTTTCGTTCTTAATAAAGCTACCAGGTATTACATAGTATTGTGTGTGTGTGAAAGAGTCTTGAGTTCGAGTGAGGTTGTCGTGCGGTGATCGGAATGGGAAATGTTTGTAGTGACTATAGATTTTAAAGTGTTATGATGAAATGTGTAAATAGGCTGGGCGTAGATAGAGGAAACAGGGTGTTTGTAGAATATAGCGTCGTAGCAAATGAAAAGAATGATGATATGAATATGATATGAATATTAATGTGAATATGAATATAAAGTATATGAATATTGTAATAAATGAATATAGAATATAGGACACCCATATAGTTAAATATATAGTAGCCCAGTGAATACTTCGCCGTGTGTTGATATATAGATATTGAATAGATACGTGTAACTACAAACATCTCAGGTTCTGACCCCTGCACCATGATATCACGCGGACACGAGGGCGATATATAGTCGGACTATGGTAATACTTTGTAGTTTTATGTGTTATAGTAGTAATCAACCATAGGAATACCGTCTGATAGAATGGGTAGCATCATATAATCGCTGACTAGACATATTGAATAATAAATTATGAAAGAACAGTAGTAGTTATACAACAGGGCTGTAGTGAATCATATCTTCTGGTCGGTTTTAAAAATAGAATGTACCACTCCGTGAGATTTTTTTTTCTCCACGTTACCTACTCAGGCTAGCTTACAATGTTCATGGAGGCGACGGTTCGGACAGGGGTACAGAAGCAAAACAATTAATTATTGAAATTTATTATTCGCGTACCCGGATGTCGACCCCTAGTCCCCTTAAGTATTTTAGTTTCTTTTCTTAGTTTAATTAGATGAGGGAAATTAACGACATCCCAGACTGTGGCGTGTCTGCGCAGGGTAGCTATCGGTGATGTTTTGGTAATTGAAATCACCGATCCAAAATTCAGTTTATTTAATAATTTTTTTTATTTTGGCAAATCATTAATTAGGGATATCTTAGCTATTACTTTTACTCTAGTTTCATTACTGTCCTAGAACCTTCTTAGTTCTTCTGAGAGGTCGAATATTTTTTTTTCACTTACTTAGAGATTTCAAAATTAGGGACGCAGTTACCTGGTCCCTTCCCCCTCTCCTTTTACCCTGCTGGTCTGGGCCGGATACGGGGATCGGATTTCAATCTTACAAGCAAACTCTTGTGGGATTGGGATCTGATGGACACAGAACTTGCATCCTTGGCAGCAGGGCGCCCCTTGAGTCTACGTATTTGAGTAGACCACCCTTTTGGCATATTAAGAATATTTTTGGCTATGAGTTGTTATATATTTAAATTCGATCACTCTTCTGTGTAGTGAGTAGTACTTTAATCTTTCTCCTTTCGTTGGCGCCGCTTTCTCTCCCTTGTCTCTTCCTTCTTACTTCGAGATTTTTTTTTTAAATTTCAACCTTCCCCCCCCAAGATTTGAACTTGTTGCTTACGATGGAGTAGATAATGATTGGGTCCTCCATCACATTTTGACCTATCGCTGAAATGAACAAAGACTTAGTATTTGACGACACTTCGATTACGTTCTTTCACCGTCGTTCCTCTTAAGTTTTTTTTAATCCATTGGTCACTTTCCTTTCTGTTTGGTTTTCGATTACTTTGTAGTTGATCTGGGCCCAGAAATTGTATTTTGGTTTATTTAATTATATCTTTAGAAATGCTCTGTGTCACGTGCCTGCCTCACAGTTTTTTTTCTTCATGATTTAAACACGAATTGATTATATAAAAGTTAAAAAATTTATAGACGCGTGGTATCAGATAAAATTTAATTTGTTTCCAAATGTAATGTTGGAAGTCATTTGTTTTCTTGGACAATGTTGCAACCTTCTTAGAATTTATTGTAGGGGTGATTAATTTAAATGTGTGCGCATTTATTATAAATATATATATATATATATAGAGAGAGAGAGAGAAATAAATACTTCGAAATGTATGTGTAATTAGTATGTGAATATGATTTTAAAGTAAAAGTATGATATTAAATGTATTATGAATATATGTAAGAGCGCTCGTGTCTGTCCCCCTAGACGTGTATTGGTTGCTATAGTTTACCAGAAGTCTTCCGACGAATTTAAGAATGTAGATTTTGTTAAGAATACCGCCGTGCACTTAAGTAATTTTCCTTTCCTTTTGAATCAATGTAAGTGATAACCCCTGTAATTATATAATGGCATGCATTGAAAAAATAACCGCAGGTTTAAACGTAACCCACATCATAACAAATATTATCCCTGAACAATTAACCTAAAACCATTGTGGAAAGTGCACCTTGAATCCTTCTCACCTACATGTGTATCCTATGACTTGACCAGTTTTTTTTTCTTGTATCCTCAATTTGAACCATCATACTCCGTACACCTGTGGAAGATTTTTTTTCTTAAATCCGTGCATATAAACATATACGAAAGTGATCCTAATGAAAGGTCTCGTGAAGTGTCCCAGTGTTGGATAAATAACTTGAAATTATTCGATTAATAAGTTTGGAAATAGACCGTCTAAGAGGAGAAACATCCTCTAGTGAAAGTGATTTTCTCGAAATCCCTAGATGGGTATAAACGTAGCAGTGTGCGATTGCAGATACAATCTGTTAAGAGTTATAAACCAAATATAGTCGATGAATGTTTTTTTTTTGTAAACCACTAGATATATATAGATATATATATGTATAAACACAAATTAAGTTAAATGGAGCGAAACGTTTTGGACACTACGACTAGTGCGTGAGTTGTGATTTGAACGCTCAAAATTATTAATATTTTAATATCTCGACGTGAGGTAGAGACTCATATAAGTTTTAATACACCTAAAAGTTTTTTTTCTTTCCTCTTTGTTCATAATTTTTTTTTCAAGTGAAATAAGTGTCTGCTTTGCGTATGTCGCAAATCATAATTTCGCTTTAGCATGCCTAAGATATGATACATATAAATATTTTTTTTTCTTTCTATTTGTCAATATGATTGAATATATAAAAATTTTACTAAAATATAACACTATGTACTCTATTAATATATAACCAAGAACTTGTGTTTTTAAGATTTTTGTTGTAATTAATTTTTTCTCTTTTTCACTATTAATGTAATAAACTATTTGTATCGTTGTAGTTAGTTGGTTTCCTTTAAACATTTATACACTGTCCTGAGTGAGTGAGCGAGTGAATGCATGATAGATTTAATTTAGGTAATTTTAGTGATATATTTTGTCATATTAACATCTGTAATATATGTGTCATGTTTTAATATATGTGTTAAGGTAAATAACCTAGGTCATGAAGGACCGCCACTAACGGTTTAAATCGGCTCGAGGAGTGAAGCAAAAATAGCAGGATGAGCCTAAATACGACATCTTTCTTCCAGGAAGTTGAGACTTTTATTGATACGATACATAAATTTATATTGAGTTTATGAGTTTGATTTTTTTTTCTTAGCTAATTCATATGTGTGGTCGATCCTAGAGAACAGAGTTCAGACGCTGGATGGTTTTCAATCACCGGTTGAAATAATATTACAAAGAATGATTTCACTTTTCTCACTTCCAGGTCTAGGTCTGGGCAACCCCATGATCGTGGTGCCTGGAGCTAGGTCTGGGTGGTATGAGGGAACATGTGTCTATTCCGAAGCATTCCAAAATTGATTAGTCGCTAATAACATTTAGAATGATTCATCTTTCAACGATTTTCCCAACCTTTTACTATATTTCCGGAATTATCCAGTAATCTGTTTCTTATTAAAATACCCTATTTCTTTTCTTTCTTCTTTTTCCTACCTCCTTCTTTTACCCTTCTACTTTCTTCTCTTTCTTTTACATTTCTAAATGAAAGAAAACGGAGTCATGATTGAGAGTAGTCGCTATTGGCACGGTCAATAAGTTGTTTAGATGAGTTTTCTTCGGGAGTCCGATATGGGATAATTAACAATAACAAGAAAGTTTATTGGAAGTTACTTTATTGGAGAATAATCATGATTTCGATTAGTAGATGATGTTTCGTAAATCGTCCTCGTTAAACAGAATTAATTTTAGCGACTACTTCTCTGCATTGCAATCTTATCTTCGTTTACTACAGTACTATTTTTTTACGTTTTCTTTCAATTTTGGCGACCGTTGACATCGGACAGTTACCATGGAAACAATTGTTTTCCCTGGTAACGGATCTGAAATTATTTATTAAACACTGTTTAGGATCGAGCACATATTGACTTGGCCACAAAAGGTGCATAATTAAAAAGTTACAGTGAGATTAAATAATTATAGTCATTGGCTGTTCTGCTATCTTTGTCTCTCTCTGTAGAAAGGGGGAAATGAAGGAATTTGTCAAAGTAAATTCTAAAATTTGAAAATGCTGGAAGTTGACCCAAGGAGGGAATTAGATAGGAGTCCCTTAATTTATGAACAGTGCCTGAATAATAAGTATTGTTAGTCTATAAGTATATAATTGCATGTGTTTATATTGTGTCTTTTTATATGGAAGCTATGGCAACCAATAGAGAAATCGTATCACACGAGAACGCGGAAGTCTCATGTACACAATGTACATTAGAAAGTAGTGAGAAAAGAGCTCACGTCTCCCGTAGGCTAGTGAGGTGTCACGAATGTGGGCTGAAATGGATTCATTTCAGTTGTATTAATTTAGAGGATACTGCTCAAAATGCGGAAAAGGTCCGGGCTGGTGAGATAGTTAAATACTGCAAAGAATGTGAGGGGAAGCTCCACCAGTCGCGTGAACCCATGAGTTTATCCTCTGAAAAAGAAAATGAACATCCCGATTCGGACGGTGAGCGAGGGTATAGTACCCCGAAGAACCGAGGCCAAATATCTCCAGTGGAGATATCTGACCTCGATGATGATGAAAGAGATGGGGATCCAATTGGTGATAAACCCAAAGAGAAGCAAAGGAAGACTGGGTCGTCTAATAATGACGCTCTCCTCCTTTCGTTGCAACAAATGCTACAGGAAATGAGACGCGAAATGAACGAAAATAGCCTGGAAATGAGACGCGAAATGAATAAGAATAGCCGGGAAATGAATGAAAAAATAGATGCCTCGAACCGAGAAACAGAAGCTCGATTTGAGGTATTAACTCACAAAATAGATAATATATGTGTAGACTTTGCTTCCTCAATAAACAAATTGAGGGAGCAAACGTCTACTGACATCGATTTGGTCAGATGCGAGGCTCAACAGTCCCTAAAGCAATTTCAGCAGGAGACTGAGGGTAAATTAGATCATGTACATTCTGAAATCGAACAAATGGATACCAAATTGCATAAAATCAACAATAAATTAGAAACACAGCAGGCCGAAATTGATAGTTTAAAGTCAACCTTGTCAGACTTATCACTAGAAACCAAACTGGAAGTAACTGACCAGAAAATTTCGAAAATTCAAAATGAGATAGCAAATATTCAAAAAGAAATGACGAAATCTAGTCGCGAAAAATCAGAGGTAACCTATCCTTTCCCCGGTAGCGATTCCTCAGAAATATTACCCGCTATAACAACTACCCGTGGCGCAGGAAAAGAAAATTTAACGTCACTTGATGCACGGGATATTGCGACGCACTACCCCATGCATCGGTCAGAACCAAAGTCGTGGTTCAATTCCAATAGTGTGCCGAATCAGTCAAGTGTTGTGACGACTACGGTCACTAGCGTGAGTGCTCCCTCCTTACATGGAGGTATACAATCACATAGCGTGTTGCCGGGAAAAGGAGATGGGTGCCATTCCGAGTCGTTGTTCACGGGTGCGATTGGTCCGGGGATGGAGCCCAACATATTCAATACGACCAACAGAATCCCTTTCACTTACATGGGTAATTATAACACCGCTACGACGTCGTCGGTGACAAATCCGGTGACGACTCCGATTGTGCAGGATAACATGTTAATTCCCAGTAACAATTCCCCTACTTATGTTAGTATGAGCTCTAAAGTTTCCCTCCAGGATATTGAACATTTTCCCACTTTCGATGGGTACATTGCGAACTGGTTACCTCGTGTTTTCCTGCTACCTAAAAGGTGAACTAACAATTTCCAGAATCTTAAACTTTTCAACTGTACTGAGGACAAAAAACGGGAACTTCTATCTCAATACCCAAAGTGAATGTTACACTGTCTCATTTGAGTGTATGAGTGTATGAGTGAGTAGTTAGTTTATTAGTATTAATACATGTTAATTCTATTCAACAAAATTTTGTTATTCAAACAAAATTTTTTTTAACGACGCCGGGGAACTGTAATATGCCATTACAGTCTAGTGAGATTGTGGTTTTTAATAGGAGGGTGCCCGAAATTTTTTGCACCGACTGTACTTGATGTTTAACAAAAAATTTCTGGCTTTTCATATAATTCGTAATTTTATTTGTTATTCTATTTCAAATTAACATGGAGGACTATAAAAATTCATTAGGAATTATAGTTTTGGGAATCAATATCTTTATTTATATTTTAAATTAGTTATAAGTTTTGTATATGGATATGTATATGGATTATTACAATTCTTACGGTGTCAGTGCTATCCGAAAATATAGATCCACTATTGGACGGAACTTTTCAGATCAAATAACCAATCTAAAATTCGACAGAATTTTCAGGACCACCCTTCACCTCTCTTTTAGATACCTAGGTCCCTCTAAAAGCTAGTTTAATCCAGATTTCACCAAATTTTATTCGTTTCAAAGCCCCACCGCCAAAATGCTTAGTTGTGATTGGCTGATAAACCCACGCTATGATATTAGGGCGCAATTATTCCATTCCATGCCTGAAATTGTGGTCGACGACATTAGTTTTTTCGCTTCGTAAATGGACTGACTCCTGCAGTGGTAAACATCAAAATAAAGGTAATATTGGAACTCTATTAACGTCAAAATTCGCTGGAAGTCTTGGGGAGCCAAAAATTATTAAATTTCGTAGTAAAACTGGACTGAAAAAGCTAAATTATAGTGACGCCATGTTTTCATCCACCTATCGCTATGGATAGGATTCCGAAGTAGTGTAATTTCCGTTTTGTACTTTTCTTAAAACCGGTTTTGAAGTTCAGCGTTTTCCCTTGATATTTTTACCTCCCAATTTTCCTGCTAATCGAGGGTTACAAGACCTGTCCATCTATAGATCTGTTTATGTAGGTAGTGAGTGATTTCTTTTTTACATACATGGCGGTATTTAATTTTGTGGTAGTTAGGATAGTAACCATAATGCACGTGTAAATTTACAGTAAGGGCTCCTATCTGACTCCCAAATTGGGAGTACGGCTTCCAGCGGGATGATTTGAACATTTAGTTTGTTTCCGGGTTCCTGCCCCTTGAGGGCAGGGGTCCTATTGTTAGCTAATACTTCGATACGTCCCCTCGGGGGCATTGATTAAACACTTAAGAATGTGATTCAGTGAATACAAGGGCCAGTTGGCCCTGTCCCTTTCTTTCCTTTCGTTACCTTTCATAGAGCCGATTTAACATAGTAAAATATAAATGTTTTCTTTGTATATTTATTAGTATAACATGTATTAATGGAGTGTGTAGTATGAACGTGGCATGTATGTGTTCGTAATGTAGAATCAGTAGTAATTGTGGTAGTAAGTGATGAAAGAGTGTGTGAGATAATTAAACATGGACAGTGTAGTATTTACTATGCGATAAATTTTTCATTATTCCGTCATTAAGTGAAATCATACACAATATTTAAAAGTGAACATAATATAGTGTAATAATTCCGTGTACAAGGTCACATTCAGTTGTTCAAGGGTTGATTATATCGTCGCTAGCCCCTAGTGTCAAAAGTCAGTACTAACCGCCATTCTTCTGTCGAGGTGCTTAGTGATTTAGTTTTCATGAAATTGACCTTTCTTTCCGAAATAAAACCTAGAAGGTATAATTCACAGCCCATATGAATGTACAGTTAGGTCAAGTGACCCAAAATTAATATATTCTGAAAATTTCAACATTCTGCCTAGACTAGAAATCGAAATATTTAAATAAATAAACAATACGTAAATTTTTAACAGAAGTCGGGCGATATGATGCTAGTTCTTCGCTTTGGAATTATATTAGATGTTCATTTTTCTTCGTGGCTGCAGAAGTTCATTGTTGCTGCAGAATTTTATAAACATTAAACATTATCGCAGATAATTCTATTTTCAGTGAATCTACGTAGGATTTTTTTTTCGTTCTTAATAAAGCTACCAGGTATTACATAGTATTGTGTGTGTGTGAAAGAGTCTTGAGTTCGAGTGAGGTTGTCGTGCGGTGATCGGAATGGGAAATGTTTGTAGTGACTATAGATTTTAAAGTGTTATGATGAAATGTGTAAATAGGCTGGGCGTAGATAGAGGAAACAGGGTGTTTGTAGAATATAGCGTCGTAGCAAATGAAAAGAATGATGATATGAATATGATATGAATATTAATGTGAATATGAATATAAAGTATATGAATATTGTAATAAATGAATATAGAATATAGGACACCCATATAGTTAAATATATAGTAGCCCAGTGAATACTTCGCCGTGTGTTGATATATAGATATTGAATAGATACGTGTAACTACAAACATCTCAGGTTCTGACCCCTGCACCATGATATCACGCGGACACGAGGGCGATATATAGTCGGACTATGGTAATACTTTGTAGTTTTATGTGTTATAGTAGTAATCAACCATAGGAATACCGTCTGATAGAATGGGTAGCATCATATAATCGCTGACTAGACATATTGAATAATAAATTATGAAAGAACAGTAGTAGTTATACAACAGGGCTGTAGTGAATCATATC
This sequence comes from Thermobia domestica, assembly GCF_964235325.1. Taxonomy (NCBI): domain Eukaryota; kingdom Metazoa; phylum Arthropoda; class Insecta; order Zygentoma; family Lepismatidae; genus Thermobia; species Thermobia domestica. The sequence continues at coordinate 51,286,872 of NC_137468.1, read as the reverse complement.
TTCTGGTCGGTTTTAAAAATAGAATGTACCACTCCGTGAGATTTTTTTTTTCTCCACGTTACCTACTCAGGCTAGCTTACAATGTTCATGGAGGCGACGGTTCGGACAGGGGTACAGAAGCAAAACAATTAATTATTGAAATTTATTATTCGCGTACCCGGATGTCGACCCCTAGTCCCCTTAAGTATTTTCGTTTCTTTTCTTAGTTTAATTAGATGAGGGAAATTAACGACATCCCAGACTGTGGCGTGTCTGCGCAGGGTAGCTATCGGTGATGTTTTGGTAATTGAAATCACCGATCCGAAATTCAGTTTATTTAATATTTTTTTTTTATTTTGGCAAATCATTAATTAGGGATATCTTAGCTATTACTTTTACTCTAGTTTCATTACTGTCCTAGAACCTTCTTAGTTCTTCTGAGAGGTCGAATATTTTTTTTTCACTTACTTAGAGATTTCAAAATTAGGGACGCAGTTACCTGGTCCCTTCCCCCTCTCCTTTTACCCTGCTGGTCTGGGCCGGATACGGGGATCGGATTTCAATCTTACAAGCAAACTCTTGTGGGATTGGGATCTGATGGACACAGAACTTGCATCCTTGGCAGCAGGGCGCCCCTTGAGTCTACGTATTTGAGTAGACCACCCTTTTGGCATATTAAGAATATTTTTGGCTATGAGTTGTTATATATTTAAATTCGATCACTCTTCTGTGTAGTGAGTAGTACTTTAATCTTTCTCCTTTCGTTGGCGCCGCTTTCTCTCCCTTGTCTCTTCCTTCTTACTTCGAGATTTTTTTTTTTAAATTTCAACCTTCCCCCCCCCCAAGATTTGAACTTGTTGCTTACGATTTATTTAACGTACAACTCTGATCTGAAATTACCAGCTGAGACGTTGCAAGACACGATTCATGAATGGAGTAGATAATGATTGGGTCCTCCATCACATTTTGACCTATCGCTGAAATGAACAAAGACTTAGTATTTGACGACACTTCGATTACGTTCTTTCACCGTCGTTCCTCTTAAGTTTTTTTTTAATCCATTGGTCACTTTCCTTTCTGTTTGGTTTTCGATTACTTTGTAGTTGATCTGGGCCCAGAAATTGTATTTTGGTTTATTTAATTATATCTTTAGAAATGCTCTGTGTCACGTGCCTGCCTCACAAAGTTTTTTTTTCTTCATGATTTAAACACGAATTGATTATATAAAAGTTAAAAAATTTATAGACGCGTGGTATCAGATAAAATTTAATTTGTTTCCAAATGTAATGTTGGAAGTCATTTGTTTTCTTGGACAATGTTGCAACCTTCTTAGAATTTATTGTAGGGGTGATTAATTTAAATGTGTGCGCATTTATTATAAATATATATATATATATAGAGAGAGAGAGAGAGAAATAAATACTTCGAAATGTATGTGTAATTAGTATGTGAATATGATTTTAAAGTAAAAGTATGATATTAAATGTATTATGAATATATGTAAGAGCGCTCGTGTCTGTCCCCCTAGACGTGTATTGGTTGCTATAGTTTACCAGAAGTCTTCCGACGAATTTAAGAATGTAGATTTTGTTAAGAATACCGCCGTGCACTTAAGTAATTTTCCTTTCCTTTTGAATCAATGTAAGTGATAACCCCTGTAATTATATAATGGCATGCATTGAAAAAATAACGGCAGGTTTAAACGTAACCCACATCATAACAAATATTATCCCTGAACAATTAACCTAAAACCATTGTGGAAAGTGCACCTTGAATCCTTCTCACCTACATGTGTATCCTATGACTTGACCAGTTTTTTTTCTTGTATCCTCAATTTGAACCATCATACTCCGTACACCTGTGGAAGATTTTTTTTCTTAAATCCGTGCATATAAACATATACGAAAGTGATCCTAATGAAAGGTCTCGTGAAGTGTCCCAGTGTTGGATAAATAACTTGAAATTATTCGATTAATAAGTTTGGAAATAGACCGTCTAAGAGGAGAAACATCCTCTAGTGAAAGTGATTTTCTCGAAATCCCTAGATGGGTATAAACGTAGCAGTGTGCGATTGCAGATACAATCTGTTAAGAGTTATAAACCAAATATAGTCGATGAATGGTTTTTTTTGTAAACCACTAGATATATATAGATATATATATGTATAAACACAAATTAAGTTAAATGGAGCGAAACGTTTTGGACACTACGACTAGTGCGTGAGTTGTGATTTGAACGCTCAAAATTATTAATATTTTAATATCTCGACGTGAGGTAGAGACTCATATAAGTTTTAATACACCTAAAAGTTTTTTTTTCTTTCCTCTTTGTTCATAACTTTTTTTTCAAGTGAAATAAGTGTCTGCTTTGCGTATGTCGCAAATCATAATTTCGCTTTAGCATGCCTAAGATATGATACGTATAAATAAATTTTTTTCTTTCTATTTGTCAATATGATTGAATATATAAAAATTTTACTAAAATATAACACTACGTACTCTATTAATATATAACCAAGAACTTGTGTTTTTAAGATTTTTGTTGTAATTAATTTTTTCTCTTTTTCACTATTAATGTAATAAACTATTTGTATCGTTGTAGTTAGTTGGTTTCCTTTAAACATATATGCACTGTCCTGAGTGAGTGAGCGAGTGAATGCATGATAGATTTAATTTAGGTAATTTTAGTGATATATTTTGTCATATTAACATCTGTAATATATGTGTCATGTTTTAATATATGTGTTAAGGTAAATAACCTAGGTCATGAAGGACCGCCACTAACGGTTTAAATCGGCTCGAGGAGTGAAGCAAAAATAGCAGGATGAGCCTAAATACGACATCTTTCTTCCAGGAAGTTGAGACTTTTATTGATACGATACATAAATTTATATTGAGTTTATGAGTTTGATTTTTTTTCTTGGCTAATTCATATGTGTGGTCGATCCTAGAGAACAGAGTTCAGACGCTGGATGGTTTTCAATCACCGGTTGAAATAATATTACAAAGAATGATTTCACTTTTCTCACTTCCAGGTCTAGGTCTGGGCAACCCCATGATCGTGGTGCCTGGAGCTAGGTCTGGGTGGTATGAGGGAACATGTGTCTATTCCGAAGCATTCCAAAATTGATTAGTCGCTAATAACATTTAGAATGATTCATCTTTCAACGATTTTCCCAACCTTTTACTATATTTCCGGAATTATCCAGTAATCTGTTTCTTATTAAAATACCCTATTTCTTTTCTTTCTTCTTTTTCCTACCTCCTTCTTTTACCCTTCTACTTTCTTCTCTTTCTTTTACATTTCTAAATGAAAGAAAACGGAGTCATGATTGAGAGTAGTCGCTATTGGCACGGTCAATAAGTTGTTTAGATGAGTTTTCTTCGGGAGTCCGATATGGGATAATTAACAATAACAAGAAAGTTTATTGGAAGTTACTTTATTGGAGAATAATCATGATTTCGATTAGTAGATGATGTTTCGTAAATCGTCCTCGTTAAACAGAATTAATTTTAGCGACTACTTCTCTACATTGCAATCTTCGTTTACTACAGTACTATTTTTTTTACGTTTTCTTTCACGGTGTGATGACTAATTGAACACAAACTTCCACAAAAATTAACAGAAATTTCTTGGTTACCTTAATACTTATGTGTTTAAACCTGCCAGAAACCATTTTCAGAATTTAAAAAAAAAACATGCAGATTGTTTGATCATAAAATTTTGTTCTGTTCATAAAATTTTCATTTGATCAGTGTTTATAAACAATACCGAAAACAAGATGGGCAGTGGGAACTTCACGTAGTAGAACCCACCTTCGGCAACCGAAAATAAACCATGTAGATAAGATTTCTATATCTTTTGTATTTCTATTAGTATTGCGAGTGTGTGTATAGTAAATTTCAGATGGAAGGGAGAGCTTGTAGAATACAAATTTTTCAAAGCCAAAAACAATTGACCTATTTGAAGAAGATTACTTTGCCCTGTACATACGAAAAAATTAATGGAGGGCGAGAGGAACGGTAAATTTTAAGTGTCTTTATTCTTAGAAATTCTTACAGTTACAGCGTTAAGTACGATCACTCTGAAGAAGATATAAACGTTTATTCCTTAATCTGAAATACTCAGATATCAAGAATTAGAACTAGGATCATATGTAAAAAAATGAAATAAAATGAAATCTTTGAGTTTTACGTCCCAGGGTTATGCCGGTTAGGCTAAAGGAGACGGTGATTATGAGAAATGAATGGAATGGTGGAATGAAGAAAGTGGGAGGAAACGGGAGAACCCCGAGAAAACCCACGCACACGGTGTTTGTGCACCACAAAGTTCACTTGGCGGGGATCGAACCCGGCACCCCAAGCACCAGAGGTGAACGCTCAACCACTGAGCCACCGCGGCCCCTAGGATAATATGTGTGAAACAGTGAGGGTTATTTATATTTGAAACTCATACACATCACGTAACGTATATCCTATTTCTATTTATTAATATTACAATTATTGAAAAGATATTAGCACGTTACCCGCACACTTGCCTTCGAAAAGACAACTTAAAGGTGTACGCTGCAAGCAGGCCCGTATCCAGGGGGTCTAGGGGGCGGGCCCCACTAAATTTTTGATGTCCTAAAATTTTTTACGCTAGGCATGCAAATGAACCATAATATGGTGATGAACTAAAATATGGTTGGATCGGGAACCCCTAACTTCAGCCGGGCCTCTCCTACATTTTTGGGCTGGCTACGGGCCTGGCTGGAAGGAAGGAGAATTTATTACCCCACTAAAAAAATATTATATGTTGGTATTACAACGACTCACCAAAGGTAGTCATCAACCTGGTTCGGCTAATAATATGAATAAATCTTGAGTGGCAGTAATTGTTTACACATAAAAATATCTTCCGTGATTACATTTACTAGTATTCTCACCTTTTATATTGAAATTACAAAACGATGATACGTTTTAAACAATTTTATTCGTTGATTCTCGTTGAACGAATATGCACATAGACGGTATTACAATCGTACATGTTAGTTAGGTATCTATCAACAACTACATAGCAACCAACTATCTAATAATGTCTATATCTTATATATTAAAAACATTCTTCTTTTGTTATTTTTAAATTAACATTATATCTGGTATAGTGTTTATGTGGAAGCACTTTCTGCCCAAAAATACAAGTAATTATCAATTTATACAAAGTATCTCGTTGTATAAAAATGTCGCCCGACGATGGGACTGAATATAAAAGTTACAAGGGAGCTTGGTTTTTATATTTAAGAACCACTGGTCCGTTTATAAGAACAATATTCCATTAATTATGTCCTATACATTTTGATTGACCCTCGCATATATATAACGTTATTTATTTTCATTCATATAAATATATTTATAATTAATCTTTCATTTCATTATCATTTATCTTTTATTACATTAATATATATTTTATTATTAAAACGTCGTCGCTTATTTATATAATTAACGAAGGGTACGAATTCAAAATAGCAAGAAGCAATTACATTTTAAAACATGAGTCACCATGATCAAGGGCGTATTATATAGCAGTTACTTTAGATGATATTCTACAGTATGCATTGTATCAATTAGGCGTCAGAATATAGAAGAATCTTATTCAAGTAACATATAAGATTGTGCATGAAGACAGTCGTCGAATAATTAGCTTAATAGAATGAATCATATACTTAACATAATCTTTGACAATTAAGTTTCAACACATATCAAATATACTATAAATAACCTTTGCTTTTAATGAATCGAACTATAATTCTTCAGATTAACAAGAAAGAGTTAAAATTATTTGAAAATTATCATTTGTTGAAACAAATGTGATAAAATATTTATGAGTCCATTAACTAATCCTATCAAGTATAGTGCTTGTATATCGAAGTCATAAGAATTGTTTTCATTATTGATATTAACACATAAACTTAAAAATAAAAGTTCACAAGAATCTTTAGCTGGTATGGGTTTAACCCTTACTTCATTAACTAGAGTCAGTTTAAATTTGTACTAGCATATGATTCTAATAAAGTACATTGTACTGCACTATCATGATTAGGTTCCACAATATTTTGTACATGTATTGCGTCGTGATTCTGATTTTGATATGAAGAGCCATCTCTTGAACAACGATTATGTCTATACATAGAATTTGTAGCATTTCTAGAATTTCGCCATGTATTCCGATTGTTTTTATGTCTACTTCGGTTGAGTGATCTGACATAATTATTGTCACGATTGGTTAGGTTAGGTTGATTCACAACATAGCTTTGCCTATTTTGATCGTTCTGATTGCTTGAATTTACTCGGATTAGGTTGTTTTACGTATCGTTCATACTACGGATATTTAGATTCCGAACAGGTACAAAATGATCTGAATTATTTTTACTTTTACCTACTCCTGCTTGTTGATTCAGAGCATGGTATTGAGTTTCATAGCATTGAACAAGCATTAATAAATGATTAAAACTCATACACTGTGTAGAAAACAAGATCTGTTGTAACTTAAACGGTAGCAAATTTCGAATTGATGCTATGATTCTAGATTCCGATTGCAAAGGATTTACGACTTTTAATTCGTTGTATGTATTTACAACAAACTCGACAACAGATTTGTGCAAACGAGGATTGAAATGTTGGTTTCTAATCGTGGCATCTCTATTTGCAAGCAAAAAGTCATTTTCGTAATTTGCGATTAGCGCTGCTTTGAACTCCTCATAAGTACTAACGTGATCTCGTACTGCTTTAAACCATAAAGAACATGGAGGGAGTAATAAATGAGGGATTAGTTTCATATATTGGGATCTATCTATACACATTATATTGCACTCGTCTTGAAATTTTTCTAGGAAAGAAGTAGCATTTTCATTACATTTACCGCTGAACTTACTCATAGACGTATTTCACTCATCTTTACGCTTAACTTTACCTTCCTTTTATCATTCCGTGTTCTTGTTGAGTGACAATTCCTACCTATGGCGTGATGTGTAGTTGCACCATCTCTTTTCCGCCCATCAGTACTCCTCGGATGAATTTCCTCCAAAATAATGTCCTCGTCAGATACGGGTGAAGGCGAAGTCATCTCTTGTGAACAAGGGAATTCCACACGATCATTAACCATGTTGTGGTATGTGTTGTCCTTGATCTGAAGCGTTCTAATTTCCTCTTGTAAGGTAACTATCAACTGAGTATTGGCACGTATCTTGTTGGAATTATCCGTGACCTGAATCTTTTGTTGACGTACAGAAGATTCTATTACTTCCAAATCCCTTTTTACACCACTGACTTCTTGGATTAGATGATTGTGATTATCCTGGCAATTTTCAGATATTCTTTTTAACTTTTCCTCGAACTGCGAGGTGATGTCATTCATCGCCTGGATAATAGATTGTTTCGTCTCATCTGACTTCTGCTCCAATCGGTTACTTAATTCCTCGGAGTTCTGCTCTATCGTCTGCTTTAATTCCTGCTTCATGGCTTCCATATCGTCTTTTCGGCTTTGTTCTTGCCGCTGTAAGACTAGTAAAATTCGGTCTTCTAATGTCATTCCTGGTGCTACACTTTGTTCACCGTTATCACTATCACTGGTTTCTTTCTCCATTGCCTCACCGTTCATTTTTCTTGTGATTATTCTACCACTTTTAAGTCTTGTCAAGTTCGTAGTCATTAACCTTATTACAGAAGTAAATTCACCCTTACTTTACTTCGGGATATGAATTTACAAGAATCCCGGGTGAGGTAAACCAAAATTTTTACAACGACTCACCAAAGGTAGTCATCAACCTGGTTCGGCTAATAATATGAATAAATCTTGAGTGGTAGTAATTGTTTACACATAAAAATATCTTCCGTGATTACATTTACTAGTATTCTCACCTTTTATATTGAAATTACAAAACGATGATACGTTTTAAACAATTTTATTCGTTGATTCTCGTTGAACGAATATGCACATAGACGGTATTACAATCGTACATGTTAGTTAGGTATCTATCAACAACTACATAGCAACCAACTATCTAATAATGTCTATATCTTATATATTAAAAACATTCTTCTTTTGTTATTTTTAAATTAACATTATATCTGGTATAGTGTTTATGTGGAAGCACTTTCTGCCCAAAAATACAAGTAATTATCAATTTATACAAAGTATCTCGTTGTAGTATAGCTCAATTAACTGAACAAAAGTGGGAACATAATAAATCCAATATCTACCCGTAAAAATGCTCTATAGCACGACAGGCAATCTATAGTCTACAGTAGTCAAATAATAGAGTTAAATCGAATATCATCAACTTTATATAACTGAACTTGAACAATATAATTAAAGTGGAAATTATGATAATACCGACAATAACGCAAAATGAATTGAATCTAGACAATAACGCAAAATTAATTGAATCTAGACAAAAAATTACACTTAAAACTCAACTATAAAAGTCATTATTCAATATCGCCCAGCAATAACATAGCAAATACAAGGGTAACGTTAAATGGCGTACTAGCTTCCAATGAGAAAAATCCAATAAATAAACTACTTACAGTACGTATTCCACTCATAATCCATAGCAGACACAGTAATAAACTCGTAAATTCACATTCATCACATACACTACCAACACTTAATTTAATTTAGCAAACCGATTAGGTTGAAAAAGATTTAATTTTGGCACCAAAGATAATTATTTTCCTTCTTATTTGATAGCTGCCTGTGATCTGACGATTCCAGGTAGCACCTAAATTGGACAAAATTTTCATTCCAAAAAGTACCACCAGAGGTCATAGAGAGCCATAAATTTTATTGAAATGAGTTTAGATCTCTATTAGCATATTATGATCGCAATTAGGTCGAAAGCATATTATTTTCATTTAATAAGAGAAAAATCTGGGCTAATTATGATTTATAATTATTATTTTCGAAAATTCAAAAACTTAGCGATGTAATAACGTGTTACAACCATTATTAACAATTGTCGATCCATTTCAGGATGAAGATCCTTAAATTACTTTTTGAAAACCATCTATCTTAGATTATTTGTTTCCAAGATATTCGAAGTGCAACATAATTTCGTCATTCCATTTGTATGCTGTGTAGATCGCTACATGTCACAAGAAAATTACATCTACCTATCCGTTTACTATCTCTCTCTCTCTCTCTCTCTCGCATACACACACACACACACACACACACACATATATATATATATATATATATATATATATATATATATATATATATATATATATATATATATATATACATACATATCAGAGAGAGAGAGAGAACCGGTTGTTAAAAAAATTAGAATAGCACCACTGGTCAGATGTGATTGAGTCTGAAAATTAAGTTGTTTTCCTACATAAACATAAGAAAGTGAACAATCTTTGTCAGTTGAGAAGAAGAGAAACATCACAACATCGTTATACAAAACGAAGATTCGTGGACCGACACATGTAGAGTTAGATAGAATCTGTTTAAAATTTAGATGCGTTATCATCGATCATATGATAGTGTTGAGTAAAAACGTTCAAGGTAATTACTACAAGAGGAGTAGCGAATAGTCCGACTCGTAACATTTCAATAATTTCCTCAAGAGAATAGCTTTTCGATTTATCGGTATGCACAATTTCAGAGTTTTGAAAAACATGAGCACCAATTTCGATTGTAACGTACTCTAATAATCCTTGCTTTATTTGTGTTTTCTCGTTTTTACATTCAAATTAAGATTTTCACATTTACTGGTTTTAGTAATTTCACATTAAAAGCCCTATCTACCCCCATACTATAAACAATTATTAAATAATACAAATGATGTGAGTTATGAATGGTTATATAGCAATATGCTGCTTATCATGGCGTTCATGATTTTTAGGAACAACAAAGTGAGATATTCCTCCGACCATTTTATTTATATAGTGATCTCGCAATGACTAAAGATATTGTATTGTATTGTATTGTATTGTATTTATTTTCATCCTTTTTCGTACAAATTGTTCACAACGTGAACGTATGAGTTGGACACGTCATAAGAACACTGAATGTGTATATATGTATAGGTCTACATTTAAATGTACATGCAATATTAAAATGGTGTCAATTTAAGTAAAAAAGGTACAATTTATCATTATTCTAATTTACATACAACGATATAAAACAACCCAACAGTTAATAAAACCTTACATTATAGATATACCATATATATATATACTTTAAACCTTATTTACTACAGGCGAGATATTCTTCTACAGAATAGAAGCAGTGCTCGAGTAGACGGTACTTGGCTCCTTAATTGAAACCGGATGTTTTGTTTTTTTAAAGTGGAAAGAAGCCTGTTATAAATATTCACTGCCGTAGGAAATGTACTATTCTTATGCACTTTTAAACGTGAGATGTGTAATAGGTGTAACACTTATTATATATTAAATGAAAGCGGCTACGTCGTTTAGTGGAGTAGAGAAGTCTTGAAACATGTCGCTGTGCCATTTAAAATATTCTGTTAAAGCAAAACTTCTACTAGCTCAACCTGCATGACAATATGTTGCACATGGATGAAGAATGAGATGATAACTGTTGATGAGGGCATTATTTCCGAATTAGTTTCAGGAAAGCACTTCATAATATTTAGAATTACTTATGGCTAATAATATAAAAATTTGGTTTCCACTTTAATTTCAAATCAAAAATAACGAGTTAGAGATTTTACATTAGACTTCGGATGAATCTGTACTCTGCATTGATCTTGACATCCAATAACGATGGATTACTAACACTCTTTGATGGTTGAATAACCACTGCTTATAGTTTAAAACTATTGATCTTTAGTTTCCAGCAACTACAGCTATATTGCATTTTATAGATCCATTTTAATAGCTAGTATTGAAAGGCCATCTTAGAGGACAGATATATCGTAAGCAGAGTACATATTTTGAAATACCCTGAAGTAAAGTTCAGTCCAATACCTATCTTAAATTTGATTGTTTAGATACTACGCGTGTTACTACGTGTGATTAACGAGCTATACGAAATCAACTCACCCTAAACGTGAAATGTTATAATCATATTTTAATCCCTTAATCATTTAACAGGAACAACAGCACAAACAGCATTCGTTCCATAACTAAAAGAGTATGGCATTTCTTGTCTTTCGGGTGTATAAAGGAATAAAGTAAAATAAAGGTGTTCTCAGACCATCTTCTCGTTTTTTAATTCCTTATTCTTTGTAGCATTTCCTTCCTAAAACAGTAAGTTACCCTCTAGGAGCTTTATGAGTTTCCAATTATTGGTAAATTAGTTGATGCGGTTATTATCTAAATGTAGAAGTGGCTATAATCAATTACAAAACAAAACCTATAGAAGTCAGGACTACGCAATTGGTGATGTCAATGTCTTAGACCCCCGTCCACACTGTGTAAAAATTTTGTCAGCTAAGTAACGTTATCATAAGCAGCTTCGACTGCAAGGTAAAGAAATAAGGACGTTTTGTAAGCTTTAATCAGTAAACAGGTTTGTGCGTGTGAAGTAAGGTAGTTAATTGTGTCCGATGAGCTCTTCAGGATCCAAAACTCTATGATTTAGTCCATACACTTTTACCTAAGGACATATGAATAAACAAATGTTGAGTGTAAGTAAACACAATCATACTGGATATTGCAATACATATTCGGCTGTCCTCAAGCAGCAATTCATGGACAGCAACACATGGTAGGTCAGTTGAGGTTCGAGGGAGCCTGTGGGGCTGAAACTTAAATTAAGAAATGGGTATTCTTACAAAGAACTACCCAGTATTCGGTGATGCTGCACGAAGAACATGGCTCCTCAATGTTAGTGAGATCTCAATGAGAGTGTCATTTCCGGACTTCCCTTTGAGAAACAAGAATAACTGTCCAACCCTTAAGAGCTCTGAAACTTGCTTGAGCCCACACTATCACTGAAACAAAATAGTTACATTAATAACAAGAAATGTATATTTGGATCGTTACATACTAACATACTAAGCTTTCATATGAACATACGTTCAAGTTTTTATGTGGAAAAGAGGGGGGGCTAAGACAAAAGGCTTTTCAATTTTCCCTCGCAGATAACCCTTGGGTCAGTTACTTCGCATGAAACAAAAATCAAAGGTGGTAAATGGGAATACCGGAAAGGCAGAAATCACTTAGAATTTATAAATACAAGAAATTGCTAGTTCGGTACGGTTAAAAGACAGATAGGCATATAGCGCATTGGAATCTTAACGAATCCACAAGAAGACACTCAGGATTGTAAATGAATATATTAGTAAAAGAAACAGTAAGATTCGAAGAGAGAAATTTATGTCTGGAGCTTTCATAATTCATATGACCTGAAATAAAAGAATGGCCCATTCCCTCTCATTTCTCTTTCAATTACAGGATTAGGAAAGCTTAAACTTATTAAATAGTCTACAAAATATTCGATGTCTTTAACAAAGCATTTTCTATGCTTACAACATTGATTTGATCCCAGGCCGTTTGTCGAGTGACTAGAGCGATCTTTGGTAAGTGGGATCCTCGGTTTGATTCCGGGTGGGAGAGCATTCCTGTAGTTTAGATCTCATCTTAAACTTTAGGCCCGCTTATCTAATAGCCCCAGTACTGAGAAGAAACACACAACGTCAGTAAACAAACACTATGGACTTCGTGGAAGATGATGTTAAATCAATGCCTTTAAATTCCTATACCTTCTTGACAACATGTAGAGAAATCAGTCTAACCCTTTAATTAGCAAGCATTGAAAGCATTAGCATTAAAATATTTAATTTGCTTTTATGGTTGTGCCATGTCTTCCTGATCATAATTTCGTAACTTTTTAAAGTATGTTTGTACTTTGGTTACAAAATACAGGATGTTTATTTCAAAGCAACATTGCCATAAAATAGGTTTTATGTGTTGCTACTAAGCAGCATTGCCCTATTATGATCAAATATCATAAGAATATTTTCAGTAATTAGCATAGGTTTCGTTGAAATATCTACCTACAGAGCAAAAAAAAAAACCATAAATAAAAACTAAAAAAGAACTTTCACGGAACATAGGTGATAAATCTTTTTTAAATTTGACTGTCCCTATTGACGAAGATTAGAAATATCTAAACGAGCGATCCGCAAGTCATGAATATGAATATTGTATGAAAGCAATAATGTCAATTAAATGATCACTGAAGTTATAATTCGTGTGTATGGTCCAGTAGAATGAGATGTTGCTTGAGAGCAACATTAACAAACAAAGGATTAAAAGTTGACGAAGTCAAATATAAATAGAGTTCCTATAGGAGAAATAATTTTCATGGGAAGATAAAAGATCGGGAGCTCATGTTGTTCGGATTCCACGTTAAGCTGTAAGTATATGTTTCATATAGCCCCGCTTCTTAAAGGGGCTTTAAACTCAAATCTGAAACTAGATTCATGACGAGACAGAACTCTTTTAATTAAAACATATATTTTTCCAGACGAGGCATCACTTTAACATTACTTTGTTTGAAAATGACAGCATCAGCTCTTGTCTCGTATTCGTTTTATTATTTTTTCCAAGAGAAAGACATTTTCATTTTCTCCCCATCTCATCTTTATTGGAAAAGGATCAAATTAAGGTATTACAGTTCTAATGCTCCTGTGTGCCATGTGATCTACTGTGGGTCGTCAATATATGGTGTAGCAACATGTAATTCTCTCTGTAATATTTCTAAGGTAGACTGTATTCTCCACGGCAACTTCCAAATATTCCCAAATGAAGCGTTTTCAGAAGTAAAAACATGTATTTTGTTTCATTTTCCTTATTTCGTTGTAGTTCTGTACAGAAACTAAGGGAACACATATTATTTTGTAGTCTCTGTGTTATTCAATAAGACGAAAGAAAAGAACAAAGAAACAAGAAGGCAAGATAAATAGGACAGAAAGAAAAGAATGTAAAGAAAAAGAAGGGAGAAAGAATAAAAAAGTTCCGAGAATGAAATATGAGGAAGGAAAAGCGGCAGAGTCAGAGAAACAAATCAATTTAGCAATGAAATACCACGACATTGCTCCAGTGGAAAAATCAATACGAATGTCGAAAATTAAACATCAATATCCTAGCAAAGACATTTGGCAGCCTGAGTCATCATACCATGACAATATTCACGTTATGACTGAAGATGAATACTTGTGCAATCGTTTTTTTAGACGTCTTATTGGGAAAATTAGATGTTTTCTTTCTCCTTTGAAATTAACCAAGAATATATCAGATTCATTTCATTGCTATATTCTTCCAATTTGCAATACATTGCACGACAATTAAGAAATTGCGAAGTTAGTTTTGGCATAGAAGTTTCTCATAGTAGTGAAGCACGCGTTGGACCTTGTTAAAATGTGCAGAAATTACCACCTCGGTCGGTTACAGGTCTGACGTGTGATAGTCAAAATCATGACGAGAATGATGCGGATGTACTAATACCCCGCGATCGTCTCAACACTGATACAATAGGTGAGTAAATACCGACTTCTATGCGCACTTAGGAAAACTTTAAAGAAAATATTTGGGATGTTTAAAACGATTTATGATGACAACTGCTTATCTCATTGCCGTGTTTGTGAATGGGTCAGAGTCTGGAAAGGGTCTGTGGATAATAAAGTACATCCAAGTCCAAGCAGGTTTCTCATAACAACTGAAACATTGATAATGTTCTCAATAGCATCTTTAAAGATCAAGTTCGAGGATAATTTCCGACCTGTGGGGGTGAATAAGGAGATAGTTTGTTAATAAGGAAAACTTTGAAGAAATTGAAGCTTTGAGTATATTTTATGTCCCATTGCTTAACGGAGGAGTAAACAACACAGTGAGATCTTGGCGTAAAAATTATTTGTATTTTTACACCTCACATATTCGCCAGATATGATCCCACGTCATTAGCTATATTATTTCATTAAATTATAAATACCACTGAAGGGTTAGTTTCTTGATAGTGCATCATTCCGCTATCCTTAACTTTCCACTATTCACGGAGACATTCAACACTAGTAAAGTTCATGACTTAATAAATTAGGTAAAACTGTGTTGAACAAAGAGATTCTTAGTTTTATTAGTCCGAGATAAGTTGATTTCGTTTGTTATTGAAGTAGTTTTTACAGATCCGTTCCCATTTCCTAATAAGGAGATAGTTTGTTAATAAGGAAAACTTTGAAGAAATTGAAGCTTTGAGTATATTTTATGTCCCATTGCTTAACGGAGGAGTAAACAACACAGTGAGATCTTGGCGTAAAAATTATTTGTATTTTTACACCTCACATATTCGCCAGATATGATCCCACGTCATTAGCTATATTATTTCATTAAATTATAAATACCACTGAAGGGTTAGTTTCTTGATAGTGCATCATTCCGCTATCCTTAACTTTCCACTATTCAGGGAGACATTCAACACTAGTAAAGTTCATGACTTAATAAATTAGGTAAAACTGTGTTGAACAAAGAGATTCTTAGTTTTATTAGTCCGAGATAAGTTGATTTCGTTTGTTATTGAAGTAGTTTTTACAGATCCGTTCCCATTTCCTAATAACCACACCGTTTAATGTCATAAAAATAACATGAAATTGAGAACCAGATCAGCACATAGAAACCTGCAGGTTTTACAGTAGGAAGTAAGAAGCCTGGAGCCAATGCTTCTTTGTATTTCCACTACGTAAACTCAAGCTTTCATTGAAATCAAGATGGAAAATGACTCAGCTAACCATATCACTCTCTTTCAAACACGGACAGTCCACGTTTTAGATACCGCTAACGATATTTTTCGCGCTAACGCGATATTCTTGGATATTCATAGGTCCTGAAATGGCAACCAAACAGTGGATATTGGAGGTTAAGCAGTTCTTCTTTTAGAAGGTCGTTCCTGATGTTGGTTGAGATCTAAGCCAGCTTACGTTTACTCATTGTGTTTACGTTTCATTATGAGTATCTTTCTCATGTTTACGGATTTTTCTCACTTAAGCTTGGTTGGTGCTCACCATTCTTCATCTCTGCTCATTGATGATTCATGATGTCTTGCTTCGAATTCTATGTGTCATCACCTTAGATACTGTTGCGGTCGATATACCAACACTGGAGTCTTGAGTAGACAGTGCAAACATAGTTAGATCTTGTTGTAAATCAGAGACGTATCCCGTTTATCCTCTTCAATGTCTGACAAATTCCACACAAATTGGTAATATAAAACTCCGAATATTATCAACACAGCACTCACATAAGCACTGCAATAATACTTAGTATTTTTAACTCACAAAAATTAAGTGAATTGTAGCGTGTCTCCATATTTTGATATATACTGAGTCATGTAATGAGGTCTACCCCGATAATTTTTTTCTATAATTTATTTTGTATATAGCACGTGTGGTAAGTTAGTTTATAACATCTAGTATTCATTCAGAAAAGTGTATTAGACCATATACCTGATATAACGCATTCAGGGATACAGGGGTTATTTTTCCACGTATTTACCGCTCTTGTTCATACACTTATTAAGTTGGAGTAATAGTTTACGTATGCCGCAGGTATATAATTGTAGCTACACCACACGCCAACATCTGACCTTCGCCTTATCTCCATTCGTATTCAACTGACGGTATTAGGCCAATTGAACACAGACCTCCACAAAAGGCGACAGAACTTTCTTCGTTACTTTCTTAACGAGACAATAGCTTGGAAATTTTGTTCATTAAACCTCACATTAACAGGACTTTGTATTTAGACAAAATTGTAAAAGATTTTGCTGAGAAAAAATAAAACAATAATAATAAAAAGGAATAATAGAAACATTTATATCTTGAAGTTTAAAAATGTAATTTATTTCTAAAAGTGCACTTAAATTTTCGTTTTTAACAAAAATCATTGTTAATATATATATATATATATATATATATATATATATATATATATATATATATTTCACAGTCACTAAAAGAAGTGGTATTATGACTACGTACTTTTCATGGGTGATATACAAATATTATACATACTTGTAGGTTTATATGTGTGCAATTGTGTGTGTGTAAGTTGACTGGGAATCTGGGCCCCACAACAATGTTTCCGATTGTCCCTCGGGGGTACGGTGTCTCTATGGCAGAGCGTTTATCTCCTCTACCTAGATCTTGACCCTGAACAAATAAATTTTTCGTGGACAATATCATGTCCGTTTGTTTTCTAGGAGTACTCCCGTTTCCTCCCACATTCTTATTCCACCAAATATTCTATCATCATTCACTTGTCTTAATCATTGTCTCCTTTAGCCTAAGGGGCATAATCGCTGGACGTTAAAGATTTTTCAATAGGTCCCCTACCTCCGAAATCCGGCCCTGTATATAATAAACGAAAACCGCTCGGAAAGCGGCCCCTTACTAAATGTAAGCAGGATGATGATATATGCTAAACTATGATCAGAAATAAAAATCAGTGGTAAACGGAAAGAGACATCACAAGTGTGGGTTTTGTTCTAGGTGACATTATGTTGGATATTTTTCGGTTACATGTACTTTTATAACTTCATGAAATACGTTAACCCTGGATCTGATTCTATGCTATTCTGCAGGTTTTGCTTCACGAATTCTTAGTGCTAGGAATGAAAATGAAACACCAATTAAGAAATTAGTAATTATTTTATGATACAATGTACTTAATTTGATACTATATATATTAGATAACTCAGATGACAGATTTACTCACAGTTAAATGGCTGTATTCTTTCAATACCGGGAAAAAGAAATGTATCAGGTAGTCCGATAATATAAGGGTAGCTTTTACGGTAATGCTTGAAGTTTTCATATCTCGACTCTATCGCTCTCCTCGTGGAATATATTTCACAAACACGTACACTAATTGAGGCTGGAGTTCAATATCAAGACATCTAAAGATGAACGGGAAGTGTCATTCTTATGGGAAACTCAAATGGTATTTATAGACTTAACGTTGGAAAGTGGTTGGGAAAATAATATAAACAAGACTTTCTTGAACCAGTAGCATTATTTCGTAGTTTGCCGGAGTGGTGGCGGAGAGCAAAATACTCAAACCAACATAATAATTCCACGTCTTGTATTACAATATTAGTATATAATTGATTAAAAAGTACGGTACCTTAAATTAAGGGGGTTGGGGACAAATACCCTTCTCAAATGAGATCACTGTCCTGAACCAAGAAGGTTTGTGACTCACCAAACGAGTCAGATCAGGCCCGTGCTGGGACACCGGGACATGTCCCTGTGCGCCCTCCGAAACATCATATTATAAATAAAGGTACAAGTTTTTTTTTAAAAAACAATATTATATTCTTACAGTTATTATTGGTGAAGAAACCGTGAAGGGTACAGTGCGGCCTTTACATAAGGCGCCCTTGCGAAACCACATAAAAATAAACGGTTTTATTTATTCTTCTATATAGGACAGTTCTGTACGCTGAATACGTACCATTACTGTTAATAAAGAATCCCTGAAGGGTACAGTGCGCCCTGCGATACATCACATTATAGATGAGTGGTTTTAGTTGTTCTTCTGTATGCCAGTTTTGTATAGTAAATTCATATAGTAGCTTTTAGTAAAGAACCTGTGAAAGGTACAGTGCGCCCTTATGAAAGGCGGCCTGCGAAATATCACATTATAATTTATTTTATAAAAATTGTTCTGTACACCAGTTTTGTATTATATATTTGTACAGTTGTTATTGGCAGAGAACAGGTAAAGAGTACGATCACTTTTCGAACAATATGTATAAAACTACTAAAAGCAATTAACATGTAGGTTTATTCGGTAAGATAATATAAGAGGTTTCTCTGCTGCTACTCATTTATTGCTTAGAGAACTTTCAGAAGCTAAGCGCAATAGATATAGCGCAGTTTAAGCAATTCAAGTATTCTTAAGCTCTTTATTTACAAATTTGATTTTTCCTGTGTGTTTTAGAGCTTTTTTCGAATAATCAGTGCCTATTATTTTTCTAAATTACAGCTATATTGATTTATTTGTATATATTTAGCTTCGTTCTCTAGTAAAGATGGTTTCACAGTTTAGCTATTTACGTTCTAAACAACTTTGGTGGTTTTAATACATAAAATGGCGCCCGTATATATTATGGGTGTAACTTAATTAGTATAACAAACCCCGTGAGGCGATTCCTGACACCAAGATGAAACGAAAAGTATATACCAATCTGGGTGTAGAAATGCCTCCTTTCTGGCCTTGATCACCGGAAATTTGTCGCAAAAATGTAAAATAAAATAAAACGTTGGATTTGAAAAATCAAGAACAAAACGTCGGATTGAAGTCGGATAAAAGAGAGTGTCCATTATTTTTAGGGTAGATTTCCTTAGTATACACTCGGATATAGTGCAGTGGTGGCACAAGGGTGACTCCCAAAGAAACTGGACTATTCGTTTGAATATTTTATCAAACGTTGAATGTTAACTCAAGATTCCATCAATCAAAAATAATAGTACATCGTTCAAGTTACGAAACCACTTAAAATTGAAAGAAAGAGAGATATATTCTGTGCCATTGATCAATTTTGTCTCAGTACAGAATAAACTCTCGGAATAAGAATTTAAATGAAACGAAATCTTTAACTAATCACAATCATATCATCTAGTCTAATGGTGACGGATGATAAATGAGCGTCTTCCTATCCAAGTTACGAGTGTGTGAAAATGGAAAAAATAACTTTGAACCAGATTGATTTAAAGCGACTGTGCTTAGGAGTCAGGCTGCATGCAATGAAACATAACATGCAGTATCAAAAATGCAAATATTATATGTAATGAACGAGTGTACAAAGGGTTCTCCACATGTCACAGGGAATCCCAAATAATGCGTGAATACATATTGGGCAAAAGTAACCTGCATTAAAAGGTGTCCTTTTGATAATATGTAATTCCGTGGAATATATTTCTGTGCACAGAAGCAGTAATAATGGACGGAACACAAAATGTTGCATACGTTACATAATTGCGCTGGGACAGTATAATTGATTTATCCACTAGGTGAATCTTCTTCAGGGATACTTTCGAAGGGTTTTTCCCTTTCCTTGGAGTTAGTAAACTGCCCCTTACTCCTGAGCTACGAAAACTACATCGCTATTGTGAATATACCAAAATAGAGTCCTAGTGTAGCCCACTTACATATTGATTGTTACTGTTGGAGTAATTTTCTGGAAGAATGCTCGTTGGACTTACATCCAAGAAAATGGGAGATAATCTTTTTTCGAAGTTCCAGTGTACCTTGAAGCTGGACCGAATAGCTACACGGAGGAAAGAGAATGTGGCATTTTTGGATGCACGTAGAGGTAAAATTGTGTTAATCTGTACGTTCCTGCGCAATGACAGATTACCCTGTCCACGAGCTGGCAGATATGCACCTCATTTATGGAGAGGCAAGGGGAAATAGCCCAGAGGAGAGACGTGTATATCGTGACCGTCGCCTTCAAAGCAGAGTAATTTTCCCTGTATTTTTTCACGCCTCCATATTCGCCTTCGAGAGATAGGGTCTCTCCAATCTCCCCGACGTGAAATCGAAGGAAATCGCACTATGTGGACAGTTGAAGCGTACTGGGAATGGTCGAGACCATCCTGAAACTAGCAGTAGCCATGTGAAGGGCGTCAAACTCACATTCAACTCTAGTGAACAATCAGCACCAGAGATTTGGCGTAACGTGCGGTGCGGTATGGTGTATAATTTTGTGGTACACCATTATTTATTACCGGCCCGCCTGTGTAGGAGTACTTATTTTTACTTTTACATAATGTCCTCTCAAAACTGTTAGAACATGTTACCTTGAATATAAGACAGCAGATATAATCCCAGCATGAGAGTGCACCTGCACATTGTGTCAGGAAAATGCAGACCTATCGAAATGAAACATTCCAGATCGTTGGATTGGGAGAGAAGCTCCTGTGCTATGACCACCTTGTTCACCCTACCTCATGTCCATTGACTTTTTTGGGAGGGGGACAGGGTATGAATCGCCTTTTGTATGCAATACTAGCCATGACAACCAGAGTGTTTGTTGCTCGAGTTAATATAGCTGCCTCAGTCATCACCGATATTTCAGGCGTGTTTGACCGCACGTGGAAAATTTGCTTCGCCGATATCACATTCACAATGTGGTCAATGGTCGACAATACTAGACTGTGAACTGTTATTCTTCACAGCTATCTCGTGTACATACTGCATTCCACAAATACTGTACAAGATACCTCTAAGTATTTAACAGTTATCCTACTTTGTACGAAAGAGAATAAATCGGTAGTTTGAAACTGTATTTCTTTATATCATTGTGCAACATGCGACACAGCTTGTGTTTCGTCAAGTTTCATTGTTTTTTGTGCTCGGAATTGTTATCTTGCATGGAATTAAGTATTGCGAGGAAGAAATCTTTTAATGCAGCTTCCTTTTGCCCAAAGTATATTCATATAATTTGTGGGAATCAATGTTGTCATGTGAATCATAACTTGTACTTTCATTCATTATACATGATCTTTGCCGCGTGGCTATCTTATGCACAGTGGTTATGCACGTAATCTGGATCAAAGTTATTTTTCCAGTTTCGTACACTCGTAGCTTTGACAGGAAGCCATTCAGTTATCATCTGTTACCATTAGGTTAGAAGATATAGCTGTGGTAGTTTAAAGACTTCCTTTCATTTAAATTCTTCCGAGAGTTTATTCTATTGAGAAAGAATTTATCACTCACACATGGGCATCTCTCATTCTTTCCAATTCTAAATGTTCTAATTTGAACGATGTACTCTTTCTTTTGATTGTTGAAATCTTGTGCTTGATTGTTGTTCATTTTCTTAATTCAGCGTTTGATAAAATACTCGAAGGAATACTCCAGTTTCTTGAGGAGTCAGCCTTGTACTGCCCATGCACACATTAATGGAATCTACAACTAAAATTTATGAGCATTCCCTTTTGCCCGATTTCGATCCGACGTTTTGTTCTCGAGTATGGCTGATTTTGCATTTTTCCGAAAATTCTTTGGTGGTCATCACTCTGATATTTCTAGCTCTAGGTTGGTCTATACTTTTCGTTTTAGGGGAATGAATCACTTTCCTACGTTTATTACAGTAATTAAGTTACACACACGTGTATATATATGGTAAAAACTTCGCCAATTATTGTCACAATTTATGTAGTAAATAAAACTGATAAAAATATCAAATGTTCAAGTACAACGATTGTATGCGAAGTTCAAGGATACTATATACAAATTTGAACTTACGAATCCTGAGGAAAATAAATATTAAAAAGTGCAATACAAACGCCAGCAAGGAAAATAGTTTTTTTGCTACATAGTTTCATTTCCTGCAACTTAATTAAAGTAATTTCCTATTTTTTTTAAAGCAGCTGAAGCCTCTGCCATCTATGTGTTGTTTTGTTATAGGTGGAAACACCCTCCGCTTTCGTATATTTCGGATAAGGGTTTCTTACAGCCGAAGACAGAAAACAGTTTATGATAAGTTTCTACTTTAAGCAAATCATTCATTAGGATGGCTAGTTTTTCAAATGTTGATAATTCTAATCGAGAATTCATATGAGGCTACCTCAACACAGTTTCCACAAATGCACAATCAAACGAATGCTGTGCTTTATTATTAATCTCTGAGGCAATATTGCAACGATATCATTGGGACCATATTCTTTTAGTCAAATATGTACTGCATTCTTTTAGAAAAGTCTGAAAAATACCTGTCTTTTAAATCATACAACATTTTTTAGACTGAACTCTTTCTGAAGTATTTAAATCTATAAACTCTAGAATGCAACTTCCGACCCTTGAACCTAACGTTACTAATTTACATCTACGTAATTTTTAAATCCATAATTGACACCTGTGTCTAAAAGAAAATCAAATTAACATACAAAGTGAAATGGAAGCAAAAATTATATGTTTTCATCAGTCTTCAATTAACGACTATACAAGTATTAGTAACCAGTACCACACTGCGAACGCAGTGAGAGACGAGTGTCTGATGAATTACTACATTTGTTTTGTGGTGTCGCCAGTGATACTATTTTGAGGGAAATTTCCCGTGGAATAGGGAGAATTATCAAAGAACTTTTTAAGGAGGGAAAAGAAAAGTTTTACGAATATGAGATAAAATGTAGGGAAATATAATTTTTCAACAAATGTTATGTTACTAAATACTGCGAAAGACATTGAAGTAATAACAGAAGATTAAAAGCACAAATGTATGTTATAGAGATATCAACCCAGTTTAATAAATCCATAGATACGCAATAATACTCTCTTTAAATAATGATATAATTATTAATATAGTATATATAGTGAACGAAATATCTGAAATTTTACCTTAAAAAGGGAATTTTTGAGCACTCCTGTAGGAAATTTTAACTTGAGGACCTAGCATCACTGGGTGTCGTTACAGACGTTTCAAGGTAGTGCTCGTTGATCGGCGTATTGAGAAGGAAAACAAGAGTGGCTTTCTGTATTGTTGTAGAGAGTAACTGAAATATAAAAACTATAAAATGCATTATCGTGTAGCCTGCGGTTACTAAAGTGACGAAGCATTTGCTCTGATTCAGGACCGACGAGACGGTGAGGGAGCCGGGGCCTTTTTCCCGAGGCCCGAACTGCTGAGGCGCACGGCGAACGCAGAAGTGTTATAACACTTGTGCTAAAGAGAAAATTGCTACAAAAGTTTTCCGTATTTTTAAAAACATTACCTGGATATCGTTTAATGTATGTTTATTTGTTATATTGTTTTTTATTTGTTTATTATTGTTATATGCATGCACAAAATACAGAAGAAGATACTTTAAATCACTTACTCTATCAAAAGAAAATATTTTCCTTCTGAGAAAAAAGAAGAAGCAGTAGCATAGTGTACAACAGAAATGCCGCTTACTAAACAGAAACACTGCATCCATGAAATGAAAACGGTTAGCTTCCTAATTGTAAATAAGAAACAAAGATCAAGGCGATAAATACCTAGGTAAAAAGTTTAGGTACTGTACTAGACTGAGCGGCGTACTGGCTTTAATTAGAGAAACACTGATTGAATCAATCCAAAATTATAAAAAAAGATATTTAAAATGTAAGCGTCTTCTGGTATAGGTTATACGTTTTATATTATTCCTTCGGAACATGTAAAGTTACATGTTTTGAAGAATGAAGCCATTGTTTAGTATAGTTAAAATGCTTAGCCGTTATGGTTCTAGAAGTGCTTAAATTCCACTCGGGTCTTATCCTACTACGGTATATTTTAAGCAAGCAATGATGTACTCAAGGAAAAAGTAAAAACGTCGTTAGAACTATACAGCAATGATGTATCAGATGACATTATTAATGAAATTCTTCATCTACAAGCAGGGGCGGATCCAGGACCTACTTCTGGGGGAGGGCGGTGGGTTTTCATACTGCTACTTAGAGCTACTTTTAACAGCTTCAAACTCTGGGATGTATTTTATTTCTATATATAAAATAAGAAAGTTTCCTCTTCTTGGAAGGGCCCCGACCGTCCGCCCCTGGATCTGGCACTGTCTACAAGCCATTCAATCTGCCAACTTCAGTGCTGCTCTGACACCATTTCAATTGTTCAATACAATTCTTGACCAAAAATTAGTCAACATTTTTTGAATGTTACTATTCCTCTTCGTATCTTTTGTACTCTACCAGAGTCTGTGGCGGAAGCTGAAAGATCGTTTAATGCACTTGCAAGAGTAAAGAATGTTCTTCGGTCATCGATGGCTCAACAAAGATATTGAGGACTCTTTGTTGAATCCTCATCTTGTCAAGAGAATAATCGATTTGGGGACTCTTATAATGGAGTCTACTTTAGCTCGTCAGCTAAACTTTAGTGATATCATAGGCTAGATACCTTTGCTAACAGGAAAGGGAGAAAGGCTGTTTCGTAAATTACGAAGTGTAACGCTAGTAATATAATTAGTGTGTATTTAATATAATTAGTATAATGTAACTAGTAAATATATGAGATATACTTTGCCAGGTTTTATACTGGGCCCGATGATAACTCAACCCTGGAGTCCGAGTCGATTCTCGACGGGCATGCTGATACTTGCAAAAGCTATGAATAAAGTATTTAAATCTTGTTGAAAGATACCTTACATAATAGGTATATTAATGCTTTTTCTTAAATGTTTTTTAAATTTTTGTTTCGTATATAGTATAATTAAGTTAGTAGCATTCATGTTGTTTAATGATTGATTCCATGTTAAATGTTATGCATATTCAGCACAATACAATATTAAGTATGTAAAAAGTTGCCGCCGGATAAATTGGATTATATTGTAGGTATTTTTAATAGATTTTTACATTGTGCCATGTCAGAAGTCTTATAGAACGACATTGCCCATTCGTTTGTGTGTTATCAGACATCAGAGCAAAAGCGGTAACAGATATCGTGAAGCGATTTTTCCAATCGATATAGCAATCCAAGAATATTCTCATTCTTTTCTGTTGTCACTGTATTCAAACAGGAAGTGTCCCAAATTAGACAATTCTGGTTTCACTGTTTATGGCCGGTGGAGCAAAAATGGAAATATAGGCCTATAGCGACAGATTTCAGAAATCTATTCAGGATCGCAAGAGGACATGTAACCACTACCCAGTATATTCGACGGAAACCGAAATTGGTTGCAATTTTCCACTACATCTGGTTCCAATACCGACATCCATAAAGAAGAAACGGTATAATATATCGAGAAGCGGTTTCCTGCAAACTTTCATAGAATAGGTTCTATATTTTCCATTAACTATCTATTCAAACCGAAAATTGTAAAAATTAAGTATTTCCGGTTTCAACATTTATCGTCATAGAACTGATAATGTTATATATATATATATATATATATATATATATATATATATATATAATCACAATCCGCATAATTGTATGATTATATTGATACCGGAAGTGGTGTAATTTGCTAATACTTCTGGTTTGAATATTGTTTTTCATACAGAAGAAAAGCTTTAAGAAGTGTCAGGAAGAGAATTTTTGCAGTTGGTTAACCGTCCCAAGAATATGTTCTACTTTCTCCCTCAACCATGTATTCAAATCGTATGTGGTTGAAAGTAATAATTTTCGGATTCAATCTTTATCGTCATAGAGCAAAAACAATGAGAATTAGGGACTAATGGCTATTTGACATGGATTTAACGCCCGAGGAATAGGTTCTATATTCTACATTATTACTCTTTTGGAACCAGATGAAGCTTAACTATTCAATTCGCATGATTTGTAGATCTCTCGTGCTTTCACACTGTGAAACGGAAGTCACTTTTTATCTGAAAGAAAAATTACAGATCTGTAAGGAAACTCACGTAAAAGCACTATTTCTGACAACACTGCATCGTATGTCTGACGCCAATTGTACATCACAAAACTTGCACCGAATGTTGTCGTCTCCACAAATATTTATAATAGATGCGTAATAACATTGTAAATAAAAGGTCAAATGTTTCCTGTTGTACCGTACTCTTCATGATATTGTTCCGTTCGTTGACAACAGAATAAGCAACCCCGATGCATAACACTAAAAAAATGTTCTCAATTAATCGATATTGGTAGCGTTTTACGTATGAAGAAAGTTTATACGTGTATTAACTCTGTAGTTCTTAAATCTTAATTTGCAAAATAAGAATAACGCTTCCTTCCTCTGCGCAACAAGAAGGCCGTAGAATTAGGATAATGTATTTTATCATCCTGACTGATATTTTCAAAAACTTTCTTCTCAGTTTCACAAGGAAAATGAAAGAATGTAACCTTCTTTGACACGACCTGATTTTTTCCTTGGATGTTAATGAATGATTCCAGTGCAAGCAGTCCTCGCTGTTAGCACCTCAAAGTTTGTTTAAACAAATAAATCACAAAAGATGGTTTGTAGGTGAAAAAATAATTTTTGCAGGCAACTACCTGAAGAGTACACAAAATAACAGGTACGTATTGAGAAAGCTATGTTTCAATGACGTCACTTTTGAGGTAGATGAGCAAAACCTAATTTGAGGTTCAATTAAAGTCTTCACCGACAGCGTATTTCTTTAAGTTCGTCCTACATCCAATCAGGTGAATTGCACGACTCATCGGTGGGGTAGTTGGTTCTTCAGTTATAATCGTAAGTAGCCAAGGCTGGGATTGTAGCCCCTCTCTGGTTTCAAAAGAATTCCAAGTGCATGAATTGAACTCATATTATGGCTGTCTTTTATCAACATTACGGAATTGGTACCTTGCGGTGTTGCAATGCTTCCGGACACTAAAACAAATAACTTCAGTTAAAAATTCCTGCGCCGACACTGGAGATGGGATCTATCACTTTTGATCCATCGTCTTAATGGACGTATCCTTTTACCGTTTTTCAAAACTGTCTTGCTGCAACGTTTCGAACTTATAATTAAATATATAACTATCGAGCAAGCAATTACAGATGGGTTTAAAGAGGTCATACAGAAGACTCAAAGATAGGTGCCTGCCCAGCTCACCTGACGCAGAAATGTCGCCCTGTACTGTACTCTGTAGATTACCAGCATGATACTAAAATCTGAATTGAGGCATCTTTAAGCACAGTTCTCCTTAATTTTCCAAGCTCCTTCTAAACGTAAGTCAACGAGAAACTTGTGCTTTTCATAGAATAGTAAGTAAACGTAATGAAGTTACTAGTAAATTTCGTAAAATGTGTAATTAAATTAAAACAAGAAGAGAACACAGAATAGGAGAAAGTGAGTGAAAGCCAGAGAAGAGGGAAGAAGAGGGGCTGGCGAGTGATAACGAACGGAGAATTAGTAACTGCGCAAATAGTCATCAATTGAATTTATGTATTGACAGAAGCTGTTCGCTGAGAAATGTGATTCATGTTTTGAGTGAGTGCTGTAAAGTGCGTACATTTTCACATTCATTAGGTATAAATTCATGACAAATGCTTCAGCATCAAGTAATCAAAAAGTAGTGATCATCTGAGTTAGTTCAATGTCAAAAATAGCGTTATACAGCTGTAGTAGACGTCCGTCTGTAGTTAACCGTCCGTCAGGAAAATTCATTCAAGCTATACAGGTACGCGATCTCTACTGTTCAATTCTCGACAAGTAAATTTTGTGGTGAACGGACACCGTGTACGTTGGTTTCTTTGCCGTTGTCTCAATTTCTTAATTCCATCATTTCATTGCATTATCATCATCAGAATATCAATCAGCTTGCATGACAGAACGGTGTTAAGCAGAACTAAAAGATTTTATTTTACTCCTACGCAAACTAGTTCGGATGATCATGAAATAGGAGAGATGACATAGTACCGTAAACTGGGGATACTTAGAAAGTTTTTTTCTTTTTCGTACTATCGCTTGTTATTTATTGCAAATAATTTTTATTTTTCTTGTGATGTTTCTAGAGCCCATCTTACCTTTTTTTCTGCAGTCATAACAAACTTTTACTGAGACTGAAGCCTCCCCGAAGCCAAAATGTGATGTTTCCAGTGCTACTTGGAAAATATGTATTTTCATAGTAGTAAGAACTGTGTGAAAGATGGGACTATTTGGAAAGAACCTTTTGGAATTTAACACATTTCTGATAAGATTGATATGCAACATGTCGCTGTTTCGTTCATAGTTTTGTGTTCCTAAGCTGTTTTAAATAAAAAAGAGTCTTTTCGTACAACTTTTAGATAAATACAATAAATTGTTGAACCTATTTAAACTAACTACAGTGGTAAGGTTGTCTTTCTGAAGGCCTATAGAGCCAGTAAAAAAATGTATTTGTGGTATGCTTTTATAAACGGTAGTTTTTTAGACAATGAAAGGGAAAGTTTGACAAATGCCAATATATGCATGAACTCTTGAGACTTCTTTAAGATAGTAAAACATGGCCTATGTAAAATTTATGTATGTATCAGATCAGTAATTGTCTTACATTGGGCTACAAAAATACCTAGTATCATTTTTACAATTGTACATTTTCGTTAATCCTTTGCAAAAATATCATATGGTACTGTTATAGTGATAATAATGTAACACAGTACGATTACGACAAAAGTTCACATATTGAAATCCTTTGCTGCAAAGTCATATGGAAAAACCACTTGATCTCTGCGGTTGTAGGTAGGTTCAGGCAAAACTTCAATAATGTCATTGTTGTCTATCCCCTGATTAGTATCATCATTTTTAGTAGAAAAATGGAAGGAAATAAAAAAAATACCCACAGACCGTCCCAGAAAGAAGTGGTAATGTATACTGCTTCGTCTCATTAGGAAACTTCTGAAAGCAATGATATTTAGCACAACGAGGCAAAAATCACTTTTTTATTACGGAAAAAGAGCGACAATTTTGAGAAAATTCAAAGTAATAAAAACAGTATCAATTGCTGTGAGAATTTTTAGGCCAGTCTATAAATAAAACACAGCACTTATGAATATCCATATTAATTCTTTTAGGTGCCTACTTTTCATTGGTCGTTAAGAAAACGACGCATCTGCCATTGTTCTCTCATTATTATACCATATAACACAAAAATGTCAGTTTTCCAAGTAATCCCAGTTTACGGTACATTCCTTGACTGTAATAATAGGATATATTGCGCACGAGGGATAACTACAGAGAGAGAGTACGAATATCCAACTACAGAGAGAGTAATGAGGAAATATGAAATAACTACAGGTTATTTCTTCGCGTAAATGTTTGTTTTAAGGAAGTTTCGTAACTTAAATAAATGTTTATTTCAAGGTGGTTTGTTATTTTTGCACAGTTTATAATTATGTTGTAATAGTACTAATTTGATTTGATTTGATTTGCAGTTTAACGTCCCTTTCAGCAGCGAGGCTATATGACAAGGAACCTACTGATTAACGTAGAATCCGATCCACATGAGCTCCC
Organism: Thermobia domestica; assembly: GCF_964235325.1. Lineage (NCBI taxonomy): Eukaryota > Metazoa > Arthropoda > Insecta > Zygentoma > Lepismatidae > Thermobia > Thermobia domestica. Next base: position 51,257,005 of record NC_137468.1, on the reverse strand, counting down.
GCCGAGAATCGAACCCGTCTCTCCCACTCCAAAGGCACGTACACTAACCGTTTAACCATGAGGGAACTCCTTAATAGTACTATAGTCCAGAACGTCATTGGCTTCCCGCGCTTGGACCTGCTCAACACTGGGGTGTGGCAAGAGAATAGCCAATCACCTCCCACTATTCACCGCGCTCACCGAGCCACGAGTAACCAAGCTGGCCGCTTGCCATAAACGTCACTACAACCTTTCGCAGGAAGCCAACGACTTTATACCTTCCGTACTTTAATATTAGCTAATGTATCATATAGTGGCATATAAAGGTTCGCTTTAAATTTTGTCATGTTTCTAAAAGTTAGATATTATCTTTATCATACCAGATTGTTTCCTTGATATCACTATCATGCGCACTCTAACCTAATCATGTGCGTGGCCTGATCTACCCCATTCGGAGAGATTGAGCATAACAAGTATTATGTAAAAGGATCACCACTAATAACTCAATCGTTTATACCAATAACGGGTCTGTTGGGCACAAGAAAATCAAGAACACATTGCATCATACTCAACAATATTTCCTAAATATTATATAATCTTATTAAGATATTTCAGAAACTGAGAGTGGAAACAAGTTGGTACAGAAGAGGGCAGAAAGATGTAGCGGGAGTTATACAACGAGTTACGAAGAAAAACAAACAAATGAACGGAAAAAGTTTTACAAAAGAAAATGCGAGAACAGAAAAATTAGAAAGAGTTGGGAAATATGAGGAAGTGTACAAGGAGGTGAAATCTATGGAACTTCCAAGGAAACAAGAAGGTATTACGATAACAGGAGAAAATAATAATGGGAAGAGTGAGATAGGTGAAATCTTAAGAGGATGGAGAGAATATCTTGAGAACTTACTGTATATTAGAATAAGGAAAGGCCATGGAGCCTAAATAGGAAATTAAGTAGGTGAGGATGATAAAGGGATTAGTATTCTTCGGGATGAGTTTGAAAAAGCTATATCTCAGCTTAGGAAGGAAAGGCAACAAGGATAGATAATATACCTATCGACTTGATTAAGAAAATATGAGACAAGGGCAACAAATAATTCTTCCAACCCTTCAGTGTAAAATATGAAAAAGGAGAGTGGCCAAAATACTTCCTGAAGACGATCATCATATTGCTGGTCTCATATCTCATGCAACAAAAATTTGCTTCGGATTCTGAACAGAAGTTTGTCTGGAAGAATAAATGAAAAAGTTGATGAGGAAAAGTTCGGGTTCAGGAGAGGTAGAGGAACAATAGATTGAATTGAATTAAGAGTGATCAGTGAAAAATTTACAGTAGAAGAAAAACATGTAATGTGGTACTTATTGATCTAGAAAAGGCTTATGACAGCGTAAATTGCAAATTGTTGTTGAATGTTCTAAAGTAAGTTGAGTTGGAATTGAAACATAGAAGACTCATGAAAACCTATATATGAACCAAATAAGTGTCCGAATATAAAAGTAAATGATAGAATAAAGTGTAATTAGAATATTGCACTTCTATTGAAAGTAGAATGATTAGATGTGCACAGTTTGCAGTAGGACCTCTTGTTACTCGATAAAATGTTCTTTTGTATTTTATGAAGTTCAAAGCCTATATTGTTCCGATGTAATAATGTCTATTGATTATTTATCTTTACGGTACTCGTTACTTTGACGAATGACATCTGTTATTGACATAGGTTCTATTATATATTCATCCGTAAATATATAAATTATCAGGACTATCTATGATTTCCATGGAAGTTCATTGGTGATACTCAGTAGACAGAGAGTGCAATTGGAAGGGGAGTTCGATAGGGATGCTGTATTTTGCCAAAATTATTTAATATCTATCTTGAAGAGATAGGGAAAACGAAACTTCTTAATGAAAAGAAGACGTAGAGGTAGAATTAAAATGATTAGATGTATATGGTTTGCAGAGGATATGGATTTCTTGCGGAATATGAAAAGAAAAACTTTAAGATGTTAGAAAAACCAGGTATTCACGCAACAATTCTTAAGGAGTTTGGGTACGGACATATAATTTGAAGTACTTACCAACTACCTTTGTAAAAAATATTGTAGAATTATCTTAGGATTCGGAAATATGGATATTTGGATAGGGCACATACTAGTTTCTAAGTGATGTCCTGATCTGACTATGGCAAGTCCTATAGTTTTGAAGCTATGGACCTTTAAAGTTCATTTGAAGATGTTTTCTGCAGCCTATAACTGCGAAAGAAAGCAATTGTACACCCAGGTTAGTCTATAATTTTTATTTTATCCTGGTGTCAGGAATCAACTTCCAAACGTTTTAGGTGTTATTTTGCAACACCCTGTATATTTATATATGCACATGTGGTAAAATAGGGCTACTTATCACAGAAAAGTGCAGGTTTCTCACATTTTGGCTAGATTTCTGAAAGATATTGTTAGTTTGAAATTTGGGAATCAGCTGAAATGAACAGCATTGGAATTTGAGACAGTGTATACTCGGGATTTTTAAGTTCGTTTTAGTACGTGTTGAAGTAGGCATGAAGAGATTTATACGAAATTTTGTGAGAAAGAGACAGGTTGTGGTTACCTATTCCAATCCAATCAATCGCACATGTGTTAAAATAATGACACTTATCGTCAGTTTTCATCATTTTAACTGTTGTATCAGATGCTACTATGTCTTGCAGGACATATAATCTCGTCACAGATAACTCCATTGAACAGATTACTCCATTGAACATCCCATTCAAACTGAAGAAGAAACTTATTTCATTTTGAATTAAGGTGCGGTATGGATTAGATTTTATTTTGAGTTTAGCATCCCTTTTACCAATAAGGCAATGTGGAATCGCAGCCACATGAGCTTACGCCGGGAAATGAACGTCGGTCTCCCACGCATAAAATGTGGCTGAGGACGTTTTAAATTAGTAAAGTACACATTTTAGATTTTTACAGCTTTTCAAACACATATATATTATGGACAGAAGCATTATTCTGTATCAATCTTAACGAAGCTGTCGGATTGAAACGCATTGCAAAATACACATTAAGTACGTTCGGTGTCGAATCTCAGAAGATATTAGAAGAATATTGTTCCAAAACGCAAACTCTGTGTAATTGATGGCATATAGTAATGACAGTATGTGATATTGAATATCACAATCTAAAATGTAAATGTTAGGAGCTTTGTTTCTTTAGTTTAACATTCAATGATCAAGTATTGAAACTAAAGGAGAAGGTGACGATACGATGGACGATGATGGAATGGAGAAAGTGGGAGCAAACGGATAAACCTCGAAAAACCCCTTGCACACTGTGTTTGTCCAGCAGAAAGTTCACTTAAAGCGAGCGGTTTCAACCAGGGATACTTTACATGAGAGAAGAGCTCCCTTCCACTGAACCACCGTGGTCTGAAATTTGAATAATGCTTAATATCTCCGCAATATCCACCGATGGGTTCGCAGCCGGTACTATGACTTAAAGTCAGTGGCATTTAGCATCCTTTTCTCCCTAGTTAACTGTAATCTCTACCAACTAAGCCAAGGTCACCAAGTGGTTTGGGGATTAAAGTAAGTAATATTTTAAATGCAAAATTGCGTTGCCGAGACACTGGTTTTTCCTTCTTTTACAATTCATTAGATGACTTCCTGAACAGTTTGGAAAATCTTTCTAGGCGTTTATCTAAATTGAAAAGCTACTGAGAAAAATGTAGACACCTTAATAAGACTTTAAATTTTCCACTAAAATATTTAAGGTATTATAACAAAATACATGTTTGAGTTTCTTGTATACTCTAATGTTGCTTTTCCCGCCTTATTTTCGTATTATAGAGTAAATATATTTGGAATATGAAACGATATCGTAAATAAGTTAAAATAATCTATGGCTCTAGAACGGTGGTGAAAAATTATAAGTTAGTTTTTCATAAGAAGCGCAAACTAAAAAATACTGTCAAAGAGTATAAACAATAGTATTGACACTTCTCCACCGGATGTTGTGTCTGGTGGAGAGATAATTAGCCATTTTTGATAAATTCAGGATGCTTAATACAAAAAGGACAAGGAAAATGTGAGATTGGTTCTTGGTTTGAAGTTAAGGCGAAATATGAAAAAAAAAAAACTGACAATAATGATAAAGATAAGTTTCTTTTTCAATTATAATAAGTGAAGTTCAAATATGTTCACAAATTCTACACACTTTGTCTGTCATGTATATTAGTACTATTTTAATGTACCATATTTATGGCACTCTTTTCAAGAAAAAAGAAAATTTACAAAAAAAACAGATTTCGTCAAAATATAAAAACAATTCCTTTCTATCCATTGTTTTGTAAAAGTTCCAATTATCCTTCGAATAAACTGGCAGACTATAAACATTGTGAATAAAAAAAGTAAGAACATTCTAGCATTCATGGCTATGGAAATGAATAGGATTTGTGAATATGTTGTGAATTCTGTTCCGAAAATCGCAAAAAATGCATTAATTTCCTATCATATATTGACATTTTTCCTTTCACAAATCAAGAACCAATGGAAACTTCTCATTTTCATTTTACTGTTCACCACTTTAAAATCATCCAAAAATCCCAGCTTATGTCTCCATTACAAAACATTTGCTGAACAGTTTAGTGGTAAGGGAACTCTATTTTCTGATCTTTTTTGTGACGGATCTGGCAATATATGCACAAATTCTATTTATCTTCATAGCCTAGTATACTATAGGACCGTCGTGTTATTTGTATACACACAATTTATTCTCCCTTATTGAAAAGGAAGTGAAGAAATTTTACAAAGATATGGAAAGTATATTTCTAAACCTTTGATGAATTCTGACAATTTTGGTATTTTTTATTACACTTGAAATAAAGTGCCGAAGAACGGGTTTATCACAAATAGAACTTGTCACCGCATTGGGAGTTCTAGCATTGGAAACACAAAAGTTGGCAGATATTGTCACAGGTTCATAAACATTTCTCTTTTCCCCTTATTTTCATAAACTTTTCCATTTCCATTCAAGTAAAATGGCATACAACTTATTCATACAACAATGCATAAGTCCTGGTACACGTGGCAATAAAAATGGGTAGAATTCCATCTTGAAAATCCTACAAAATACTTACATTAATTTCCCATTATTCTAGTATTTCCCCACATTTTACCCTCTTTACTTTCAAAATAAGAACCAATTTTTTTCTCCATTGTTATTTTGGTGTTCAGCACCGCAATATTGTCTAATAAAATGACTGCATATGTCACTGTTACAAAACCTGTGTTAAACAGTGTAATTAAATGTCCATCGTTATTCTAAATTACACAGTTACAATGCCCTAAGCAAAATTGATAGAATTTTAAAAAAAAGTTGTAAAAGGGACAAAAGGTGTAACACAAGGGTTTGAGCACATAAGAAACTCATTTGACTTTCTAGATGATGAAGTGGAACTTTGTATCTTAAATAGACATATTCTATCTTTCGATTTCCATGTTGCTTGTTATACTTACACGACATGTTTCCTCTACTAATTCACTGGAATTTTTAAGACTCTATAGAAAAGTCAGCGAAGAGCTTACAGATCAGATCCGAGAACAGTAGAACAAACAAATAGAACGCTAAAGGTGCTTAAGTACGTTAATTCTAAAAATATTATTGAGAAATGTATAAAAATAATATAACTAAAATTTTGATGGGAATGCTGAATATATACATAACATTGCCCTTCTTGAAATTATCTGATCACACTCAACCCCAATCTGATTCATACACCAATTCAATTAGGTCTATGCTGATGTCAACATGAGAAGCAAATTTTGCTCTTAATTCACGACCAATGAAATAACAGAAACAGATTTAAACAGACCAGGCTTTGAATTGAAATACAAACTCGTCTACCTTGAGGAAACTTGTTCCTTCCTCCATGGTATTATTTTAGCATTTCTGCTTCGATTAGCATAAGATCATGAACCCAAGTCCGAAAACACGTTTAGTAAATGGGAGAGATATTTGTGAGGTGAAAAAATCTTATACTAGAACTTGCAAAAATTAATTATATTTAAACTTATTTTTGTATCAACAGTATAAAACGGATTTTCAGAGTATATTTCTACTTTAATGAAATTTCAATATCTAAGTATACTTATTTTATTCTCCACCAGAAAAGTATCTACATATGATTTTGTGTTACTATATTTCACTAAACAATTGGGTTCTATTTCTAACTGCTCTCTGTAAACTATCGATAAGTAAAATATTAACTAGATTGAAGTTCGTTATGAAAGATTTCATTTTTTGTTTCTCGCAAATAAACGTTGAACTTTTTCCAGGGACCTTAAGTAACATTTTTCGTAGAAGACCTTTGATGTTTTTAGAACATTTGTACAAAACTATCATTTCTTTTATTTTAGGGTTGCTCAAAAGTATTTAAAATTTGCCTTTCCAAACATCATACTGTTTGTAATGTTTACAGTATAATAATTGTTCAAATATTTGAAACTTTTACTCTTTAACAGGTTTTGGGAAAGAAAGAAAACCGACATTGTAATAGAACATATGCAAGTAATAGAACGGTAGCTAATACAGAAATAATTGATGCAGGAATATCTTACCATTTTCGGGAAAGAAAGTGATAGATATACGTCATTGCATTAGAACTTATTTTATAAGTATTAACAATAACTAATACTGAAATAATTGAAGAAAAATATGTTAATGCATTTTGAGGAAGAAAACAATGAATACGGCATTGCATTAGAACGTATTATATAGGTATGAACAATAATTAACATAGAAATAATTGAGGCGAACTATCTTAGCACTTATTGGGAAAGAAAATAAAAGAAATACACCATTGCATTAGAGCGCATTATACAGGTATCAACAATATCAAATACAAAAATAATTCATACAAAATATCTTAATGACACTGCGCAACACAAAATTTGTCACTTAAATAAAAATGTTGAGAAAAGTACTGTAAATAAAAAATGTTGAGAATGTACTTTGGGATGAGAAAAGCAAATCTGTAATTACTTTTGTGTAACAAATATAATTTTTGAAAAATTAACAAGTTTGTAATTTACCTATGGCAATACATTTTATGTGATGAACTGTGTCTTTACAGGTTTGGATGAAATGTATTTAAGAAAATTATTGCTCATACGTTGCGTTATACACTCGTATACACACCCCATCGATAATTTTTTCTCTACACAGACGGGTACATTGTTTGTAGAATGGGATTCCCGCTCATACCCCGAAATATTAATAGTTTCTGCTTAAACATGGAACACTAGTTTCTCATATTGCACCTTATGTTTTATCTTTATTGTATGTTCTAGCCCAATTGCCACATAGTGATTAGTCTGTTTACAAATTTGTGCTGCCCGAATATTTACCTATCGTAGAGTGGGATACAATTTTCTGTGCGTGCAAATAAGAACTTGATCTACTTCAGTATACATGTGGTTATCTTACATTCAGAAATGAAAAATACAGTCTTATACCTTTAGTAAAAAGGTTTATTAACTATACTTGGCAGTAGAGATGGTGACTAGGACCCAGAACATGAACTGTATTGTGTTACGATTTTGAGGAACTGGCTACAAGGAAAACTAGAAAATTCGCTGTTGCTTATCACTTGGCGTGAACAATTAGATTATGCATCATATTCTTAGTTTTGGTTTTCAGGTGTGAAGTCCTTTTCCTCTAAATCTAACGATCATTTCGTCCCTTATTTACAGTCAGTTATTCGACCAGTTCGATACAATGAACATCTTCCAGTACCTAAAGCTCCAGAACACCACACCATTGATTCGGAAGAAGATACCTAAGGTGATCCAAAATTAGGGAAGATACAGACTTTTAGTCATCTATATTCCGGTCAGTAGTATATCCTCTGATCATACATGCAGTCCTTAAAGATCCTGTAAGAGATTTAAATCTTTCTATAGCAAATGCAGGCTTTTTGCAAACAGATATCAGGGATAGAATCTCTTAGCTATGCATGTGAAAATAAGATTATTTGGAAAAGGACAGAACATTTTGCTGCTAGTTTGTAGAAAATGAAGACATGGTTTATAAGAAAGATGTAAATGTCGTATTTAAATTTCTGTGACATGAATATAAATCCGGCGACTGGAGCTTGTTTCGTGATAGATCGAGTGAAGACAGTGATTTTCCATATTGGTAATATAACGTTTATCGATTTTCTTTTAATGCACATGCTATTGATACAAAGGAAACGTATGAAGTTACGAGTGCGATTGTGGGATACATAGGATAGTAAATTCGAATGGTACTTGAACACGTGTAGGGGACTTGAATATTATTGGTATTTTCAAAGGAATACAAAAGGGATACATCAAATGTTGTTCTTGTATGTGCTTGACAAAGCAAACAATTACGTCTGTAAATCTGGCGCCAAAGAAAATATTACATTGATGGCAAGAAAAACATATCTCATGAACCAATTATGAATCCTCAAGATGTCTTTTTGCCATCATTGTTTTCGTTACCGATTGACTTGAAGAATATTGTTAAATTAGATGCACTAAACAGAGAATGTATAGCTTATAAGTGTTTATGAGTCAAAATGAGTTAAATGAGTCAAAAATTAATAACGAAATATTTTGTTGATCCTCATATTAAAGTATTCATTTTTGGCCTTTGAAACTATATTCTCTGAAATTAAGAAATCATTGTGACTAAAATTTAAATCAGCATTTCTTTTTTGTATTCAAAAGTTCAAAATTTTGAAGCTATAGTTACTGACATGAACTGAAGTTTTCAACTCATGGAATACAACATGTTATTAAAATTATACTTTTTGCACTCACATTTTGACGATATTCCTAAAATCTCGGTGCATAAGTGGTGAACATGGAGAATAAATTCATCATAACATTGCTACATTTTAGGAGCGCTACAGTGAATATGAGCCGAAATTTGCTGAGTATTGTTTGTTTATCATTCGAGAGATTCCAGATTATATCTAATCGTAAACGGCCAGAAAAGACAACATAAAGACATTTTTTTAAAGAAAATTCTATGTTAGTATAATTTGCTTTGTTAGTCTGCATTATATATAATGTAAAGTGAATTATCCATATACCAAAAAGGAGGCGTGATGGAATATTTCGGTTTTAAAATTACATAATTTGATTTGCACGACAGAAGAAAGTTTAAATTTGTTCCAGAAGTAAGGTAAAAAGCTCAAAATTTACAGGAGAAATGTAAAATGAAAGTACTTAGACCTAACATAATCTAAAGAAATATATCCTATCCTAAACTTAAAAAACCTAATATTAATAAGAATAAGAGAAATTAGGTAGTTTCTCGCAAATTATGCTGGCACCCCTACTCTGACATAATCTTACTGAAACTAACCGAAACCAACCTAATGTGCACAGAAACTACCGAAATAGTAACTTTTTAAAAACAATAGATGAACCCTTCTGCTAAACATTGTCATTGATTATATTTGTATTACTAGTTTATCAGAGTTGGCATTCTTGTGAAAAAGTTTCAAAATCTGATTAGTATTTAAATTGCTAGATTTCATTCTCAAGAATATAAACGTGAACACGACACAGGTTCAAGTAAATTTCCCTTATGACAAAGAAATGTGTCTGTGCTATATAGCGTCCATAATTTGAGCAAAATTGTGAAAACAAATGTGCACAGGAGACACAATGCAAGTATAGCCCGTAATTGTTTCGAATAAGAGTACATGCTATTGCACTAAATTTTGTTTCTAGAATCCCTTAAACTGAATTATATTATGGGGTTAAGTGCTGTATCGTCGGACCAATTTTAGGAAATTTACCGGATCAATTGCAGAATTTATTTAAGTTTGTGAGCTAGAAGGAGTGAAAGTCAGGTAAGGTGAGTAGTAAAAGTTAAGAAAGTGGTTGTATTTGTTGCTTGTTTGTGATGTTGCAAGCGACACTGTATGTAGAGACGGGGGGACTATTTCGCGGAGAGGTGCATTTGTTTTCCTATACGGATCAATAGATTGTGAAATGTACAGAAAACAATTAGACAATTCTTTAATTTGCCCATTTCATGTGGACAACAAAGCCCAGCCAACCCCTGCGGGGCTTCTAACCCGTTCCTACTACTATTACTACTCCCACTCCTCCTCCTACTACTACTTATACTACAGATCCGTATATTAATGGTGCACGAGCAACGCAACGCAATCTAACGTAAGTTAAATCCAACTAAATATAACAAAATACGGCACGTTTTCGTACTTTTTTTCGATTTTCAAATTGGTCCGGCGAAACAGTACTAATGCCATGTTATGCTCCAGGTACTAATGAAATACGAACGAACTTTTAAGACATTCTCCAAGAAAGAAAGCAAAAATCTCTCTCGCAACATTATATGATTTTTTAATGAAACGCTTAGTTGTGAAAAGGAATCAAAATCGCCTGAGCCATTTTTCAGAAAATCGTTCGAAATTAGTTATCCAAAGAGGAAATAATCGCTTGTGGACTTTCTTTATCAGATCAAATTAGTTCTGAGGAATTTATCAGAATATATTGTCAAGTTATTCAAGAGATACATGTATTTAAATATAACATACCAAGAAAATCTGGGTCGTTTATGAGACATTGTCCGCAAAAGGTCTTCCCCAGTAATATACTACCTCCCATACGTTTATTCATGAGCAGTTAGCTATGCCATATTGTCTGTCTATAATAAAATATTTATGTATGAAATACAAACAATCTTACCTAGTTCTTTTTTATAAAATCGTGCGAGAAAACTTACCCCTAAGAATCATGTATTTTTTGGAAACACTTTCTAGGAACATGTCCGAAACCACAATATAAGGTTGTCAGTAAAATATTGTTTTACGAAATAGAGACAAAATCATTATATCACTTTTCAAGACAATCGCATTTCGTATTTTCACCCTTAAGTAAACTAACCTTAATTTTAGGGGTAGAAAGAAAATAAAAATAGTACACATCTTGAGAATCATACAAAAGAAGCTTTAAGATTTTGTGTAGATATGTAGAACGGTGCGACCTCTAGGCAATTAGAAGTGTTAACATGAGACGAAGAAACGAACAGACAAATTATCGTATTTTTTTATGTATAGGGACCATAAAACGTAAATATGTTGAAATCTCGAATTATGTATCTTTTAGCGATCACCACACTTTCTTCTTTCGTATCATTCCTTGAATATAATAAAATATAAGGAAAAGAGGGAAGGAAATACGTATTGTCTCTCGTTCGTTCTACTGAAGTTTAGTACAAGGACCAGAATAGCATCAGTTGCACTACGAGGTGTACATAGGCTACATATAATTTCATATTTTCACATGTCATGTTTTATTTTATATCTCCACTGCTTAAAAAAACTGCTAGAAATCTACATTAGAATGACTAAAGGGATGACACTCATTTTATTCTCTCTCTTTACTGAAGTACAGTATATTTAATAAACATTTACTCACGTACTAATATGTTTTAAATATGCCTTAACCTAACACGCATACATACATATACCGTACATATATAAAAGAATCAAAAGATATGCATACTTGTTTAAAATACAGGATTTGTCCAAAAAGTTCCCTGAATGATTTTTTAAAATCATTTATTCAATATCAGTTTACAATCTTTTAAGAACTTTTCTAAGTATTTTTTCCCTGATTTGATGTACCATTGCCAACACTTCACTTAATCATTGAAGGCGTCCTGGATGTCATCAACAGGAATCTGATTCACGAGGTCGTCGCGGCTACTTTTACAGCCTCGAGTGTTCCATGCTGAATTCGTTTCAGAGTAGTTTTGATCCTTGGGAACAAAGAAAACTCCGCTGGTGTTAGATCGGGGCTGTACGGCGGATGGCAAGTCGGAGACAATGAGCACGTTTGGGTTGACGCGTTATCATGGTGCAAGATCCAGTTGTCGATGTCGACGGGAGTCCCGAGCGGTCATCGTTGTTGACGAACTCCTGAACTTCCCGAAACTGATTGTGCCGTATGAATGTTTGTTTGTTTTACATCGCCCCGGCACCGTAGGCTTTCTGAAGCATTTGTAGCGTTTCCACCCTTTTTTATCCAGTTTCACACATAATTTGATGCATAACGCTACTCCAAAAACTTGTCCACTTTTTGCTCGACGAGGGTGCAGTAGATACCTCTGCAAGGAGCGTGACCTTGCCTGACTTGGCTAACAATTGGACTTAGCATAAACGTGGGACGTCAAACTGACAGATTTTATTTCATTTTTCACTTCATGTTTCAATCAATATAGCCACAAAGTAACGAAAAGATCTCCGAAACAGAATTTTGCCTGCTTACTGAACTGATTTCCAACAAGACTTCTTTCGGTTCTCTAAAGAAGAAATATATGAAAAAGAAAGGCAATTCGTGATAAAACTTAAAAATCGAGATGTTTTTACACGAAACCCTAGTTGCTAAACATACTTTGTGTAAAGAAGTAGTAGCAATAACATTCGTTTGTAATATTATGATTTTCATTACTATAATTTTTTAAACGCAGCTTTTTGCTGCCGTTAAGGATGGAAGAAGCTGCATTCACTATGTTTTCACATGTAGGTATTTTATCAATATTCTCTACACTATAATCTATTGAATACCGTATTGGAGACTAGAACAAAATGTTTATATTTTGTAGTTCAGAGAAATGTTTCCCGGATCGGTTCCCTTAAATCTTCCGAATTTGATAACTTTCTACTGTTTTGTCCTTATAGAGGTCATGAGATTGAGGTGCATTGGATAGGTTCGGACATCCGAAATTTCATAACATAGGAATCTTCGTCCAGGTAGCAGGAATTTAGGCAGAACCAGTTATGTACTACGGCTGGTAGAGATGACAGTTAAAAAATGGCATTCATTTTTTTAAAATCAGATTTTATTCAATACATACGAGCACATTGTCGTAGCAACACTGTAGCACATCTCATTAACAGCATACGTTGCCAACACAACCTTTTAACCCATAGGACCGTTGTAGCAAAGTTAAAATTTGATATAATTTCATTAGGTAGGATGTGAGAATATTAAATGAAAATAACACGCCCATATTGTCTTCCACATATGTAATAGTGCATGATTAAAACAGTATGAAACAATTTTAGTGTGAGACAACGTGAATGCAGTTTTTAGTTCAAAAATGTGTTTCAGTGTCAACTTCTTTTGAATGACACTATATTCATCAATAAAGTCTTTGCGTGCCGCCTCAGTTTCTCAATGATAGAGTTTTCACCCCTGGTTCATGGGGTGCTTGGTTCGTTAATAGTTTGCCCCTAGTCATCTTTGTGGTGGACAAACAGCGTGCGCGTGGATTCTCTCGGGGTTCTCCCGTTTCTTCCCACTTTCTTTGTTCCACCATGTCATTCATTTCTCATTCTCACCGTCTCCTTTAGCCTAGCCGGCTAACCGTGGGATGTAAAACTTTTTTTACGTAAGATCTTATTTTAAAGCTTTTTCTTTAATATCAGAACATTTCCATGTACCGGTACTGTATATCCAGGTAGGCTTAGAAACGTACAAATAAAGATAACTCAAAATGCAATTAAGAGGTGGCAGAACCAAGATAACATTAAAAAGTTCTTATACTGTTTTAAAAAGCAAACGCATGTGCTGCATAAGGTAAAGCAAATTTTATAGTTACAATTTTCTAAATGCCTACGTGCTTACCAAAAGTTTAAAACTAAATATTTGTCAATGTAATTATGGGAAATTCGTATAAGAGCCACCTATTAAATATATTTGTAACATATTATAAATAATAAGAAAGTGAAAACTTTAGAAAACCTCGATTTGATATAGAGATAAAAAACTCATTCTTCCGTCACTTCTTGAGATTTTTTTTGTTATCAGTGATCTCTCGATTTTGTACTTCCCAATAAATATTTGTTTTGTAGATAAACAAGAGGTGTTATTATTCAATCTCATTGGAATCCTTTCCAGAGGAGAAAACTGTGCAAAACAATGCAGTTAGTACGTTCTCTGACGCCGCCAGTGCCTTAATTTCTAACATCTGTGACGAAGACAAGTATGATGAAAATTTTTTTGAGTTTCAGGTTTTATATGAGAACTATTCCTTCGGATGTGAATTTTAATGTAGCGTATGAAGATAATCATTACAATTTAATTTCGCTTGGAAGAAGACAGCTGTACTTAGTATGTTTAATGAGAAGTCTATTATCTCCAAAATTTTAATTTCTACTAAAATATTATCCCAAGATAACACATGTAGCCTACATCGAATTGAACAAGATTACATGCTTGATAGGCAATTGTCATCCGTAGCTTTCGAGAATATCGAATGAAACGAACTTCTATGTTAACTAGGAATTTGAATTTATTGAAGCTTTTCCTAACGGTGGTAAACAATTATAAACGACTCTACGCATCTACCAATAGTAAACTTTGCGCATTGCCTCAAGTAATCCGACCAACAAGTGATATTTACAATGTAGTTGTCTCTTCTTCACAATAATACCATAAAATAGCATTCCAGTATTGCATGATAGTGGCCGTGACCATGCATGACATTGTGAAAGTAGGCCTATATTCAGGGATAAAAGTGGAGCTGAAAAGGTACAGGGACGCATCGCGTCACGCCGTCCTCCGTGCCTATCTCTGTATTTGTATTTTTTTAGAAAGTTGGGGGAGGCATATCCCAGCGTTCCAAACACTCTTACCCTGCCTATATTTCGTAAAACCTACTGAAGAAGGCTGTATCCGCGTTAGGCTTTCAGTTATGAATATTTAAATACGACCGATTACGAAAATATCACAAACGGCATGGAAAAATTGAATGTACCTAATGAGAACCTTAATATGGAGAACCAATAATATTGATTTACGTAAGTAATTCAGAATATCAGTTATCGACATGTATGCACGACTACTATCAATATCTCTGGCGGCGGTGGCTCTGTGGTAGAGCGTTCACATTTGGTACATAGGGTTCCGGGTTCAATCCCAGCTCTCGCCAAGCGGACTTTGTGCTGGACAAACTCCTCGGGGTTCTCCCGTTTCTTCCCACTTCCTTCATTCCACCATTTCATTCGTTTGTCATCATCCCCGTCTCCTTTAGCCTAACCGACATAAGTGTGGGACGTAAAACTGAAAAATTTCATTAATATCAGTATCATAAACATGATTTCTAAAATATTAAACGTTATATGTTGCAATAGCTCGAAATACTGTACAAGATGATTCAATAGTTCTTATACGCAGATGCACAGGTCGAAACTCTCTATGCTAAGACAGTGAAACTTAGAGCTCCTCCGTGGCTAAGCGGTTAGCATACGCGCCTTTGGCATGGGAAATCTGTGTTCGATTCTCGGGGGAGCTGATGTGGTTCGGATTCCACGTTAATCTGTAGGTCCCGTCTCAAATAACTTCGCTCTTAAAAGGGATGTTACACTCAAAAATCAACTGAACAAAACAGTGAAACATTTTGCACTATATTGCGGGATTGTTTGCCCCTCAATTAAAAATGAACGGCTTATCAATTGTTTTCGGTTTCAGGAAGGGGACGGACACCCTTTAGTGACGTTTATGGTAAACCTCCATGTGAACCTTTATTGACTCAGATTCACAAACACTAAAGGATACAATATGAATTTTATAACAACGATAATTGGCTGTTTAGCTGGATTCTAACAAGTTATTGTAGGTATTATTAATTGGAATTGTAATATAAAAATATGGCTAGAGCAGACGAAAATACATTATTGTTCGGGCGGAGTGTAACGCCCCCATCCGTAGCCTAGCGGACAAGGTGGGAAAAACCAATCCAGGATGGCCTCAGAAGGGGCTTTACACGAGCAAGCATCCGGATAGCTCAGGCTGTTATTTCAATTCGGAAATCCAGAGGAGTAATAGTTCACAAATTAACAGTATATATAAACAAATAACAACACAACCAATTCAGGAATAAATGTTTATTACAAATAAATTACAATAATTAATCTGTCTTCTCGCTGCCAAGTCAAAATCTGGATTCAATAAATATTTTATTTCTCAGTTTGAGAAAAGAGAAAAAAAAATTAATATAGTTCCAAAAAATCGTCCGCTAAATCGTAAATCTTCAAAAATGAATAATAAAGCATATTCTCCAGTCAAGTCAGGAACCTCTGAAGTTTGACGCAAATATTCTAGGCCAATCAAGGACCTCTCACCCTTAACTCTAATATGAATACTCAAGGCCAGTCCAGGACCTCTCTTGTCTAGTACTAATATATTCCTTTCTTTAAAAATAAGAAATAAATTCGTACCTTTACTCGAATGAACATTTCCCTTTCTTTCAAACCGAAGAAAACGTTTCATAAATACTAATCATAAAAAGAAATTATTTTTATTAATTTGTCGCAATTTAGTTTGAAAATAGAAATTTCCCGACGAAAAACAACCGCAAACAACTTTACTATACTCAATTGAATGAGTTGCAACATCGAAACATATCAAACATAAACTGGTCAAACAAACTTCAAACAGCACGAACAAGTCAAACGAAGTTTTACTTTCTAGAAGAAGAGAATTAAATTTTACTATCAATTCTTCAGCATTCAAAAACATCATTAATAAGCCTTTCGGATTTTACTCTTTGAATCAAAAACATGAAATTCAGACCTGTAACGAACATAGTGTAAATAGCACATTTCAAAGGTTTCGGGTACAATCCCTCCACCTTTGTTCCCCTGGATTTGCCGAGCTCATTCGCGATAATTTATTCCGCTGAAAATCTAACCAAATGGAATCCAACAAGACAACCCACAGAGTACACAGAATAGACGTAGACAGACAATCTAATAGAAAAATTGAAAATTAACTCACCTCTGAAAATCCAAGTTTTCACCTCAACTTTCTGTAGTTTCTCTGCCCTCAATCGTCTCGGACTCTCTTATCAAAACAAGAATATTCCACTTGTAACGTGAGGTTATGCTAAGGATTCAATTTAAATGATCTCAATTCAATCAGAAACTCAATTGAGAAAATGGGACGTAGACCCACAATTTCCCACATTCACGAAATCGAGAAAAAATGCAGACACAATTATAATTACGTGATTCTGAGTATTAATAACGCACCTTTCTGCAATTTGCTTGCTAATAGAAGCAGAGAGAACTAAACCAAGCCTCCCTTTCAACACTTTTATCGAATTTCCAAGCAACACTAATTTCACTAATTTTGCAAAAATACGCAAATACACTAAATATTGCAGTAAATGAAATCTCACTATAATCATAATCCTCACATGTAATGGATATTCTTATTTCCTTCTATAACACACTCTTCTACAAACGAAGACTTCAATACAAGAAACGTGAACCAACACGAAACGTCCATTTAGATCCGTAATCCATTCGAACAACTTAATCCTTCCAGATGTTACCCGTTCGCAACACACAGCCCAAGTCAGCTAGCCGAGGCCAGCTGCTTGCGGCCGCAAAGCTGTGACCATGCGCAGTCGACGACCAGCGCATAAGCCAAGACCTTGATATTTCTCGGTTACGAAAGGCAAAGGAAATCTTCTCACAAACGTTATTTTTACATTCAATTCTTTCTCTCTGAATTTTTAAAAATATTCGAAGATGATATTTCTTTTATATAAGCTTATGTCTTCCTCTGTAAACCATAATATTAAATACATTAATAGTAATTTTACCATTTTCCTTATCGAAGATTTTTATTTTTATTTTTATAATTTCTTTTTTTCCTGTGACTTGTAACGGGCACGTTACAAACTCGCCGCCCTGGAAAGAAAAATTCTAAAACCAAGAATTTTTCGACATCTTCTTCTTGGCAAGCTACGAAATACAAAAAGATTATAAGACACAAAATTTTAAACAAACATCTATAAACAACAATCAACTGACTAACAATATTATATATATATAACAAACAACGTAAAATATTCTAAACTAGTTTCAAATTTTCAAAAAAACTTTAACTTTAATATATATATATAGTTATTACTGTTATTTACAAATTCAAAATTTTACTTAAACATATGTATAAAATTACTTACGATATTTAAAAATTTTTTTGTTTCGCTATGGCCATAGTAAAATCTATATTTACAAGTAATAAATAATAATTTACAATTTTAAAAAAATAGCAATAATACTGATGAATATATATACATACTAAAATAATTAATGCAATTGCAATTTTCATTGAACCATAAATTAGACTTAAACCTTTAAGGATAAAGCAAGGTCTTTCAAGGAATTCTAATTTTCGTCCCCCACTCTATCTAGGTTTCTTCTATCTCTATATACCTTTACCTCTGAAACATGAGATCGGCGATAAGAATTGGGAGAATCATTTTCGTCAGAAACAAGAATCGTATTTGGAGTTAAGAAACTCCTCACTACAAACGGACCATACCATATTTCTGCTAAGGACTTAGCTATTTTATCTTTCAACGAAGATTTAACGTGAGTCTTTAATAACACCTTATCGCCAATACTGAAATGTACAGGGTTTATTCTTCTCATCATCAGCTTCCGTCGTTTTCTCCAGCTCTTTTGCATGTTTTCAATAGCGTTATTCCACAACTCAGCCGATGACTTGCCACCATAGTCTGAACTGACGATGTGCCATCGATTTTCTAAAGGTGTAGAGTATGGACGTCCATAGAATAATTCAATAGGACACATCTTCAGTCCCTCATGCTCGCTAATATTCAGTGTGAACTGTAATTGAGGAATAAGATTGCTCCATAGATGTTGCTTCTTCGATATATAAGCACGTAACGCCGCCTTTAAGGTTTTTATTAATCTCTCCGCTGCATTTCCTCCCGGGTAATAGGGACTGAGTCGGATATGGCGAATCCCTAGTCCAAACAAGAAGGTTCTAAATTTCTCAGACACAAAGATGGAAGCATTGTCAGTCGATATGGCCTCCGGAAAACCTATTCTACTGAAAATCTCCATCATTGTATTTGCCACCACTGTTGAATTGATGGTCCTCAATTTTTCCAACACAACGAAGCGACTGGCGTTGTAAACTCCTATCAAAATGAACTTGTATCCCTGAGAATTAGGGAGAACACCTACAATGTCAAACATCCAATGAGCATTTATTCTTTTACTGAATTCGGAAGCTAAATGACCCATCTTCTTCTGATTAACCTCTTTGGGTTTCTGACAAATATGACATGTAGAAACATAGTCTCTAACATCCTCTTTCATTTTTTCCCAAGTAAATTTCCGCATCAGCTTTTTTAATGTCTTATACGTACCAGAATGTCCTCCGACTATTCTGTCGTCATGATGATATTCTATCAAAACTTTCCGTAGTTTTTTAGGAATTACCACCTTATATGGATTCATGACAGATTTAGTCTTCTTCATGAGTATTTTATTATTAAGAAGGAATCCTGAAATACTTTCCCCACGCTCTAATTTCTTTATTATTTCCATCAGTTCGAGGTCTTCTCGCTGTAATTTATCAATCGAATCTTCTACTAAAGGAAGTTTCCACTTATTGGCTATTTCCATGTTCTTCTTGAAAGCAGCTAGTCCAACAGGTCCTTCCATAATGTCGAACCCAAAAGGATCGTACATTCTGGTCAGAAAGTCCGCAACGGTATTGTCTGCTGACCTGAATGTTTTATCTTAAAATTAAACTGACAAAGTATTTCTACCAATGGACCATATTTCAGGAGTCTCTTGCTGTTATTCAAAATCCAAGTTAACGCCTTTTTGGCGGTGAGTACGTCAAATTCATTTATCAGATAATGTTTATAACGTGAAATAGTTTTAACCAGGCTGATAAACTCTATTTCATATATGCATCGGTGCTTATCAGCCTCCGAAAGCCGTTTGCTGAAGTAGGCAACAGGTTGAAGATTGCCATTTTCATTCTCCTGAGAGACGCACCCAGCCACACTCTTCCCAGAGCCGTCCACGTTGACAATGAACCTCTTGTTAAAATCCGGCGTTTTCAAAACGACATTTTCAATTGAAATGTTCTTTAATCTATCTAGCAACATTTGGTGCTCCTTCGTCCATTCAAATTTCACCTTAGGTGACTTCAAGGCACTCAAAGGTCCCATTAATTCTTGAAATTCAGAAGCAAATTTTGAGTAGTAATTAAATAAACCTAGTATTTTCATAAGGCCACGTCGATTTCTAGGAGGAGGAATATTTTTAATGGCTGACACTCTACTTGGATCAATTTCCATTTGATCCCCTTCTATCACATACCCTAAATAGTTAATACGTCTATAAAAGAACATACATTTGTCTGGGGATACAGTAATACCATAATCTTTAAATCGTTCGAATACCCTTTCAACAGTTTTCATATGTTCTTCGATGGAATTGGAAGCTATCAAGACATCATCGAAAAATAATTTAACACACTCGTCTCTCATATCTCCTAAGACCTTTTCCATTGCTCGAGACAAAATATTACTTCCAGTCTTAATTCCTACTGGAAGACGAGTATACTGATAGCACCCTTTTGGAGTTACAATAGTTGTAATGTCTCGGGAACCTTTATCCAACTGGATTTGGAAGTACGCACGGCGTAAATCTATTTTTGTATACACTCGCTTATCAGCTAAACCTGTCAGGCATTCCTCTAAATTAGGAGAAGGATATACGTCATTCACAATAAGTGAATTAGCCTTAATGTAATTCCCAACAATACGATGAGTGTTATTCTTATTCCGGACTAGAAAACAGCTACTGTCAAAATTAGAGTGATCAACTTCCTCTAAAATACCTTGATCCAATAACTCTTGAATTTGACCATAAAATATCTTTTCCTTATTTTTTGGAGTAGGAAATGGTGTATCCTTAAATGGTTTATTATCCTTAAGATATAATCTACCAATAAAGTTTTTTATACACCCTACTCTATCTGATATCACGTCTTTATATTTAGACTTTATAGAATCAATGAAAGAGATCACCTCTGGTTCATTGAATCTCCAAGAATCCCGATTATTATTTTGGTTTTTCAACTGTGTGCATTCTGGATTTTTCACCTGCATGGTAGCCTTATCATGTAAACTATCGGATGTACGAGGCTCGTCCGAAATAAACTTTTTATTTCTCTGAATCAACTTGTGAATCTTTCAGCTTGATCGATATCAATTTCCGATACCTCAGAGCCGCTGCTACCATATAAAGAATTCAGTTTATCCACTTTATTCACTGGACCACTGCTATGTCTAAGCTGCACTTTCTTTTCAGCTAAGTTTGAATCCTGAGTTACCACTAAAGTCTTATTCCTTGATCCTTTCTTCCTACGATTCCTACGCTTTATTTTCTTTCCACTAGTATTTGCATCGGGTTTCACAACACTATCTTGATCCTTATCTGGCAACCTAGCTTTGCTCGCCGAATGTTCACTCTGACCACGTTCAACATTCAGAACTGCAGATGTTAAATCGACAACTAAAGGTTGACTCGAATTTTCTTTTGAACTACTTTTACTTCCTAATTTGTCCATTAACCGAGAATTCGCAATGCACTGTCCCAAATTCATTCGCACCACTCTGATTTCCATGAAAACGATCAATCACTGAGACACAACTGCCCCTTGAAGATGAATTATTATACTGAGTCCCAACTGGATTTGAAACTCGGACCTTTCAATCGCACCACCCAGTGTTTTCCCAAAATTCGTCCGACTTTCATCCTTCCACATGGACTCAATGGAATCTTCGATTTTTCGAACGTCTCCAACTTCTGAATCAATCATAGATCTCAGATGATTCAGCTGGATAGCACTAGGCGCTGGAATTTCTAATAATTTGGATTCAAGATCTAAATAATCCAAATCACACTGAATACTCGCATCTTTTTTCCGAAAATTAAATCCATCCTCACAAATAAAATTTGATACCATAAAGCTCGTAACAGAAGAACTATCTTGTTTATTAGAGTGATGATCAGTTAACATTTCATCCCTTTGGCCAGACGATCACCAGATTTAAATCCCCTAAGATGTTTGTTATGTTGAATCATCATCTTATAATTTATTCTAACC
This sequence comes from Thermobia domestica, assembly GCF_964235325.1. Lineage (NCBI taxonomy): Eukaryota > Metazoa > Arthropoda > Insecta > Zygentoma > Lepismatidae > Thermobia > Thermobia domestica. The sequence goes on along the minus strand of NC_137468.1, from coordinate 51,235,004 downwards.
CGTTTCTTTCCACCACGTAGAATCAAACAGTTTCTAGAATAATCTATAACTGAGTTCGTTGATTGTAAGAAAGGCGAACCAAAAGACACATTCAAGGAAACTGTTCCACTATCTTGAATGATATTCTCTCAAAATGACCTGAGAGATTCAAAGTCAATATTATCTCCCGGTTCGTTGAAAAATTTAACCCGGACGGAGCATTTACCACCTTTTCAGGAGTCAATCTAATAATTTTTTCCAATCCACAAATCCGCAATAAGTCCAGTCGAACGATGTTAAAGCTTGAACCTCCATCCACACAAATGTCTGTTAAATAATTATGTATTTTACCAACCACAAATGAAGCGACGGTATTATCCATTTCACTTGGAATTGTGTTAAATGAAGCATTAGGTGCTTTGAATTGATCAGATCGTTCATTCCGAATCTTGTTTTTTCTATGAACCTGAGATTCTACTTTCAAACGATTCTTTACATTAGTAGGGTAAGAATTATTTAATCCTTTATTCAAAGAAAATTTTTTATCACCCACTGGAAATTCTCGATTTTTAAAACGTTGATCAGGATTTAACATTACTAAATTAGTCTTTTTCCGAGAAGAACCCATCTCCTTATTATATTCCAATTGATTTCGAAAATTTAATTCATGTTTATCAGCAATGTCAATTAACTCGGATCGGGTAGTTGGGATGTAATAATTCAACATTTTGTATCTATGATTTGGATTCATGCCACTTACTATGATATTTACCATGTCTGACTCATTATCCATAAAATTTAATACATTCATGGCAATTACTATAGATCTTACATACTGAGTAACTGATTCAGACAAGCGTTGACGTCTATAAATTCTATCAGAAATAAGGGAATGCAATGCAACAGGCGTAATAAAATTCTTAACAAGCCTAGATTTTAACTCATTCCAAGCTATTTGATGATTTAATGCTAACAAGATTTCCTTTAATAACGGACTTTCACCTTTCCCGACAAGAACAGAGAGAATCATACTCAAAGAGTAGCTAGTATCCATTAGAGTTTCCTCAATTTTGGCTAATATTTCAAAAACTAGCAAAGTATTACTGCCATCTGTTATTTTAAATTCCTTAAATTTTGACTCTAGAAAATCACTAGTTCTTTTAAATGTATAATTCATCAGGAGATTATGCTCAATATTTGAAGTTTCATTAGTACTAGGCAAAGTTGGCAACCCTGTTAACACTTTTCACCCATTTGAGTTCTCCTAGGTGGAGCATCATACCGCGGATGTAACGAAGTCTTGGGAGTGGAATTTCTAATTTGAGAAACCCTTCGGTAATAATCTCTAAGATTCAAGTACCTAGAAGGAACCTTATTCTTATCAGGACCTGAATTTCCAAAATTTATCGAATTCCTATCATTTGAACCAGAACTCATTATAGGCTCATTAAAAGTAACTTGCCTCTGATCTCGAAACGATTCATTGAAACTCCCAATATTAACAAATCTACTAAAATTGTATTCATCCGCAGGTGACTGCGAACTACCTCCACATTCAAAATTATTAGCTCTCATAGCTGGTTGTCTAATATGAAAACTCCCTTGAGTGGGCGGAGTCAGTGACATATTCAGCTGTCCAAAATCAGATCTAGTATCTGTTTCAAGATTGCCGGTTCTATCTACCGTTATCAATTCGGAATAGTGCTCCGGAATATCAATACTGACATACTCCATCGAATTACACATAAGTATTATTATTGAACAATACAAATATAAATAGAACATAAATAATATAATTATAATACATACAAAATACAATACTAACTACGAACACTACTGCGACCCAGACTTTTTTTAACCAAATGGAAATAATCCTAATAATTCCTTGCTTTACCTTAATTTAATTTATCATATATACTAGTAATTTATAAATGAACCATAATTTTTTATTACCAATCACAAATTTAATTCTTAAATGCAAAAGAAAGATGTGAACTTCCATAAATAACAACGAGCTTAATCCTTAGATCAAAGGTAATAATAACGGATGTGAAATACTTACAAAAACAAAAAAAATTTAGAGAGGTCTTACCAAACCAAACAAAAAATTTTGAGCGGACTTACAACACAAACCCAAGAATTTTAGAACGGACTTGGGCTGTGTTTCAAATTTGTAACGCCCCCGTCCGTAGCCTAGCGGACAAGGTGGGAAAAACCAATCCAGCCTGGTCTCAGAAGGGGCTTTACACGAGCAAGCATCCGGATAGCTCAGGCTGTTATTTCAATTCGGAAATCCAGAGGAGTAATAGTTCACAAATTAACAGTATATATAAACAAATAACAACACAACCAATTCAGGAATAAATGTTTATTACAAATAAATTACAATAATTAATCTGTCTTCTCGCTGCCAAGTCAAAATCTGGATTCAATAAATATTTAATTTCTCAGTTTGAGAAAAGAGAAAAAAATTAATATAGTTCCAAAAAATCGTCCGCTAAATCGTAAATCTTCAAAAATGAATAATAAAGCATATTCTCCAGTCAAGTCAGGAACCTCTGAAGTTTGACGCAAATATTCTAGGCCAATCAAGGACCTCTCACCCTTAACTCTAATATGAATACTCAAGGCCAGTCCAGGACCTCTCTTGTCTAGTACTAATATATTCCTTTCTTTAAAAATAAGAAATAAATTCGTACCTTTACTCGAATGAACATTTCCCTTTCTTTCAAACCGAAGAAACCGTTTCATAAATACTAATCATAAAAAGAAATTATTTTTATTAATTTGTCGCAATTTAGTTTGAAAATAGAAATTTCCCGACGAAAAACAACCGCAAACAACTTTACTATACTCAATTGAATGAGTTGCAACATCGAAACATATCAAACATAAACCGGTCAAACAAACTTCAAACAGCATGAACAAGTCAAACGAAGTTCTACTTTCTAGAAGAAGAGAATTAAATTTTACTATCAATTCTTCAGCATTCAAAAACATCATTAATAAGCCTTTCGGATTTTACTCTTTGAATCAAAAACATGAAATTCAGACCTGTAACGAACATAGTGTAAATAGCACATTTCAAAGGTTCCGGGTACAATCCCTCCACCTTTGTTCCCCTGGATTTGCCGAGCTTATTCGCGATAATTTATTCCGCTGAAAATCTAACCAAATGGAATCCAACAAGACAACCCACAGAGTACACAGAATAGACGTAGACAGACAATCTCATAGAAAAATTGAAAATTAACCCACCTCTGAAAATCCACGTTTTTACCTCAACTTTCTGTAGTTTCTCTGCCCTCAATCGTCTCGGACTCTCTTATCAAAACAAGAATATTCCACTTGTAACGTGAGGTTATGCTAAGGATTCAATTTAAATGATCTCAATTCAATCAGAAACCCAATTGAGAAAATGGGACGTAGATCCACAATTTCTCACATTCACGAAATCGAGAAAAAAATGCAGACACAATTATAATTACGTGATTCTGAATATTAATAACGCACCTTTCTGCAATTTGCTTGCTAATATTTAGAAGAGAGAGAACTAAACCAAGCCTCCCTTCCAACACTTTTATCGAATATCCAAGCAACACTAATTTCACTAATTTTGCAAAAATACGCAAATACACTAAATATTGCAGTAAATGAAATATCACTATAATCATAATTCTCACTTGTAATGGATATTCTTATTTCATTCTATAACACACTCTTCTACAAACGAAGACTTCAATACAAGAAACGTGAACCAACACGAAACGTCCATTTAGATCCGTAATCCATTCGAACAACTTAATCCTTCCAGATGTTACCCGTTCGCAACACACAGCCCAAGTCAGCTAGCCGAGGCCAGCTGCTTACGGCCGCAAAGCTGTGACCATGCGCAGTCGACGACCAGCGCATAAGCGAAGACCTTGATATTTCTCGATTACGAAAGGCAAAGGAAATCTTCTAACAAACGTTATTTTTACATTCAATTCTTTCTCTCTTAATTTTTAAAAATATTCTAAGATGATATTTCTTTTATATAAGCTTATGTCTTCTTCTGTAAACCATAATATTAAATACATTAATAGTAACTTTACCATTTTCCTTATCGATGATTTACATTTTTATTTTTATAATTTCTGTTTTTTTCCTGTGACTTGTAACGGGCACGTTACAGGAGCTAGTACACGATCTATACAAACGAATATTCTTTGCGAAATATTTGAAGCACGGACAAATTATGATTTTTAAGACACATACCATTGTACACCAAAATTAAAAACACCGTAAAATAGGAGCATCTGGCCAATATTTTCCACTGGAATCTACCTTTTAAGAACTACAAAATCGTAGGGGAATCAAAGGGGCAGAAAATGGTTATTCGTTTCCCCTGACAGCGCAGGCGCCTGTACTGCAAAAACCCAGTGAGAGAGAAAACTGAGGATCTTTCAACATCCAAACCATTCGCCTTCCAAGGGTCCGTCTTGGATCCACCACTGTTCAAGTTATATAACATGTATAACATATAACGTATTATATACATTGTTTTCATATATAATAGAAGCACCATCTTCACCAGACTGAGAACATTACGCCAATAAGTTAAACAATCTACTTTGGAAGGACCTTCTTCAAGTTATTTAATCAAATAATATCAAAATTAAGGTGGTCCCGCGTAGCGTAGGTGCTAAGATCCTCACTTTGGGTGGAAGATGTCCCGGGATCAGTTCCTAGTGAGGACACTCATTCAAAAAGATGTTAAATCCGTTTCAGGCCAGCCTTCCTGAGTGAGGTTTTCAGTGGGTTTTCTCAATTCATATCAAACAAATGCGGAAGTTGCCCTAACATAATGATCCCTAGTTGTCTTTTTCCTCATTTCTTCCTTCTTTCCGTACTTCCGTTTCTAATATGATTATTGAGGGATATTATCCACTGACGGATCTAGAAGGTACAAACGGGGGGACGGCAACCACAACCCAGACTATGATAAGTATATCATGAGTTTAGTATAAACTTTCAAAAATATATAAATAATAAGTTCAATTATTTTTGTTACTCAAAAACTGGGGGGCCTAGACGCCCCGGCCCCGGGCTAGATCCCTCGTACATAATTGTTTTAAAAAGGTCATAGATGCTGAAAGCTCAAGAATATAATTCCTAATCCTAAATTATTATCAAAGACAATGTTCGACGATTATTGTCTGCATCTCTTCGATATAGATTCAACTATTGTATAAATTTCAATGTATGTAGAGGCAATTATGATATGTTAGCAAATGAGAGAAGAACAGTTGTCATCAGATGAGTTAACTTTTGTATGTATGTATACCTGTATGTATACACTCATTCCTCGGTTTTCCGGCCCTAGATTAATCGGATTTCGGAAGCAAGGGACAAACTTCGGAGTAGCCAATTCAGTTTAATCGTCCTAATTTTAGTCTAATAATGTTCAATTTACCGCATTATAATGAATATTTACAGTGCACCAAGTATTACAAATAAGATACAGGTTTATTCACCCTTTTTATAACGTAATTATGCATGTTGATCACTGTAGTCTTAGTGTTGCAACTTACGGACAAACAGCAACGTCGATCTGCTATAGTTCCCTTTCCTGTTGGTTAAACAAGTGATGAAGTATAAACGTACGCATAAGATAAGTCATGAGGGCCTATACCTAGTGATGTGAGGTGGAAAATTTTCCTTTTAAAAAATATGAAATAAAGTAATACAGTAACAATTCCTCAGCAATCATAAAATTGGTTGAATTCATGTACAGAAATGTTAAAAAGTGAAAGATCGTTTAAAGAATGTGAAAATTTTCATGGCTCAGACAATTTTCAGTGCTATGTAGGAACAAGTTTAAAAAAAAATTTCAAACCGAAATATTTTCTGTCTTATATGAAAAAATTGAAGAACTTTTTATGAGTTGGAAAATTTTCATCATTTTGAAGCAAAAAGTAAAACAACTTTTTGTGAATCGGAAAGTTTCATTGCTCTGTAGAAACAAGTGAAGGGAATTTTCACAGATCGGAAAATTTTCATCACGATGTAGAAACAAGTAGAAAAAAACTTTTCATAATACGGACAATTTTGAATATCATGTATGGTGATGTTAGGTGGAAAATTTTCCAATATATTTAACTGCACATTCAGCTACAAAATTGCATTTCTGTGGAGGAAAGTTAGTCAGCAACAAATTATAATTTTCCAATTAGCTTTCGGGAACCGGAAAATTTTTTAATATTTCAAGTTGGGAAATAAAATTTTACACAGTGTTTCTCTCTCTCTCTCTTCATCTGCGAGCTCCTTCGTTGCTGAGCGGTTAGCATACGCGCCTTTGGCATGGAAAACCTGGCTTCGATTCCCAGCGGGAGCTCATGTAGTTCGGATTCCACGTTAATAAGTTGGTCCCGTCTTATATAGTCTCGCTGCTGAAAAGGACGATAAACTCAAAATCAACTCAATTCAACTTCTCTTTGTGTGTGTGTGAGTGTGTGGTGCAAAGTGCAGAAAACATACATCGAGTTCGTAGAGTACAAGTATCCCATTCTATTATTTAAAATTTCAATTTATTAAAAGTCATATTTTCCGATTCATAAAAACATACTGCACTTCTTCCTACATCGTTGTTTAGCCGTAAAATTTATTGGTAATAAATATTGTCTTAAAAGCTTCATGAAGTGAAAATCTAACGATTCATATTTCAAGAATGTTTCAAAAACTTCAATGAGTTCTTCCCTCAGAATCCACATTTGATCTTACAATATTAGATTTCGTCAGTTTAATACGCATAAGACGGTTTTCTCATATCGTCACTACTTGTATAGATTTACATACTGCAACATTTATAAATAAGTACATATACTATAAAGTGCTTACTGTAATTTTTTGACTACCCAAAATTCGGGTTTAAGTAACTCATGAAAGCAAATACTGATCATTTTCTGAAAATAAACATTTATTTATTCATTTATTCATTCAGAGGAGAAAGTGAAATATAAATGATAAGGAAACTGATTTGTGTAGTTGTTCTTCTAATAAAATAATAAAAGAAACATAAAAAGCAGCACTATTAGCGCTGCGTTCTAAAAGCAAGTAATTTCATTTTAATTTACAAAATAAAAAAGATATTTCTGATATATATATATATATATATATATATATATATATATATATATATATATATATATATATATATATATATATATATATATATATATATATATACGTGTTGTATCAAATCGTCGTTATTTCTACTACATTTTTATATATAATAAGTAGAAATAACGATGATGCTCTAAGATGTTGATTATCCAAAATTCCATTATTGGAATTATGACACGAGTGTTAAACACAATAAAATCATTTTCTGAAGATTATGAAGATTATTTTCTGTTACAAAAATAATCTTCATAAGGAACTTTTATGTAGTTATTTCATTACATAGGCAGGCTACATGTGAAAAATAGTGGAATTTTCTGTTTCTGAAATTGATAAATTCACAAAGATTTCTTTTCATTTTCTTGTTAAATTTTAAATATTGGAATGGGATATTTGTTTTCTACAACTCTATGTATGTTTCCTGCACTTTACACACACACACACATACAGAGACAGAGACCGCGAGAGAGAGAGAGAGAGAGAAACATTGTATATTTTTACTTCCTAACTTGAAATATTAGAAAATTTTCTGGTTTCCGAAAGCTAATTGGAAAATGATAATTTATTGCTGTCTAACTTTTCTCTACAGGAATTGAATTTTATAGCTGAATAGCTGAATAGTGGAAACTTTTCCACCAAACATCGCTATACATTATAGCCAAAATTTTCCGGATTATGACAATTTTTTCTTTACTTGTTTCTACATCTTGATAAAAATTTTTCGATTCATGAAAATTCCTTTCATTTGTTTCTACAGAGCAATAAAGCTTTCCGATGCACAAAAATTTGTTTTACTTTTTGCTTCAAAATTATGAAAATTTTCGGACTCATAAAAAGTTCTTCCATTTATCGATACAAGACAGAAAATATTTCGATTCATGAAAAATTGTTTAACTTGTTCCTACATAGTACTGAAAATTGTCTCAACCATGAAAATTTTAAGATTCTTTAAACGAAATTTCACTTTTTTGACATTTCTATACATGATTTCAATAAATTTTATTAATACTGAGGAACTGTTACTTGATCACTGACATTTCTTAAGAACGGAAAAGTTTCCGGAAAAATGTAGAAGAAAATTTTCCACCTCACATCACGGCTAAACAACGATGTAGGAATATGTAGAGTATGTTTTTATTAATCGGAAAATTTTCCGTTTTAAAATTTTCCGGAAAATTTTCATCATTGCATATACCCCTATTTTATTCTCCTTTAAGTTTAGTCTTTTTTTAACTATTTACAAATTTTAATATAACTTATCGTCGTATTAAATTTGCACCCACTTGAAAATTTTTGCCACCTCCGAAATAAATTTTTGCGTACATCCTTGGATGAAAGTATATTGAAGTGTCAGCAACTCTCAAATTTAACATTTAAACTGTTTTCACACCTATTTGTTTTCCCAAAAGATTGATTCGGTAGCTTACTTATTTCGAATATATAGTCAAGTGTTTATACAGAGAATATTTGCAGAATTTGCAGAAAGACTATAATACTTCCACAATTTCAATTTATAGTGTATAGCATATTTCCAAAAAGCTTCAACTAAACTTCATATACCAGTATATTTTTTATTGTAAATAGGTAAAATACTTGTGACTTCATCGTAGCTATTGTACTTGTCTGAAGCGAGTAAGAAGCAGGTTAGAATCCCAGCTTGAGCACATGTGGTTAGAATCCCACTTTACATGTAGGTCAAAATCTTCTCTTAGCTTGGTGCTGAAATGAGGCAATGGAGTTCAAAGAAGTCAACCAATCACGGAGAAGATAAAGAAAATAGGAGATATACGAGGACAGAAAACGAAGTTCAGCAAAATGTTGTACATGAAACTGTTATGGCTCGCGTAATATACACATAGGTACAACGATGGAGCAGTGAGGTTTTGGCGTGAAATTCTACCAGCTCAAAGAATTTTCTTACAAGGGACATGTTTCGGTTCGAACGCGAGGACCAACATAAAACTTGGCAGATATATACAGGGGTAAGCACTGACCAGTATAGGATATGTCATTCCTGTGTAAAATTTGTTTTGCGCAGACAGCGCCACATATAAGCAAATAATATTAACCCTTTCAGGATTTTTGGTAACTTTTGTTACCTATCAGTAGTATCATTTTCAATCGCTTATTTAGGATCTATAAGTTATTTAAACAGGTTTTTTATTGGTCAAGTCAAGATGGACGAAAGAACTACCAGATGCGTTTAGGAACCGAATGGTCAACTTGGCTGCGCCAAATGGGAAGGGGAGGCGTGACTTTTTTCTTAAAGCAAAAATAAAAAAAAATCACGCCTTTAGTTTTCAAGATATCAGATTGAAACTTTGCATACGGATTGGGTGTAACTCTTGGTATATTTCAATTTTCTTGAGATGAATGATACGGACATGTGAGTGTTACCGATGGAAAGAGCTTGTTATCCTGAAGATAATGACTCTAGGCCAAACAGTAATGACGCAGTAAATGTTTCCATATATATATAAATATATATCCTAAATTCAGCCTTTCAACATTTTTTCCAACCTTTTTTTTAAGGTAAACGATAGGAATTTTGCATACGTTTGCGTACACAACAACGTATTATTTTTAAAAATCAGATCTCTACCTGAATCCAGTCCTGGGCCAGATGGGCTAAGTGTTTTGGCGGGATTTTCAAAAAAGATTACGTTTTTCTGTGAATTTTCCGGTCCATGTGTACGATACGGACACATGAGTGGTACCATTGGAAAGTGCTCATTATACTGAACATAACAACAGTACAATAGCAAGGACGCCGTACATTTTTGAAGAATATATATTCAAATATACATTTGAAAAATTTATATTACATTTGAAAAAAATATATAAAAAATTATATACATTTCGAATAAAAATTCTTTTTCGAAAAATCTCCAGGTTTTACCCGAGTTTCTCGTTCTGGTGTATAATATAGACAAGCGAGTGATACCGGTGGAAATTATGCTCTATCCTGAAAACAGCGAGGTATGAACTATGATCCTACGATAAATATTAAGGAAGTAGTAGCTGTTTAAGTGACAGTCTAAAATTTAGCTCAAAAAGTGGAAATCCTAAAGGGTTAATTCAGTTTTGAAGCAGGAAAACAACATGAAGTATGCGTTCACACGATGACAAGTATAGTAAGTGAGTAAGACGAGTACTTACAGATGTTCTATGTGTTGTTAAGAAAACAAATGCGAATCAACAATAGTGTACATGTGGGTCTACAATGAAGTGAGTGAAGCATAACGTAACTTTGCAGTAAAAACACGTGAATAAAGGCAAATCTGCGCTCTGCATGTCTTTTTCACTTTCATGTCCACAAAGATCAAGTCCAAAGTTGGAGGCTACGTCAATCACGTTTCGTAAGCCACCAACTGGAGATTCAACCTGATACCCCGATTTTTGCCAGGCATAACGAACAATCTGTTGACAAATTGGAGCAGACAGTTGATTATAGATTACAAAATGTATGTTCAATATGAAACACCTATCATGTAATTTACAAGGGGTTTATCAAAGCGTAAGTGAACATAGTCTGTGATTCTTCTGGTTAAAATTTTGTATTGCTGAAAAGAATAGACACCGAGTGACTGAACATACTTGGTGGTCTTGGAAGGAATTACTTTCAAATCAATTTGCTTGTCTGGAATAGCTTCTACGAGCAAAGTGACATCCTTATGAGCAGACCACGAATCACAAAGCAACAGAGAGAGTTCGTCCATGTTTACTGCTAAAACACTTAAAAAAATGCTTCAGATGCTTCTTGAACATTTTACTACTAATGCTAGCGTCGACAAACAGATTTTAAGGACATCGTTGCTGCACATTCACTGACACCTGTGGACTAAAGTGTCCTTGCTGCTCCTGAAAACAAAAGAATAACTTCTTGGCAAGTTTCCTATCTATGGATATCACAACATCAATGGTATAGCTATAAGTCGTGCTGGATATTGACTGAATACTTCCAACAGTGTCTTTCTGCCCTCTTTTCGATAAAGTAGCAAGAGACGACAGTTCCTAATTGAATTCACTCTAGTTACAATTCCATACACTGGCTGCAGGCAAACGATGCAAATGTATGAAATCATTTATTTCACCAGTAAACGCCTCACCACTTACACGTATACTTGCATATTGTGCAATGTCCTTTTTGTTGAAAAGGTCGTAATCGTTCGTGAAATAATTCCTGCTTGTTTCTTAAGATTGTCAAAGAAAGTCGGCAACGTTTTGAAATCCGATAAGCCAACGTCTTTTGCCGTTTGGAGAGCCCAGTAATGCACTAATGATCCATGCTCTCGCGCTTCGTCAAATAATCTGATGATTTCACATAACACTGCTTGGAGTTTCCTTTCCCGATTCTCTTTGAATGAATCTGAGTTCGTAGATAGCGCATGTCCATAATCCAAAATAGATTTGCAGTTACTTAACGAAATAATTTTCTTGTGTCGTGCCAGAAGCTTCATATACGAAATGTATCCTCTTTCATGATAATCTTTGTAGATACTCCTTATTTCTTCGTCCGTAAACTGCGATAAAACATCTATTCTTTGCAGTTTTCGTGCTGGAGATACGTCGTATTCGCTTTGACTACTGTTTTGTTCCCGCTCTGGAGAGCTGTCTTGTTCCCGCTCTGAACTACTATCATAGATGTATTCCTGTCCTCTGGCATTTTCTTCCTTATTTTTGTCAAGTGTCAATGTGTTTGTCACTTTTAATTCATTTTCGCACTCACTGATAGTTAAACTGCACAAAAATGTCACAAATGACTAATATTTCGCTCCAACTAACGTTTGATCCTTAAGTCTGCGCCTTAGTTTGCCTTTTAACAAGAACTACAAGAAGGGGCTAATGCTAACAGTGCGCCCCATTTTTTCCACACTGACCACCACCCTTAACACTAACTGGATATTACTACCACACACTGACGCACCTGGCTGATCTTCACTCAGCGCCTATAGCGCGGAATCTAAAACTGGTAATGTTTCGAATAATAGGTGGCGCTGTCAGCGAAAACGCGTCAAGCAACTGACAGAAATGCAAGGGAGTTACTTGAGTCTCCAGGAAGTATGTGGGAATGCAATCTTACTATATCGGACATTGAGAGCGTGTCGACAAGGAAGTGAAAATCGGAAGGGATCTCCTGGACATTTTATGCTCCATGCCGTCTTGCATTTGCGTTGCAAATTTAAGATCTCTGAATATTTGTCTACTCACCAACTCGAGCTCCAGTAACTTTAGTTTCTTCTATTGGTCATAGGAAACACTTAGAGAACAACGTTTCCAGAAACGCCATTTCGTACCTGATATGGTTCTCTCTCGTGAATTGATTGATTGATTGATTTTGAGTTTTACGTCCCGTTCAGCAGCGAGGCTATATGAGACGTGGACCTACTGATTAACGTGGAATCCGAACCACATGAGCTCCCGCCTGGAATCGAACCCGGGTCTCCCGCGCCACTCTCTCGTGAACAGTCATTTAAGGGCAACTGCTATTGATGTTTAGTGTGTTCCAGCATACTGATAATGAGTGTCATATATCAGTAGAGATTACATTGATGATATAAAAAATCATGTATTATGTACATAAAGGATAAGCACTATTTGTGTGATTGCCATTAACTTCTTTTCCATTCTATTTTTTATGTACATAAAAACACTGAACAACTGCATCAAGCATTGGACATCCTGGCCAAGACCATATGGGCGACAAATGTACAAAGATCCATTTTAGTGTCTACTAAAAAGCTGTTGTATCTTGGGATTAATGTAGACTTGCAAGAAAACTCTCTCCAGGTGGACCAGAGATACCTTGACATCGTCCGTAATTGCCCTTGGCAGTTAATTCTGCACTCTCAACGAGCTCGACAAATACTAGCAGGTTATGTCGTGTGGATAGCACCCGTGTCCACTCTTACGTATCCGATAGCCTACGCTATCTTACATCAAAAGTTCTTTAAATTTGTCATTCACTCGATTTGTAATGTACAATCGCGGCCCTTGACCATCTGGCGGGAGATGACTCCAGAATTGACTTGGTATACGGATGCCACCCCCACCAGTCTGGCTGTGGTCCAGAGCGATGGTACAATTCTCTTTCAATGGACGGCCTTTACGGCCTTACCCATTTTTGTGACAGAATTTCTTGCAGCCGCCTTTGCGGTAATGTTATCCTACCTTAAGATAGTTAATGATTTTTGTGATAATCAAGCTGTGATATATTGTTCCCAAAAGCGCATTTGCACAGTGTGGTATTTGCTACCTATAGCACAAATTGTGTTCAATCTTCATAACTATGTATTCACATTTGTACATTCAGAGGAAAATAAAGCTGTTGAAATTTCACGCGCTGGGAGCGCGATCCTCTTACTGCCCTCGACCAATCGGAACCTGCCACCTGGTGACTGGGACAACAAAACACAGGAACCAGGGGGGTGACAGTTCAGTTCACGAGAATCGAGGATAGTGAGAGGGTCCTGCTTCGCGCGCGTGGCATTCGCTATTTTCATGTACTTATGATGTTAATAGAAGCAGGGATGAACTACTGAAAACAATTTTCTGCAGAATCAAAATAGTGATGAAAATATTGTGCCAAAGTTTTAACCTTTTGAATGATCTATTGCGACTTCAGTCAGTGTGGGATATATGTCTTTTATTTTGCAACTTCTCCATCGGCAGAACGTATATCAATTGGTTAAATAGATCATAATTAGTAGGAACCAAGAATGGTGAAAATTGGAGGCGCTGGCGTATTTACAATTTTGTTTCGGGGGCTTTAATAACTTTATTTCTGAAAAAGTGAAAATTCTGCAAAATATTCCATTTACTTTAAAATAGTTTATTGAATTTCGGGAGGGTCTTAAGCCCGGAAGAGCCCTTAAATACGCCACTGATTGGAATAAAAACGACTTCGTGGTCCAGTGACAAAATAGATTCTTTGAAATAATAATGATTGTATGGGATCGTATTAGAACTTACTAATCTTGTGGGGAAAACAAACCTGGTTTAAAAAAAGTGTAATGAATCTCAGGTCGAGTTTTTTGTTTCTGTAGTAATGAATATTTGAGATCCACACGCCATTAGTTTAGTTGGGGAAAGGCATTGCGATTCCTATGCACGGAGTCGAATTTGCCGTAAGTGATCTAAATTACTGCCTCAGTTGTACAAATCATAAACATTTTAAGAGGACTTGAAAGTTACTTGATAATAAGTGTTGAAATACTTGTAGAGATAAGTACATTGTGTACGTAGAATACGGTTAAGTAGCATACAGTACAATATAAATGCTGGAGTGAAAATTATTCTTTGACAATACTTTCACTTTCAGCAATCGCGTTCAGGTAATGTTATATTTTAAAGACCTGGTGCTTCTGCTATCTATGCGTTATTTTATTAAAGATATTTAAATATCTTTCGTTATATTTCCTATTATAAGATGTGGAAAAAATCACTGTTAACAAATTTCGTAAGGAGAGTGCATATAGCAAATGAAAGAAAGAAAAAAAACGCTAATATTTTATTTTATGAAAATCATTAATTAAAAGTGTTATTTAATAAATTTAAAGGGTTTTGGTTAACATTTCTAAAGCAGAACTCAAATGAGACATTATATCTACAGTTGGCATAGGTCATGTGTATCCAGAGGCAAAAGTGAGGGGGTTTGCGGGGTACGACATTCCCCAACTCCCAAAAATATATATTTCGTCCCCAACTTTTTAAAAAATTCAATGGGCAAAGATAGGCATGGGGGATGGCGTGCCGTCAAGCGCCCCCCTACCATTTCAGATTCCTTTTTGACCCTGTGTGTATCGAAACTGCACACATGACGATAATATTCCTTTAACAAATGAGCTCTATAGACAAATAAAAAAGTTTAAGTATTACGAATTAAATGCTTTAGTATTAAATTGGTTTGCAAGATTAGAATACAATTTCAGCTAGATCTCTTCATTCACAAATTTTGCTAGGAGCACAAATCAAAGATCACGTTTTGATCATCTTTATTAGTTTTAATGATGATGATGATCATTTTGCATTCTTTTCCTTCTTTAAAATAAGCTAATTGTAATTGACGAGCTAATCAAAAGTGAAGTGTAACTAAAATTTGTTCATTATTTTTATAATTTGTATCTTACTAACCTGGGCCAGATTATGGAGGGGCTATAGCCCCGAGTCTTCAGGCAAACTGAGGCTTCCAGTCTGATCAAAGTCTCAACTGGCTATCTAAAAAGAATCATTAATATACAATAAAATATGAAGATCATTTTCACAAAATAAAATATGACCAAAAATAAGAAACATATTTTCTTAACTTTTCTACTGTACTTTCACAGAAATGTATTAGACGAATTCAGCAGGTGCCTCATACTTTTTCTACTCCTGGGCCTCTGATAGGTTAATCCAGCCCTGTTACTAACCCAAATAGTTTTCTTTCTTAGCACTCATGTAACTTGATCAACACAGTTTCGACAAATGGCAGCATTAACGGAATGTTATACTTGATTATTATGGCATCAAATTTGGGTTAACAATATCGAGCAATATTACGAAGATGATCTTGTAATAATGGTAGATTTTAAAAAAAGAAATCAAATGTTCACTGGGTTCTTTCAGAAAAGTCCGAAATCTTTGAAAGACATCTCCAAGATTCTCATAACAACTTGCTATATTTTTCAGACAAAGGAAACATAAGTATAATATGTTGTGGAGTGCTAATTATGACTTGCTGATGTGTATTATGTTTGAGTTTGAATTCTTAAACCAAAATCATTCACAATTATGCATTTCTTTAGGCCTAATCTGTCCAATAACGCAATGCATCTGCATTATCAGGATTCTTCAGCCTGTTTGTTAGACGTGCTATTAACTTGTGAAGTTGGACATGTACCCTTAGTCCATTGCTGCGTTAGCTGCTGAAGTGAGATTCCCAACAGACATGAAAACGGTCATTTCACTCATAAAATGATATTTCTGAATTGAGATCTTACCTGTTATGTTATGATCTCAAGCCAAGAATCTTATTTGCCTTTTCTAAGATATTATTAAAATTACATATTGATATACAGACAAACAATGGATTATCTTAGCATTATATATTCCGTAGGAATATGGCCATGTCTGGATTTAATGCTTTGCCGTCTCTCGGTGGAAAGGTGTCATCCGCCCCTGTACTAGATGTACAAACTTTTAGCACAATAGTAATTAAAGTTATGCAAATATTTGTTTTAACGTTTTTGTATAAATTTTAAATAATTTTTATTTTGAATCTATCTTAAAGAAAAATTTGAATTGTTACAATTTTAATATTTTAAAAAGTAAAGTTACGGAAAATGATAAGTTTTTTTTTCTATTTAACAATAAGCACTAATGCAATAACGAAAGAAACTCGTTGTGAATTTTCGCCCTAGTAGTGTGAATATTGAAACACTAAAATGTCAGAAACGACTAGAATAAGCATAAGTGTTATGAGTTTTGAAATTAATGATTCTACTGTAATACAAAGATTATTTAAATACAAGAAATAAAAAAATATTATTTGTTTATTAATACTAAATGATTAAAATTATTCTAATAAATTTCTCCATAGCGGAAAATTGTCTCTGATTGGTTTGCTTTCAATTGTTGATAATAAATAGACATTGTATTTACTTCCTGTACCAAGTTGTCTTGCGCGAATTCACTGGCCAATAACTCGGGAACTAAAGGTTTCCATTTGATTAACTTTGAAACACTGGTAGACTTTATGCGTGTGCAACTGAAATGTTTTGTAACTTTTAAAATCTAAATAAAACTTATAGAAAGATAACATTTGATAAAACATAAATGATCAAGCTTTACGGTAGAGTTGTCGTTCCTCCAGCATTGCAGTTTCGGGTTTTATAAACAGTAGATTTATTTAGAGAAATAGGATGGAAATGCCATATTTGAAGGCAAATCACAACGTGAAAAGTAGTGCAATGGTTGTACGAAGCATAAACATTTTAAGAGGATTTGAAAGTTACTTGCTATAAGTTACTTCTGTAGGTAAATATATTCCATACCTAAGATGAAATGACATATAATACAATATAAATACCAGCAGAAATTAGATTTTGTATATAGTTTCACTTCCTGTAAATATATATCAAGTTATTTGTAACTTTTAAATAGCTGGTGTTTTTTCAGGTATTTTGTTAGAGGTGTAAATACCTTTTGTTATTATATTTCTTTGAGGCAATCACTTGAGGTTTTAACCTTCCTGTTTATCATTAGGGCAAGGGCTGTCACTATATTCAGATTTTAGAACTTCCACCTAGCTCTATGGTTAACGTACCTACCTTTTGCGTGAACGAATCTGGTTTGATTCTTGATAGGAGTTCATGTGCCTCGGATTTCATGTTGTTTAAGTATATGCATCATATAGTTCGGTAGTGAAAGGAAAGCTAAGTTCAATCCAGGCAGCCTAATTGGTCCAATCTTAGTTGGTTGTATTTCCGGAGATAGACAAAAGCTTTCAAAAGTCCAACTAAAATGTTCATTAACATTATATATAATTTGCAATTTGTCAACGTAAACATTTCTCCTCCTTTTTTAATAACACTGGAAAACTTGTTCAGCACAGTTTCTGCAGATGGCTGCATCATCTGAATCTGCTTCATTACTCCAGCACAAATTTTGGATTATTAAGTTTGAGTTTGTCGTGTATTATTACTGTCGTGTAATATCTTTGTTATGATACGGGTTTTCCTTTTAAAGTTTAATTCCTCGCCGAATTCGTCAGGAAAGTCCCGAAATATACACTTCTTGCATACATATTCCAAGCTTTATAATAAAATCTTCAAGTTACCTGAACGGAACAACTTCAAACGCTAGAATTTTGTTATCACACTTTGATAATTAGATGTATATTTGAAATGTATTAAGAACGTAAAAACTTGGCATTCTTAATATATACTATAGATGACTATTTGTTTTTCCCCATTTCAGTAAAATTCAATGTCCGATTTACTCATATACAACTTTCTCGAATTTCTCTATAAATTTCCATTTCCATTTATGCATTTCTCTCTCTCCTTTTAAGTTTGTTTACCTTTGTTATTACATTCTATTTATCTTTAACTTGGTATTCCTTTTGTCCTGCTTCCATAAATATCTAAATATGTTCATTGTTTCAAAGATGTAACTAAAATATTTCTTTACTTCTCCTCTCATGTTAATCGTTTAATCTCCGTTAAAAGCTCCATTACCTGAGGGATACAGAATTGATACTGTACTGTGGTTAACCTGGGGAAGGCAGCTGTTTGTCTTATAAACAATCATAAGATTGAACTTTTTTGCTCCATGCTTCACCTTTAGAAGTTTAGAAGCTTTTCTCACAATCTGACTTTAATTGCGAGTGGTCAAGGGATAGCCTCTTGTTTTTCAATAATGAATTTTATATGACCTGTGTAATTGTAATAATTATTAATTGAATGTTAAGCTTAGTATCATTGCAAGACATAAATATGCAACAATAAGTAGAGCTAGGAATTTTACGTGTTTCATTTTTGTTTTTGCTCTACTAAAACACCCAAATTAACTTGTCTTTAAAGAAAGCATTGAACAAACTATCGTCACTGTACTTTTTGAGCTTTTTTGTTTTGGTTGTACTTTTTTGCACTTCTTCAATACAAGCACCTTTTATCCTTTTTTGCAATTGTAAAAATTATTTCTGGCTATTTTGCCTCTTTATTCACATATTTAATCGAACGTGTGTTCATATTACTTTTGCTTCAGTCTGTGCACGCCTGTTAAGTAAACGGGGATATTGAAAAGGAAATAAAGGGGAGAAGCGAAGTCAAACTGATCGATCACGACTATCATCAATTGGTATTGGTCAGTGCTGAAGGAAATTTAAACGATTAATTTTTCAGTTGAGAATACACTTTCATTAGTGTTGGGTCTACCATGAATATACCGAAGCCAAAAGTGAACGAGGTGAATATACGTAGATAATATTGTTACAGTTTAGTGTAGATGATATTCAGGCCAATGGGTCTATTCTGAGATGTAATATTTGTGATATGTTAATAATAGTTGACAAAAATTACACATGTGAACGTGTTACGCAACCTATAGTAGGCCTACAGTAGGTAGTATAAAAACAAGGAAGAATAAAGAACTACAATGCAATAAAGATGAAGTGAGACAATAGTTTAATGGTATGATAACGTCCTTCTTCAACTACAATAAATGGATAATAGGATTAGGATTAGCAATTAGAAATTAGATTTCTGGGATTGTCAGCATTTAAGGCATTTTAGCCCGTCACGTATATGAGGGATGACGTCCCTCGATGAGCACACTATCCCATGAAAGGAAAGGAAGAAAGGATTGGGGGAGGAAGGAAGCAACCTGGGACCATTAGGTTAGGTACCTTCCCGGAATTTGCCTTTTGTGAACGAGGGAAACCAACTAAAACTTCATTCAATACGGCTGGCCTGAAAAGCTGTTACACTTTTTCGACCAAGTGCCCCCCGGGAATCGAACCCGGAATCGCTCACACCAAATGCGAGAGCGTTAGTGACTACGCAAATGGAAAATAATGTTTTAGTGAAACAGAAAAATACATTGTTCTTTGCAAGCTCAGCAACCTTATCATTTAGAGGAAATGTTTGAAACTCTGTTCCACATGACAAAGACGGACAGCGGGCTATTCTGAACAATGTGAAGGAAGCTAAGGACAGTATTGGAAACCGAAGCTAGAATAACATTGCTTTGCCAAAGGCGGTCATGTTGAGGAGCTTGGAATAAACAAGGAATTAAATTACCTATTACAAACAAAATGTATGCATTATTTCTATCTGTTGACATCGGACACTTCTTTTCTATACACAAATACTTACTTGTGACTGAAGATCGGGCCATACGAAAGTAAAAGAAGAGAAAAGAAATAAAAGTAAAATGAAATATTAAATATTATGTTTTTTAACAGTTTTCTGGACTTTCGAAAATTTTGTGCCTTCTCTTTACCAAAATTTTGCACGTAAAATTCCTAGCTGTAACAATAATGTTTAGTAACTTACCTATGGAGAAAGGGAACTTGGTTGATTCTTTCGTCACGTAAATCCATATTATTACAAGACAGTATTTCATTAATATAAATCATGATTTTTATTACCTTTCAAGAGCATCTTTTCCCATCAAAATACAAAAAAAAAAAAAAAAAAAAAGTACGCTCATAGGACGTATTATTAACTCTAGAACTAATACTGAAAAAACTTTAGACTTTTACATAGGTGAGGTCTAGTAGACCCCATACGGGTTATCTCAGTCGAAATAATTATAATTGCATATTTTGATCACTACAAGAAAAGAGCAGTATGTGATACCATTACTAATGCTATTTTGACATATCCACACCCACTTTGACAACAAACAAATTCGGTATGTTTATTATAAGAAGTATAGAACTATAGAAGTATAGAACTATTTACATGTAGCTCCGTAGGAGTAACATTTTACCATCTTTTCCCTTTTTTCTGAAGCTATGCTTCTCCCTTCAAGATATGTGCAATATTAAACATACTGTGTGTAATATCAAAATTTCTTCAAACTTGTGTTGTGTAATAAATTATCTTATGCGCCCTGTGGAGCAGTTCTTTCGCGGCCGCGTGCTGGTCAGGGTGTGTGTGTGAAACACATTCTGTTTACGAGTCTGACTGTGAGGTGTACTGTTATAGGTATACCGTACAATATCTTGCGGTTAAAATACCATATGCACCTGCTTCTGAATTCGACAACAAGTTTCGTTGCCATTAGAAAACTTCGATTTCACTTGAACTACTTGTTACGGATCACGTATACTCTGCGTTTTCGAAGTATCCTTGTAATGCCCCGATATTGTTTATCAGCATCGCATTACAGATTTTCTAAATTGTATGTGGCAGTGTAGACATCGATCTTTAAATCTAGAATGTTTGTTGAATGACTTATGAATTTGTACCTGAATAGTGATTAGTGCTGGAAAAGGGAATTAAATATTCCAGGTAATCATGGTAAATAAAGAAAAGTTCAGTTTCATCAAGACGAGGGAAAAAAGCAAAATGCAGCGTTAATCTAAAGTGAGGTCAGGAGAGGCTTCCGTCTCCTTTTTCTCCGAATATGCTTCCAAGATTTATATAATAAGAATTGCCTGAATATAAAATTTTAAATTTTAAATAACTCTCAAAATTTTTATGTCTATAGGCTACGTTATTTAGATCGTGATAAATGCATGCTGCATGTCAATGTTACGAACATTTCCATACTGAAAGGATGATTAAGTTTTATGTTTTCCTAAAGAGATTAATGAAAGTGTAATCCAAGCTAGACACTAATGTAATACTGACAATGTTTCCTTATCCTAACAAATTAGTTTTAATATAAGAGAATATTGATAGTATAAACTGATTTAGTAAAGAACTATTATTATTGTTATTTATACTGATATAACCCAACAATCTGCTGAAAGCTAATTAGGTTATGACAATGTTATAAAGATTACAGATGAGAGAAAATATTAGTAATATGACGAGTATTTATTAATATAATGAATATATACCAAAATGAAATAAAATCTTTCAGTTTTACGTCCCATGGTTATGCCGGTTAGGCTAAAGGAGACGGTGATGAAGAGATGATTGAAATGGTGGAATGAAGAAAGTGGGAGGAAACGGGATAACCCCGAGAAAACCCACGAGCACGGTGTTTGCACACCACAAAGTCCACACGGCGCGAGCTGGGATCGAACCAAGGACCCCAAGCACAGTAGGTGAACGCTCTACCCGTGAACCACCGAGCCCCCGAATATATACGACGAGACGAGAAAATATTGTCTACGGTACGGCATATATGAACAATAGTTTGACAGATAATAATAATAAGAAGATGGAGTATGGCTGGAATGACATGTATATGTTTTGTCGTGATGGAAACATGGAAGTATATAATGACAATTGTTCTAATCACCCTAAATGTTAATGTGAAGCAATAGAAATTCAAAATCGAACTTTAGTTATGATGGAGTGTTTTAGCCAATTTTAATTATTGTCTTTTATGAAGAATATGTTTTACAATTGATTATAAAACTGCATTCAAATCTCACGTTTTTATTTTTATTCTAGGTTCTTAGATTGTTTTTCTGTGAGTATGTATCTCCTACGTTATGTATTACAAATTTCTCCATATTTTGCGGTTTAAAACAATTTTGAATCCCATAATCTTCTGAAGTTCCCAAGCCGTTATGCGCGATGGTGGCGACTCCGTTGATGCCGAGCCAAATTTGATAGATGTCTATATAGAAAATGGAAGTATTGTTGTCTTCCTAATCATCCCATATTAGGACTACATTCTACTACAAAGAATTAGCTAACACCTCGGGGAGGATTCAGTTCAGTTTTGGCTTCCACAGCCAGGATACACTTCATCCTTCTGGATCACTCTCCTCATGACTACTATCCGGACTTTCCTCAGAAGATAAAACTACTTCTACTAGCCAATAATACAGAACTTCTCTAAAGTTACTATCTTGTGGACTCAGTGAAATTTCGGTCTTACTTTCCCTGAAGTTATTTTCAGTGGCTAATCGGTGAATCTTGAAACTAGCAACAAAGTACACTCACACGTAATAATGTAATATTAACTTGCCACGAAATAGAGTTTTCCTCTACACCATTAAAATTATGAATAAAAGATGTTTATTATTAGAAATAAGGTTCATAAATACGTTCATAGACTGGGAAACTTAGAGGAAAAAAGAGGTTACACAGAGAAAATTCCAAAATAAATAAAATAAAGTTTATTTATAGTCAAATAGGTATACGAGTTTTCGTTTGATAAACGAGTATTGTGATTAAAAATTAAGTTTATTCATCAACGCAATTTATAAAATACCTGTAAATCCTTAGGTATATTTATATGGTAATAAAATGCATTTATCTAACAACGTTCATGTATAACATTACAAACAATAAAGTATTTGGTTATGAGTTGGGTTCTGAGAGACCCCAGGTATGGAAACTTGGAGTAGTGATACAAAATAACAGGAATCTCGGAAACTGTTGCTTGCACAAGGCTAAAATTACATAAGATACAAAAACAAATTTAGACATAAGATGCCACAAAAGATGAAGATTTGATGCAGATTTCTTATACCACAAGGTACCGGGTTTGTCAGACCCAACTTATGCGTTCTAAGGTTAAAAGTGATTATGTCATTTTAGGTGACCACATACATTCTATTGGCCAGATTTTGTTTCCGGATAATGACTCAAATTATCAAAAATATAAAATATGTCATTTTGTAGTGCTGGAGCTACTAAGGCGTTGTTTCAGTCACATGCATGGAATTTGCATGGTCGATAAATACTCAAATCTCGGGGCGGAATATCCTCTTTTTAATTTGCAGTGGGAGCCGGATCCCAAATAAATGTAGGTCCTCGTCTCATATAGCCTTTGATGTTGAATGTGAGGCTAAACACCAATCCAGCTGATCTTCAATTCTTAACTTATTGAACAGTTATGGTTAATTATAGCCCTCAGTCTACGGCGCAGTTATTCTCCTTCGTCTTCACTGTTGGAACTGAGTGCTTAAGATCATAAGGAATGGTATAATATATCTCTGGAAGTCATATGCCTCCATTCCAGTATGAATCACATGTAGTTTGCAGGTTAACGGTTGTACTATACAATATTAGTCCTGTACTATACAATATTAGTCAATATTTAGTTTCTACACCAAATCACTTGATTGTGACTCTGGTTGACTTGGTAGTGATAATGGCTTGTTTTTTTGTAATTTTGATGTAGTATTGGTTATATGGCTAAGTTCGGTTCGGTTCCGTTCCATTACGGAACCATCCATGGATTTAGGACAGACACTAAATGGCATTCCTGGTACGTTTCATCTTATTTAGGTTTACCCATTGTTTCCATAACTAAGCAAAGAAAGCCTGAGTACCATTTTTCGTTCAACATTTATTTTTTATATTATTAGCTAAGACTAGCTACCTCTGAGAGAGTTACTCTTTTAGGGAAGTGATTTGAATTGATTTTTTGCTTTTATTTCGGTGGTTGTTCTAAGTGATTTATTAATTCATTTCATAGTAATGGTCGTAAGGAACTTTGCGTATCTTGACATCAGGTGGAGAGATAGACATAGATACATATATTTAACATAAAACATACATACATAGTTGTTATGAAATAGGCTGGGTTGGGTTTGAAATAGGCGGCGTATACAGTATGGCGCTAAATTTGTTGTACAAAAGCAGAGAAGTGATTCCTGAGAGTAAAACAAACAAAGAAGTTTCAATAAACATACAGAAAAAACATCATAGTTTACGTGTTATAGGCTGTCGAAAACTTGAAAAAATGAATTTGAATGGTTCATAGCTCCAAAACTATGGGACCTACTGTAGTCGGGTCAAGACTTTTCTTAGGAATTAGTATGTGCTCCATTCAAAAATGCATATTTTAGAATCCTAAGATACTCACGCAACAATTTTTATAGAGGTAGTTGGAGAGTACTTTATACCATAGGCCCGTAGTCAAACTTCCTCTACAAAAATTGTTGAGGAAGCACCTCGGGAGTCTGAAACACGCATTTTTGATTAGGACACATACTAGTTCCTAAGTGAAGTCTTGACCCGATTACGGTAGGTCCCATAGTTGTGGAGCTATGGACCTTTAGAATTCATTTTTTCATGTTTTCGGCAGCCTATAACACTTGAACGATGGGATTTTCGCCCTATATTTATTGGAATTTTTTATTTGTTTTACTCTCAGGAATCACTCCACTGCTTTTGTACAACGAATTTAGCTCCACGCTGTATAAGAGAGTCGAAGGGATTCAAGATGTCACTGCAAGGCGGGAAAAGGGGCTCCAAGCTGTGAAACGGTAGGTGATAGTAGGGCAGAGAAAGGCTTTGTAGGTGTTCAACACTGTGTGTGATTTGAGCCCCATGTCGTTCCTACGAGACGTTTAAGCAGATTGAGACGATTGTATGCTTTAGCTGAAATTGTTTTAAGGCTTTGCGTTGAAGTGAGGTGTGTGTCGAACGTACTACCTAAGTAGGTGACCGCTTTGGTAACCCGCAGAGGAACCTGGTCTACGAGGAGAGATAGACAACATCGATTTCGAAGAACCATGGTTCTTTTCTTTGGTGGATTGAAAATGATAGCCTGCGTTTTTGTAGCATTGATGGTAAGTTTCCAGTGTCGACATCAAAGGCAGAAGTCAGTGGTGGCTGTTTGTAAGATATTATCGATATCCTGGATGGATGTTCCTAGAGGAAGAAAAGCAGTATCGTCTGCATATTGGAAAGAATAGATTTTATCTGGAAGGTTTGGCATGTCAACGACAAATAGAATGTATAACAGGAGTGAAAGGGCAGAATCCTTTGGAACTCCTGATAGTAAGAAAATGGGATGAGATAAATGTTCGTTAATGGCAACATAGATAAGACAATCTGACGGAAAGTTAAAGAAAAGCCGTATGTATGCTGTAGGTATCTGGAGCCTAATCGGTTTATAAATAAGACCGAGATGCCAAACTTTATCGAAAGGTTTCTCGAGATCGAATAAGACTACACATGATGCTTTTATTATATTATAATTTGTAGCGATAACAAGAGTTGACAGACATACTGTCTGTTGTGAGACATAAGAGTTGATAATCTATCGAGAAACAAGGGCGAAATCCTCCTTGAGTGAGAGGAATGATGTTTCGGGTGTTGAGGTAAATATGAAGGCGTTTAACGAGAATGCGTTCTAGAAATTTGGTGAATGTGCTTATGAGCTGGATTGGTCTGTAAGATATTTCGTGAGGAGGCTTATGTTGTTTTGGAAACATAAGAGTTTTAGATGTTTTTCAGGGTAGGGGGAAGTATCATGCACGAAATATGAAGGGAAAAGATGGGCGATGTGGATGCGTAATGCAGCAGGACACTCTCTGATCTGGCGATAAGTTATATTATCAAAAGCAGGCGCTGTGTTTCGTTTACATTTGATTGTATCTGTGACCTCTTGAACAGTGATGGGTGCAGTGATTTACATGGTGATTTACACTGAGTTCATGCATGGTATTTTGTTGCAAGAACGGAGAATTCAGCTCTGTCTGCAACACCAGGTGTAGTGCCAGTCGTCGGTGTTGTGAAAATGTTGTGCAGGTGATCTGAGATAGCATAGGCTTTCTCTGTATCTCTTTGAGCAGCAGAATTTGCGATCAAAATTGTGTATAGAGGATTTTTGAACTTGCCGCACAAAGAGTTAAACTTTTTCCAGAACTTGGTAGGATGACTGGTGGTAGACAGATTATTGCAGGTTTTAACCCAACAACGAAGTTTATAGGCCTGAATGTAGTTGTGCATAGTTCTTTGCAATTCTTGATGATGACGTAAAGATTCAGGATTTCTAGTGCGAATGTTCAGGGTTGGCGAGAACGTGAGATCATAATCAGATAATGTGGGGGCAGTCGAGGTTCATATGGAATATTTTTGTTGCTGGCAATGATATAGTTCCTGTATAGTTTGAGTAATTGGAGGTATGGTATGTAGTTCGTCTTCTATAGTGGAGGCGATAGGTCCTCGATACGTTGAGCAAAATAAGAGCGATAGTTATCCAGTTAGCTTTATCAAATGTATAACAGGTACGGGAAGGCATTTACGAGCGAGAGGATGTAGAAGAGTGGAAGCTTATGGGGAGCTTAATAGAAGCGTGATCACTTCCTAGTGTATCACGGACTGCAATGCTGCTAAGAGTTAGGAGATTGCTAGATGTGATAACGATGTCAGGTGTTGTATTTGACTCTGGACGAGTAGGTTTTTATAGGTGATGAATGGTTGTAGTGGTGTGTGTGGTGATAAAAGCTGCGAAATTGGTACGATCGTCATCTGAGCGACTGTGCATATTGAAATATGTCATGCTGATGTAATGGCGATACATGTTTGAAATGTGCTGTACAAATTGTACGGAAGGGGATGGCCAGGCCGCATGTAGATTGTTGTGCAGTGATGATAATAGATTTGAAATAGACAGTGGTAATGATGTATATTGGTAACGAAATAAGAGCACAATAGAACTAGCGATAAGGTAAATGAGGGGAAAGCCAACCACTATGTTCCTATTAGCTCTCTGTGCAGGCAGAAGATTTTCAGAGCATAGAATTGTATATCCCGTTAGGCAACATGGAGTTGAATTGGTAAGAAATGATTCATTGAGGAGAAAAACTGTGATATGTTCCTTTAGTAGCAGGGTTTCAAACAATAGTATGTTCTTTGAAAAGGATCTGATGTTCAAATATAGAAAGTTAAGTGCCATGATGAAATTAAATTTAACCGGTTGGAGTTGCCAGAGATGCATGAAAATGTACTGAATTCTCAGAATATGTTGGGGTGAAGTGAGTGTGAAATGTTGCCTTGGCTGCAAGGGTGATTTGCTGCAAAATGTGTGGACGGATTAAAGGGTGGATATTCTGTAGTGCAAGAGTTAGAAAGGTGAACAGTTGATTTACTGTAACCGTAGTATTCACTGTAGACGGGTTGGTGGTAGCAATGGACGTTGCACGTAATGGTTCGACCAGTTCAGGATGTTGCAGTGTTGGTTCCGGTTTCGCTTTACATTTGCAACTATATGTGGGGTGGTTGTAGGGTCATGTTGCGCATTTCGCTGGCTGATGCAAATTAGTAGACAAGCATGTAGAATGTAGTCCTGCACAGTAGCCTCATTTGAAGTAATTCTAGCATTCAGCTGTACAATTGGTGTGACAACGTTCGCAACGTACTGGTAATGGTGATATTGAATGTGGTGGTTCGACTCTATGTTTTCAACTATATATGTAAGCTCAATGAGCAAGCAGGTCGTCTACTCTCTCTTGATGAGTCGTAAAAATGCAAACCATGAAGGTTGGCCCACGATCATTGCGTAATCTAAGTACTTTGAAAATGGTGAAACCATTGAGTTGTAGTTCATCGTGAACTTCCTCGTTCGTGTAAGACAAGTCTACTCCACAGATGACAACAGAAATCACCGTCTACTTTCACCCGCCTCAATAAAAACCTACTAAAATAACTCTTGCGATATCTGAGATGTTAAATTTATGAAAGTTCTCTTTAAATTTACTAACTAATGAATATTGATTATTCAGGTAGAACTTTTTATTTTAAAATTGAGAGTGCTACAGATAGTATGAACAGGTCTCATACATTGTCGAGTATTTTACTAAAGATTCTTGTGCACTGTTGCGTGCCTCATCTGTATTTTATAAGAAAAAGACGTTTGGAACCGCACCTGGACGATGGGTTTTGGGTTGAACTTAGTTTCTAGTTGGAAAGTAAAGTCAGGTTTGACGAATCCTAGTTCGGTTGTCGTTTGATCGAGGGCAGGGAGTGATTGCCTCCTGCCTGTGCTTCAGATATACAAATTATTTAATTTATTGTATACTGTTATACTTACAAAACAGTGAAACTAATGTCGGTGAAGAATCTTGACCCCTCCAAACAATATATAAATGTATGTGCTTTCAGAGATGCTTCGAATACAAACATAACTAGTGGATCGGATCATAAGTCTCTTATATGATTCTGCTTTGGGAAGAGTAAGGTTCTCCGATACAGTGTCGCGCCGTGGAAAACCAGCGGGCGCTGCTAGGGTATACGACTCCCTCCCGTACAAATGAATGAGAGTCGACAGCTCAGACGGGAAGCGTCGCTATGGTTGACGCAAATCGTAAGGAAATTTTCAAAATTAAACCCTGTTCTTCCTTCATTTTGAACCCTTTTTATTACTTTCTTCTAGAGATACAAAAAAGCCGGGTTTTTTGAATCGATGGTTTTTACCACATTAAAAGTCGTTTTTTTTGGAAAAAAACGAGAATTTTGGAAATTTTGGCTTTTTTTTTCATTTTCATGATTTTTCTATCTAAATAGCTTTCTTATAGTATATTCTATAGTTAGATAAGAATTCCATGACCTAAATGCGATATTTCGCTTTGAAATTCACCATCAAGATGGATGGAGCACATGTATTACAAATTAAAACTAACATGAAGAATATTTGAGGGCAATTTTAGAGGCTATTTAACTAGATCATTTTAGTTTGTCATCCGTGTTTCATTTCTAAGTACCTAGTACCCTAGCTTTTAGTACCCTAGCTTCTAGCGCAAAAGTTAAACTTGCCCGTTTTTCTATTTATCCGTCATAGCGTACGTTTTTCAATATATCGTCAAGCCGTACTTCCACATTTCTGTTATACTGTAGCTGTGAAGTGATTTAGCAATAATTTTCCGGACACAACCTTGAATACCAATTTATACAAATAATCAGTAGCGGATTTAGAAAAGTACTTTAGGGGGGGGGTTCTGATTGTTTCGTTCCCTAAAAAGTCCTAATTTTATTTGGGAGGTGCTTGAAGTTTATGAGTACAGGCATAACTAATATTTCGTTTCTTTTATATCTTTAGCAATAATCTTCCGGATACAACCTTAAAAATCATTTTATACTGAGAATCAGTGGCGGATTTAGAAAAGTATTTTGGGAAGGGTTTTTCTTACTAATGTTTAGTTTTTCTAAACATTCGTAATTTTTATTTGACGGGAGCTTAAAGTTTATGAGTAAAGGCATAACTAATAGATATTTCGTTTGTTGCAGACATTCCGTAACTTTGGGGAACGGGCTTCAGACCGAAAGACCGCCCCCCTAACCTTCGCAAAACCGTCACTGCTGGTAATTAGTAATAATAACGATTTAAAAACAATAAGAAAGGAAGTAGGCCAACTCACAGTACACGCACTATTTCTACATTCACAGATGGAATGAAGAAAAGCTTTGTCAGAATGGTCGAATGCTGGTTGAATCCCGGACTTCCCGATAGAAGTGCAAAAGCTAATCACTCAGTCATAATTGTTGTGCAGTAGTATTTAGCTAAACTTAAAATATATTCCGTAGTCCTTTTTTGGGGGAGGGAGTTCCGTAATGATATGTTGAATCCCTCTTGTTAAAAATTCAGAAAACGTGAGGATTGGGTAAACCGTGATGGTGGTTATATAAAACTTAACTGTAGAATTTCAAGAATATACAGAACCAAAAGCTCTAGATGTGCAGCCTTTAAGCGTATCATATAAATTTAAGTATTTCTCTTATGTTTTACTTTAATTTTATTTTGTTTCAAAAAGAGGGTATGGAATATTTTGAAGTAAAAATACTACATACTATTTTGCTAGTTATTTGTGTATTTCTTTAAAAGAAGTGTTTGCTTTTATGGTTGGCTGGTTTACACCAACTTTTTTTTAATAACTGGTTTAAACCAAAAAATAAAAAGAATGAAAAATGCGAATCGTGTGAACTTAATGGTGACGTCTCCAGATATCAAACCACCTGCAATAGTTTTATTTCACTTTCACCTTTTAATCAAGGTGTCTCATGTTCAATTCTCGGTCGAATCACAACCCTTCTTTCATGCGTAAGCCAAGTAGCGGTTCGGATGTCAGTTTAAGCGAAAGTCTTCTCCTTGATAACCTCGGTATTTCGTAAGGATATGAAGCCTAAACATACGAAACGAAACCAAATTGTATATTTGTGCATGCCTAAATGCCTGTTGTTTTATAAAGAATCCAAGATTGCTTAAATATAGATTGGCAAAATTTATCGATTGCCTACGTAGCTTCCAACATTAGCTTCGATTGGATTTTCAATGGCACCTAAATTTGTAATTTAATACCTCAGTTTTAGCGTACTACACGGAGAAAAATGCGTAATCCAGTCGGGATGTAAATGCTGTTTTTACCAGGTTACGCGCGTCACCACATTAAGTAATGTTGTTTCATCAGTAGTACGATCTACACCAACGTCCAGCGAAAATTTTGTATTGTGGGACCACCATTTCAAATCTAGAATTAACGCCATACCCATTCCGACGGAGGTAACTTAGGTATATAATGTTGTTACTACTTTCCTACGACTGTCCCCTCTTGGTTCTTTCTAAATCTGTGACTCCTTACCTTACGAGAGTAATAGTTTTTAACACGAAATCAATCATGTGAATAAAAGTATCAAATCACACCGAGTCTAGTTCGACGCCGAACTCCAGACTTGGCATGGTGTTCAGACTTGCTGTACTTTTATACATGAAATTACATTACTTAAGGACCGCACCCGCGTAAATACGATGTATCCACACGGAAATCCTAGTCCTTTTTTTCTCAGTGTGATTATGATACGTTGACCTTTAAATTTTAAATGCAAAGCAATAACAGGATTTTCCCGTTATTGCCTTACATTTCAAGTAATGACGGGATTTTCCCGATGGCTAGGACGGGAAATTCTCAATTCAAGAAATTTACTGACCGGACTTCTTTAAGCTTATGGGAGTTCTTCCGCCATAACCCCACTGTTGCATAATAACACTAAGGCGAAACAAACTTATTTATGTGAATATGTAATATAAATACATAAAAACAAAAAATGTAAATCAAAAAAGCCTGGTTTAAACCAAAAAAGCCTGGTTTAAACATCCCCCCAAAAACGGGTTTTTGGCATTTTCAAAAACAACCATGGTTCTTGCCAACTCTGCTTACTTTTGTATATAGGAGGTTAAAAAATTCTTATTATATTCATTGGTTAATCCTATGGAATTCATAATGTAAATATGTTGAAGAAAAAATGTTTGAAATATCTTTTCGAAATTCATAGTTTATTTTCGAGGTCTTATATTATTATCAGCATCAACCACCAATTAAATGATTTTGTGTGTAATAGAGAAGCGAAACAAAGTCTGCTTTGTTAATTTAAAGCAGAATTTTGAAAAAAGCCCAAAATTTCCCAAGCAAAAAGCGAAGCAGAAAAAACAGAGTTCTTTCCAAAAAGCCGTTTTTTTTTCGAGCCTTTGCACCGCTACTTTCTTCCTTCCATTTTATATATGTTCACATCCAGTTTCGAAACATGAGTAACATTATAGGACCACTTCGTAAAGCTGCTGTTAAATATTCCTGTTCATCTACAATATTCTAAGTAATTTTTCCTCTCTCTTTTTGCCTCTCAAATTTTGTGCCCATTTACTTCGTCGCCCGGGGCCGTCGCTCTACTCGCCCAACTCACGGCACGGCACTGCTCCAGTATAAGTAAATTTTCACGTTTTACATTAGCACAGTATGGTGCGAGTATTGTTGAATATCAAATATGTATATTTCACAAACTCAAGGAGGCCTTTCCCGCAATTGAAGCCCCAATAGACCCCTGGTTCAAATCTCGTTTTAAATAGTAAATCTCCTTTAGTTATGGAAATGGACGTTTAACTAGAATCAGATTTGCAAAGTCTTATTAAGAGACCCTATCGCAGAGTAACTAAAATACTGCTAATTTTACAGTAATTTTGTGGATTACAGTAATTATTTTCAAATAGATAAAAGATAATCTAAAAGTGGAACAAGAGCTCGCTAAACAACATTCTTTACATCAGATATCGTTATCACGACTCACATGTCTCCTTTCGATTTTCAGCCATTTAGAAAATTTGCATTTATTTTCGCGTTTCTTGATGGATGCAAACGGAAATCTACTAGGTCACTAGTGATAATGGTCACTGGCGCA
Source organism: Thermobia domestica (assembly GCF_964235325.1). Classification (NCBI taxonomy): domain Eukaryota; kingdom Metazoa; phylum Arthropoda; class Insecta; order Zygentoma; family Lepismatidae; genus Thermobia; species Thermobia domestica. Next base: position 51,202,290 of record NC_137468.1, on the reverse strand, counting down.
AATCCCGGGGGGATGAGGGGGTTATGCCCCTCCAATTCGGGAATTAGGGTGAATCTCTCCCGAAACAATCCGATTTGAAATATGTTTTCTTTGGGGAAAAATGTAATGATTTGTGTCCGATTGCCACAAAGGAAAGTGAGATGAAGTTTATGTCCCCCTAAATAAGCCCTATATGTGCCCCCTCCCAATGTTGAAGACAACTCTGCTCCCCTGATCATGCACAGCATTGTTTTTCAACTTCATACATATTTGGAACATCACTAAAAAATGGGAACGGTTTTACCGGTCCCCTCCAATGTTGAAGACAGATTTGCGCTACTGATAACGGTGCTTCATTCAAAATAACATTGTCTAGGGCATGTTTGTTTCACTTGTCGATTATCTTTTATCTATTTGAAGATCACACACATTACTGTAAAATTAGCGGTATTTTAAATTCGTACTTATTAGGTCTATTAAATTATCTTAATCCTGTAGCACAACCATTCACGACACTAAGGTACAGATTTGAATCAGGGTTTTGACATCGAAGGTAACAGCAATAACCATGGGAATAAGCGTAAGTAGGAATTTATTTCGGAGGATCCAACCATTTTCGGGGGAGGGTCCAAATTCAATATAATGATAAAGTTTATTAAAATGTGTAAAACCACCCCTAAAATTATAGTAAATTTATAAAATGTTGATATTTCGAAGGGGGGTTCAGAACTCTAGGATGCAACCCTAGGTACATTTCTGATCATGGGAACCAAAAATAAATTCATTTGTTTATAATTATATGACGATTCCGAAATTTTCATATCAAGTGCGTACAGATGGCAAGCAAGTCGGGTGAAACGCGTAAGAGGATTCTATTTTCTACTCTTCAGGTACTTGGTTTGTTTCTGTCCATATTTTGTTATTGTTTTCAATCATAAAACGTGTTATGCGATTGTATCGTTGGAGGGGTTCATTGGTTATGATAAAATGAAATGACTTTTCATTCCTATAGTTCTCATACTGCACTTTCTTTTTATGTAATGATATATCACTTTTAGATCTACATTTCTTCGTATCAACCCCCATACTCTACATATAGAAACATTTAATTTTTAAATAGTTTATGTGCACTTCTGTATCTAGACGTACATGTATGATTTCCCACCCACACGATATTATTTAACCTAGATTTCAAATAATAGAGGCAAGGCGGCATGGTCAATCTCAAAGGAACGAAACCTACTCTATTCAAAGATGGGTATGTCACAATTGTGAAATCTGTGCACAAGAGAATCCCCAAAGGAGCGTAGGGACACCTGGAGAAATTGTCAAGCAAAGATACGTCAAAATAGGCGTGAATTGATAGGTTTCCCACCTGGTAACTATAATTAGTTGTAACCATGATGAAATCTCAAACAGTGACGAAATGGTGGACACGTCATAATCGCTATATGTGATTATATAAGGGTCTTCAAGACAGCTAAAATTAAACTAGCGCTACCCCTGGATTTCTATTTACGGGGGCATGTCAAAACTGTTGTTATGCTACTTCGGTACCTGATATCCAAACGTTGGAACAACGCATTTTGTGGACCGACGTCACTATCTCAATTTGTTCGGCGATATTCTACTTTACCCACGGTGTGTGGGCGATCCTTTGCTCGGTTTCTGCTGGAACACGCCGCCTCTTTCGACTTCTGTTCATGACTTGTTTCCTTGTTTCAAGTTGTGGAGTCACCTCCCGAACTGTATTCACCCACACTTCATATCCACAACTTCATTGTTGATCACCATCAGTACCTGGTTAATATACAACCACACTTACCTAATATGACGCGTCCATCAATTCGTCTCTGCGATCTCGACATGGTTACAACTAATTATGGATTCCAGGTGGGAAAAATATCCATTCACGCCTATTTTGACGTATCTTTACGTGACAGTTTCTCCGGGAGTGCCTGCGCTCCTTTGGGGAATTTCTTGTGCACTCATTTCACGATTGAGACATACCCATCTTTGAATAGAGCAGGTTTCGTTCTTTTGAGGTGACCATGCCGCCTTGCCTCTATTATTTGAAATACAGAATATATAGCGGTCTAAAGTGTATTTTGCCACGTTTTCGGCATCATGTAGCTCCAAAACTATGTGTCCTAGAGAAAAGTGCAAAAGGACTTTTTTCTTGTTTCGGTGTCGAAAATCACCTCCAGAATTTTGACGGTGGAGTTTCCTACCACTCTGTATATATATATAGGCTATATATATTAAACAACTTTTTAAATGAAAAGTATATATACAACATTTCATGCCTCAACTTCAAGGAATTTCGAGGTATGGAAATCTTATTTTAACAATTCCTCATTTCTTTCTTTTTTCCTTGTGTCAAAACACTGTGAAAAACTGGTCTAGTTACTTCAAACGGAAGTTCATATAGTCAATTTCATGTCTCTAATATTCAGAGTAGTGATGTATCGCTCGCGAGTGAGCCGACTCTTCTGACTAACACTTTTGGATGAGTGAGTGAGTCGTTGTTCACTAGAAATGAGTAACTATTCTTTGAGAGTTGTTACTCTTCGAGAGTCGTTGTTCTTCGAGAGTCGTTGTTCTTTGGGAGTCGTGGTTCTTCAGGACTCATGGTTCTTTTTGGACCACTGTTCTCTGGAAGGGACGATTCTTTAGGAGTGAAAACGTGTGGAGAACGTAAATCTTGGAGCTCACTCGCGAATCGCCCTCTTGCTTTTTAATCTAGTTGGTTGAATCAGTCAGTTGCTTGTTTTAGAGTGGTAGTAGTAGTAGGCCCCGACGTATATGCAGCCGAGTCAGCAAAAATTTTAGTGACGTCATAGGTCAAAGGTCAATGACCTTGGCCCGGGGTCAATGACCTAGGGGTACATAGGACCACCCCCTCTAAATTTTGGCAGGGGTACCTTGGCCCACCCCCTAAATTTTGGCAGGGGTACCTAGGACCACCCCCCTTAAATTTTGGAAATTGCCAAATCTAAAAATTTGGTGTGGTAGCCTAGGACCATAGTATGTACCTCTATTAGTATTGGGGTCTATGTCGTTCCCTTTCATGGGTAAAAAATTGCCAAAAATTCAAATTTCGGGGGTTTTTGACCTAATTTATCCCCTTTGATGAGGTGTTATTACCCTATATGGTTATATGGGGCGTATACAGGGGTCCATTCCCTTTCATAAGACATGGGTATATTAATGCACCCCTTGAAAAATTTGGGAGGGGTACCTTGGCCCACCCCTTCAATTTTGGAAATTGACCAATTTAAACATTTGGTATTATAGTACTGGACCCTAACATGTACTATGATAAATTTGGGTGGTCCACCTCATTTCCTTCTAGGGGTACAAAATTGCCAAAATATAAACGTAAGCAATACGTTGTACCACGTGTTTGTTCTTTTGGCCCATTTTATTTCTTTGGATGAGGTCCTATTACCTTATATGGTTATATGGTTATGTATAGGGGTTTATTTCCTATCATAAGACATAGGTACATTTGTGCACTCCTTTAAAAATTTGGGAGGGGTACTTTGGCCCACCCCCTTAAATTTTGGAAATTGCTCATTTTATATATTTGGTATTATAGTACTGGACCCTAACATGTATTATAATAAATTTGGGTGGTCCACCTCGTTCCCTTCTAGGGGTACAAAATTGCCAAAATATAAACGTAAGCAATACGTTGTACCACGTGTTTGTTCTTTTGGCCCATTTTATTTCTTTGGATGAGGTCCTATTACCTTATATGGTTATATGGTTATGTATAGGGGTCCATTATCTTTCATAAGACATAGGTACATTTGTGCACCCCCGGGAGGGGTACCTTGGCCCACCCCTTAAATTTTAGAAATTGCCTATTTTACACATTTGGTATAATAGTATAGGACCCTAATATATATTACTATAAATTTGGGTGGTCCACCTCGTTCCCTTTCATGGGTACGAAATTGCCAAATTTTTAGTACAACCACATGTTTCGTTTTTGACCTAATTTATTCCCTTGGATGAGGTCCTATTACCTTATATGGTTATATGGTTATGTATAGGGGTCCATTACCTTTCATAAGACATAGGTACATTGGTGCACCCCCGGGAGGGGTACCTTGGCCCACCCCCTTTAATTTTGGAAATTGCTCAATTTAAACATTTGGTATTATAGTATAGGACCCTAATAGAGATTACTATAAATTTGGTTGGTTCACCTCGTTCCCTTTCATGGGTACGAAATTGCCAAATTTTAGTACAACCACGTGTTTGTTTTGGCTCAATTTATCCCCTTGGATGAGGTCCTATTACCTTATATGATTATATGGTTATGTATATTGGTTCATTCCCTATTATAAGACATAGGTACATTTGTGCACCCCGGGAGGGGTACCTTGGCCCACCCCTTTAAATTTTGGAAATTGCCCAATTTAAACATTTGGTATAATAGTATAAGACCCTAATATATATTACTATAAATTTGGGTGGTCCACCTCGTTCCCTTTCATGGGTACGAAATTGCCAAATTTTTAGTACAACCACATGTTTCGTTTTTGACCTAATTTATTCCCTTGGATGAGGTCCTATTACCTTATATGGTTATATGGTTATGTATAGGGGTCCATTTTCTATCATAAGACATAGGTACATTGATGCACCCCGGGATGGGTACCATAGCCAATCCCTTAAATTTTGGAAATTTTTCAATTTAAGCATTGGCTATCATAGTACATGACCTCAATATGTATCATGATAAATTTAGTTGGTCCACCTTGTTCCCTTTCATGGGTAAAAATTACTAAAATATAAACATAAACAATATGTTGTATCACGTGTTTGGTTTTTGGCCCAATTTATTCCGTTTGATGCGGTCTTATGCCGTATATGGTCATATGGTCATGTATATAGGTTCATTTCCTATCATAAGACATGAGTACATTGATGCACCGGTAGAGGTATCTTGACTCATCCACTCAGTTTTAGAAATTGTTTAATATAAGCATTTGGTATCTTCGTACAGGTCTTCAATATGTACCACTATAAATTTGGATGGTCCACATCGTTCCCTTTCATGGGTAAAGAACTACCAAAAAACAAATTTCGGAGGTTATTGACCCCTATTTAGCACGTTATATGGTTTATTACCTCTATATGTTTATGTTCTCTTTTAAATTTGGGAATTATCAAATAACATAATTTGGTAAACGTTTTCTAGGACCTATTGGTGTTCCTCTTATGGCCAAATATTCAAAATTTAAAGGTTATTGACCGGCTTTATTATTGAATAACTACAGAATTTATTACTTTTTCAACACACACGTGTATTTGTGTACCAATCTTAAATTCGGGAGGAGTACATTTCTTATTGTCATATCAATAATTGGTAATTGGATAGTATCTCATTCATTGGGTAAATCATTATGATCACGTGATCAGTTATTGACCTATGATGGGATTAGGAGTCCAGGACATTGGTACATTTAAACTTTGTAGGATAATTTGAGAATGCGTCATTGGTATTGATTATTACAGCCAAATATAAACGTAAGCAATACGATGTACCACGTGATTGACCTTGATGAGGTAGTGTACAGGGATTCATTTCCTTTGTTGTGGTACTTCTTAAGTTTGAGTACACACACACTTCTAGAAAACAGTTGGTTCTACTCAGGTAAACAATTGACGGACATTATTGACATTATTGAACATATAATGATATGATTAACTCTAAGACTTAGGTATATCAAGAGAAGTATTCTTTAAATTTGGGAATGGTGATAAACAGAATTTTAACATAAGGTGCGAAATTTGAAACAATACATTGAACTTTAGTCACAGCTCATAGTCTAAGATCATTGGTGGTGATTGATTTGAAATCTGATAGCTAACCTTATTGAATCTTATGACTCATAGTCTTAAGGGAATACATGCTACAACACTGGCAAAGTTATTGTTGATGCAATTTGATTGGTTGATCACTATCTTTCGTGCAATCTGATTGGCTGATCACTATCTTTCGTGCAATCTGATTGGTTGCTGATTTTCAAATCTTTGATGCATTCAGTTTTGTTTTGTTTAACATTTAAAAAGTTTTTGAAAAATTTTTTGTTTGGAACTTTGGTTTGACATTTTTTCGTTTGATATTTTTAGTTTGAAAATTTTTGTTTCAAATTTTTTTGTTTCAAATTTTGGTTTGAAATTTTTAGTTTGAAAAATTTGTTTCGAAAGTTTTGTTTAAAAAATTTTTGTTTGAAATTTTTTCAAAATTTTTTGTTTGAAATTTTTTGTTTTGAAATTTTTGTTTCAAAATTTTTGAAATTTTTTTCGGTTGAAATTTTTGTTTCAAAATTTTTTGTTTGAAAATTTTTTGTTTTGAAATTTTTCGTTTCAAAATTTTGTTTGAAAATTTTTGTTCTCGAAATTTTTGTTTCAAAGTTTGGTTCGACATTTTTAAAAGTTTGTGCACTCATTAGTAAAGAACCGGAACTGTTTAAAACAAAAACCTCTGGTAACACTGTTTATTATGATGCAATAGTACACGTCAGAACATGGGGTTGTACTTGAAATGAAAAAAACAAATCATTGAAATGGATCATTTTATTACACTGCACTGGTTAATCACACACATCCATACCAGATAAAGGATTTGGATATTGTCGATACAATGTATTTTGAACTTCTTCCACTAGTTTGTCTTTAGCGTATAATTTTAATTCCAGTTGAAGGCTTTTAAGATCTATTGCAATATCAATTGATGGAAACTCAATGTCCATTTGATCACAAATAAACTGTTTATCAATACAGGTATGCACTAGCCGGAACTGTTTAGAACAAAAGCATCTGGCAACGTTGTGGTGCAATAGTACACGTCAGAACATGATAATGCAACGTCATCAGTTTTGCATCATCGTTCGAGTTAGTATTCATGATAACATCATCATGGCTACTTGTCTGCAGTTTCTAAACACGCGTGATGTGATGAAATCATTTACCAAGATTACTGATTTACAACAAAATGTACCTTATAGAATCTTAGCTAGCCAAATGATCCCTACAAAGTTTGGATTAAGAATCGTAGTGAAGCTTGAAAATGATAAGAATATAATTTTACCAGCAAGATATCTACCCATGGAAGCATCAAAACAAGAAGAACTGCTGCGTTTCTTAAATACTGGATCTGTATCTTTATGTTACAAAGGATTCTTGGGTCGAAGTCATCAACTTGAATTTAGTACACAGCCAGATTCGTCAGCAATTGTGATGAAATCATGAATTCAAACGTCAGCACATTTCAGCAACTGTGATGAAATCATGAATTCAAACGTCAGCACATTCCTTACCAATGACGTCAGCAATAACTATAAACCAGCAAATACAGTGTCATCCCACGAAATCATTTGAGCAAGTGCTTTTCAGGAGGAAAGATGTGTACTTCTAACTATAAAGAGTTCATCTTCGCAAGCTATTATCCAATAAATATATTTCAAACAAAACATGTGATGATTGCTATCAGTGCTAGAACATTTGACCCAGTGATTCGATTGGGCAAAGCAGAACAATTTGGTGTACAACTGACCTGTGAAGAATGGCAAATATTATGTTCACGAATCGACCAAATGAACGATTATTTTCATGATGAGCTAAATGTGACCATAGTCAAATCATTAGGCTCAAATCATGAAGTGGTGCTACGTACAGTCCTCGAAGAGAAGATGGTGCTGTTACGTAAAAAGAGTACATTTCATGTCCCTCGCAACATGGTGTATCTAACACAAACGGAATGGAACAAATTCATCAGCGTATTTCAGTGTGTGAAACATGCAGTGGAAGTGTGCAACAAAACAAGTATATTCCTGAAAAAGTACTATTTTGAAAAATGTGTTATGCATATTGTACAACATGTATCTAGATATTGTGATGGTTGTCAACATCGTTCGTGGGTGCATACCTGTATTGATAAACAGTTTATTTGTGATCAAATGGACATTGAGTTCCCACCAATTGATATTGCATTAGACCTTAAAAGACTTCAACTGGAATTAAAATTATATGCTAAAGACAAACTAGTGCAAGAAGTTCAAAATACATTGTATCGACAATATCCAGAACCACTATCTGGTATGGATGTATGTGGAGTGTAATAAAATGATCCATTTCAATGAATTGTGTTTTTTCATTTCAAGTACAACCCCAGGTTCTGACGTGTACTATTGCACCACAATGTTGTCAAAGGTTTTTGTTCTAAACAGTTCCGGTTCTTTACTAATAAGTGCACAAACTTTTAAAAATGTCAACTCAAACTTTGAAACAAAAATTTCAAACAAAAATCTTTGAAACAAAATTTTGAAACGAAAAAAATTCAAACAAAAAATTTCAAACCAAAAAAAAATTCAAACAAAATTTTGAAGCGAAAAAAAAATTCAAACAAAATTTTGAAACAAAAAATTTCAAACAAAAAATTTGGAAACGAAAAATTTTAAACAAAAAATTTTAAACAAAATTTTCGAACAAAAATTTTCAAACAAAAAATTTCAAACGAAAAAAATTTCAAACAAAAATTTCAAACGAAAAAATCTCAAACCAAAGTTCCAAACAAAAAATTTCAAGCAAAAAAAATTCAAACTAAAAAAATTTTACGTTTCACGGTTAACCGTCAAACTTTATCCGGTTTTTAACTATTCGATTAACAAATAAACGGTTTTGATCATATTTATCAGTGAGTGCAAAATGTTGAACGAAACCAAGATTTTTAAATGTTAAACAAAACTTAAAACTGAATGCATCAAAGATTTGAAAATCATCAACCAATCAGATTGCACGAAAGATAGTGATCAACCAATCAGATTGCACGAAAGATAGTGATCAACCAATCAAATTGCATCAACAATAACTTTGCCAGTGTTGTAGCATGTATTCCCTTAAGACTATGAGTCATAAGATTCAATAAGATTAGATATCAGATTTCAAATCAATCACCACCAATGATCTTAGACTATGAGCTGTGACTAAAGTTCAATGTATTGTTTCAAATTTCGCACCTTATGTTAAAATTCTGTTTATCACCATTCCCAAATTTAAAGAATACTTCTCTTGATATACCTAAGTCTTAGAGTTAATCATATCATTATATGTTCAATAATGTCAATAATGTCCGTCAATTGTTTACCTGAGTAGAACCAACTGTTTTCTAGAAGTGTGTGTGTACTCAAACTTAAGAAGTACCACAACAAAGGAAATGAATCCCTGTACACTACCTCATCAAGGACAATCACGTGGTACATCGTATTGCTTACGTTTATATTTGGCTGTAATAATCAATACCAATGACGCATTCTCAAATTATCCTACAAAGTTTAAATGTACCAATGTCCTGGACTCCTAATCCCATCATAGGTCAATAACTGATCACGTGATCATAATGATTTACCCAATGAATGAGATACTATCCAATTACCAATTATTGATATGACAATAAGAAATGTACTCCTCCCGAATTTAAGATTGGTACACAAATACACGTGTGTGTTGAAAAAGTAATAAATTCTGTAGTTATTCAATAATAAAGCCGGTCAATAACCTTTAAATTTTGAATATTTGGCCATAAGAGGAGCACCAATAGGTCCTAGAAAACGTTTACCAAATTATGTTATTTGATAATTCCCAAATTTAAAAGAGAACATAAACATATAGAGGTAATAAACCATATAACGTGCTAAATAGGGGTCAATAACCTCCGAAATTTGTTTTTTGGTAGTTCTTTACCCATGAAAGGGAACGATGTGGACCATCCAAATTTATAGTGGTACATATTGAAGACCTGTACGAAGATACCAAATGCTTATATTAAACAATTTCTAAAACTGAGTGGATGAGTCAAGATACCTCTACCGGTGCATCAATGTACTCATGTCTTATGATAGGAAATGAACCTATATACATGACCATATGACCATATACGGTATAAGACCGCATCAAACGGAATAAATTGGGCCAAAAACCAAACACGTGATACAACATATTGCTTATGTTTATATTTTAGTAATTTTTAACCATGAAAGGGAACAAGGTGGACCAACCAAATTTATCATGATACATATTGAGGTCATGTACTATGATAGCGAATGCTTAAATTGAAAAATTTCCAAAATTTAAGGGATTGGCTATGGTACCCATCCCGGGGTGCATCAATGTACCTATGTCTTATGATAGAAAATGGACCCCTATACATGACCATATAATCATATAAGGTAATAGGACCTCATCCAAGGGGATAAATTGAGCCAAAACAAACACGTGGTTGTACTAAAATTTGGCAATTTCGTACCCATGAAAGGGAACGAGGTGAACCAACCAAATTTATAGTAATCTCTATTAGGGTCCTATACTATAATACCAAATGTTTAAATTGAGCAATTTCCAAAATTAAAGGGGGCGGGCCAAGGTACCCCTCCCGGGCGTGCACCAATGTACCTATGTCTTATGAAAGGTAATGGACCCCTATACATAACCATATAACCATATAAGGTAATAGGACCTCATCCAAGGGAATAAATTAGGTCAAAAACGAAACATGTGGTTGTACTAAAAATTTGGCAATTTCGTACCCATGAAAGGGAACGAGGTGGACCACCCAAATTTATAGTAATATATATTAGGGTCCTATACTATTATACCAAATGTGTAAAATAGGCAATTTCTAAAATTTAAGGGGTGGGCCAAGGTACCCCTCCCGGGGGTGCACAAATGTACCTATGTCTTATGAAAGGTAATGGACCCCTATACATAACCATATAACCATATAAGGTAATAGGACCTCATCCAAAGAAATAAAATGGGCCAAAAGAACAAACACGTGGTACAACGTATTGCTTACGTTTATATTTTGGCAATTTTGTACCCCTAGAAGGGAACGAGGTGGACCACCCAAATTTATTATAATACATGTTAGGGTCCAGTACTATAATACCAAATATATAAAATGAGCAATTTCCAAAATTTAAGGGGGTGGGCCAAAGTACCCCTCCCAAATTTTTAAAGGAGTGCACAAATGTACCTATGTCTTATGATAGGAAATAAACCCCTATACATAACCATATAACCATATAAGGTAATAGGACCTCATCCAAAGAAATAAAATGGGCCAAAAGAACAAACACGTGGTACAACGTATTGCTTACGTTTATATTTTGGCAATTTTGTACCCCTAGAATGAAATGAGGTGGACCACCCAAATTTATCATAGTACATGTTAGGGTCCAGTACTATAATACCAAATGTTTAAATTTGTCAATTTCCAAAATTGAAGGGGTGGGCCAAGGTACCCCTCCCAAATTTTTCAAGGGGTGCATTAATATACCCATGTCTTATGAAAGGGAATGGACCCCTGTATACGCCCCATATAACCATATAGGGTAATAACACCTCATCAATGGGGATAAATTAGGTCAAAAACCCCCGAAATTTGAATTTTTGGCAATTTTTTACCCATGAAAGGGAACGACATAGACCCCCAATACTAATAGAGGTACATACTATGGTCCTAGGCTACCACACCAAATTTTTAGATTTGGCAATTTCCAAAATTTAAGGGGGGTGGTCCTAGGTACCCCTGCCAAAATTTAGGGGGTGGGCCAAGGTACCCCTGCCAAAATTTAGAGGGGGTGGTCCTATGTACCCCTAGGTCATTGACCCCGGGCCAAGGTCATTGACCTTTGACCTATGACGTCACTAAAATTTTTGCTGACTCGGCTGCATATACGTCGGGGCCTACTACTACTGTAGTTTCGCTGGTTCTCACTATGGCGAGCGCCTCTTCAGTCGAGTTCGGCAAATGTGCGTTGCCCTAGTGCACCTCTAGCATTAATAAATTAAAACGAGTACCAACAATGTTAATGTTTAGCACCTTGATGTGGCACTTGGACTCACATTGATATTTTACATATAAAGCGTAAACTTTTAACTATCAATTAAAATCGAATCTGTAGAATGAGGGAGTAGATCAAGTACGTAAAACCCCGAAAGAGCCGGTTCTTTCCTGTTCCCTGGATCCGCTCTTGCAATCGCACATAGACAATTGAATATTAAGTTGAGAAATTAATGAAATCGAGAGCGCACCAGCAGTTAAGAATAGTCATTCTAAGTATGCTCGTACATTAATATTGAGCAATTGTTAGTTTCAAACAAAAGTATGTGTTATACAATTCTTAAGGGGAATGGTATGCTAAAATGAGCATATGTTATTCAAATAAATTCGTAATAATTACAATAAATATTAAATATATTTTATAATAGGAGAGAATTGATTCTGATTGTCTTAGTTCATTATTTTCGTTGCAAAAGGTAATTTCAGCTTTAATAACGATGGTCTACTTAAGGGTAATTTAAGATACTTTTATAATGTAAACCTAAAAGGAAATTCTTAAGACTGTGATGTACAAAATTCAAAACGTACATCCCGTAAGTTGTATCTACAACATAAGTTAACTGAATTTTATGGAAGCACACGGGGTTGGGATGGGTGAGACCGATGCCATTGTTAAGGTTTTCTGTACTTAAAACAGTTCTTAAACCGTAATGTTATGTTACTGACACCATACGTCTATTACATAAAAGTGACAAGAATCTTGTAATCACGCCAAGGGAAAACAGCTGGCCCGTTTAAAATTAATTTTTTGATATAGTTATTAACACCTACTTCGAATTCAGTTTTTATCATGTTACTTTGATTTGATTCAGGTCCGTATCCATGGGGAGGGGCACGGGGGCCGGGCCACTTCTAAATTTTTACTGGCTCCCCTAAAATTTTCACGGTAGGCTTGCAAATGATCTATAATAAGGTGATGAACCATAATATGGTTAGATCTCCCTCCACCGAACACCCCTATACTTTTGTTCTGGCTACGGGACTGATTTGATTTGGTTTTGAGTTTAGCGTCCTTTTCAGTAGCGAGGCACTGTAGCTTAGTTGTAAAGTGCTTACCTCTTGTGCGTGGGGTACCAGGTTCGCTCCCCGGGCCAAGTAAGTTCGTGGTGGACATCATGTCCGTGGGTTTTCTCAAGTACTCTGTTTCCTTCCACTTTCTCATTTCATCAATTCTTCCATCATCATTCAGTTGTTTTTATCATTGTCTTCCTTAGCCTTCAGGGCTTAATCGTTTGCCTTAAACTAAAATATTTCATTTTATTTCAGCAGCGAGGCTATATGAGACGTGGACCTACTGAAAACGTGGAACCCGAACCACATAGGCTCCCACCGGTAATCGAACACCGGATCTCCCACTTCAAAGGCGCGTACGCTAACCGCTTAGCCACGGGAGAACTCGTTACTTTGATTAAAACGTATATTCCAAGGGGGATGTGATCGCCAACATTTTTAGGAAAAATTTAGTTTTTCACTATGTTGTAATAAAATTGTAAGACTTTTGGCACTGAATTTAAAGTTGTAACACTTTTTCAGTAATTCTAAAACTGTATTGCTATAGCACTGAGTCTAAAGTGGTAATATTTTGCTTTCCGTATTTTGATTCGTTTAGGCTGTAATTTACATATAGCTTTTCTGCATTTGTGATATATTTTGACACTTATAAATAGTAATTCGATTTAGTTTAATTTGTATGTGCATTTTTTTTATCTGAATTGCATTTTTGCGTGTTACATCTGTTAATTGTAATTTGCATTAGTTTAAAAGTGTAACTTCCTGTGGTTTTTAAACTAATAAAATTTGTTAATAGCAGTAAATTTAATGAATTTGTTAATAGCAGTATGCTTGTAATCTAAAATTGGAGTTATACCTTTTAAATTCATTTTATGTAATGCATTTAGTCTCCTAATAACATTTCAGTTTTTAACTTCCCCCTCACCCCGTTGTAAAAATATAAGTGACTCTCTGAGTAGTTCAAATGAATCGATTCATATTTGTGAGCGAATTTTTGAGCGGCGATCTCAGATTCAATCGGTTTGCCCATCACTGATTCAGAGATATGTACACCTGTTTCAATAATTGCCATATTATTTTCTCCTTCCTTAGTAGTACCTTATGTCTAAAATGAATTAAAACGCCAGAACTCCAAGCTTCGCTGAAGCGATTTGACCCTATCATATATCAGGCAGTAAGTCATTCACTCACTCAGGACTCCTTCCTTTATATTGAGAGATTGTATGTATTTACAAATTGAAAATTACCGAACAGAAGGTACTTATGGTAATTATGTAAGATTGATATAAATTAATGTCTCAGAAAAGATTTATCTAGGAAGAAGTGATGATCAGTTTAGTCCCAACAAATTAGCAACGCTCCTGCCACCTGTTGCACCAAAATCATGTAACTAGCGTCAATAGCAGTAAGATGTCGTACATGCGACGAAGTTGAACTGCGATCGTAAAGATGTACATTGAGCATCTTTTCTCATCTATTGTTTTCGTATAAACGAATAGTAAATCAGTATCGGAAAGATATTTAAGCGTTCCCTGAGTGATTACAAATGAGGTCTACTCTAACACAGTGACATCTAAAGGCGACCGTTCGTAATTATCAATTTGAAAGTTTCACCTCAGATGATAAGTGGAATTCGTCTACTGGCCTGCCAGGAGAACTCATCACTTTAATTCTGTAGATCTCAATGTTATGGCCCACTTTTCATAATACAGTCGTACAACAAACTAGCTAGATTCATCTTTCTATCCTACAAAATGTACCAGTGATGAAAAACTATCCGTTTTTTTTTTTCATAAATTTGTCCAAACTTATTCATTTATGTTGTTTCATTATTTGAAATCCAGTTAGGAAAACAAAATGTTTACTGTTTCAAAGTAGACATAAATTATTCTACTTACAACATTTGCTCATCATTTGTTCATTTTTATTGGTAACTTTTTATGGAAAACACAAGATAATTGAAGCGATATATTTTTAAGATAATTGAATAAGAATCTTTCAATATATTTGAAAGTTACAAGAGCCGCAATAGTTTTGAAAAACTTTCATCAGCATAGAACTGCTCAATTCCGTTCTCAACAGCATAGAATGTGAACACAACACGTGTTCAAATAAACTTCTTCTCGGACAAAAAATGAGTACTTGCTATCTTGCGGCTCGAGTTTCAACATAGGAGTGGCAATATACAGATTATGCAAGGGAAGTATCGGAATTGGTTTGTTCCGAAGTCGGAATGCTCAGGCACATCATTAGCGATTGAGAGAGGTGTTACCGACCGCGTTATGCGATTAGCTTCTATGTCAAACTGAACAAAACCGCTACGAAAACGTAGACTATGATCCGTGAGGGTGATCAAAACCATACCATGTCATGTACAAGAGTGTGCGCGTGGCCCAAACTGTTTAAAGATGACCGTGAAGCGATTGAAGATGACGGATGTGCTGGGTACTCTTCAATGAGCCAAGATGAAGACAATTTGGCGAGAGTGCGGGAACCGTTGAATGCAGACCATCGGCTCAATATGCTCTTGATTGCCGACACAATAAAGTTCCTGGAAACAATTGTACAAGAGATAATCACAGAAACGTTGAATATGAGAAAAGTGTGCGCGCAACTTATACCCCAAGTGTTGACTGATGATCAGAAGGCACGGCACGGTGTGTGGCTGTAGATGTTTCTACGTTTGGAAGAGAATCCAAATGAAATGAAAATGAAATCTTTAAGTTTTACGTCCCACGGTTATGCCGGTTAGGCTAAAGGAGACGGTGATTATGAGAAATGAATGTAATGGTGGAATGAAGAAAGTGGGAGGAAACGGGATAACCCCGAGAAAACCCACTCACACTGTGTTTGTCCACCACAAAGTTCACTTGGCGGGAGCAGGGTTTGAACCCGGAACCCCAAGCACCAGAGGTGAGCGCTCTACCACTGAACCACCGCGGCCCCCGAGAATCCGATTGTTTACACAAGGTTATTAATGGCGATGAAACATGAACCTTCGAATTTGAGCCGAAAAAGCGACAAAGTGCAGAGTGTCACACGAAGCAGTCTCTAAACAGAAAAAAAGTTCGCATGGGAAGGTTGTCCGTCAAATCCATGCTAATTATGTTTTCCTGGGCAAAAGGACCAGTGCAGTGCACACAGAGTTTGTACCTGCCGAACAGATCGTCATAGGTAACATTTACGCTGTATTGTTCCAGCGTTTGAAGGATCGCGTTCGTCTGAGTGTGACCGGACATCACCGACTAGTAGACACTCAATCAAAACAACTAGCGCCCAGTCATACTTCTCTACTTGTCGCAGAACTGTTGGCCAGGAACAACATGGCAATGCTACCGAAGGAACCTTATAGTCCCGTCCTGGTGCCATATGACTTTGTTTCTATTTACCCGCATCAAGAGGGCCCTGAAAGGATGGCGCTTCGATACGATTGTCGTGGTGCAATCAGCTTCGACCAGGTGCCAATCTGTTTTCCGGTTGAACAGTTCCACGGGACCTATAAAAATTAAAAAAGAAGCTCTGGCAGCGATGTTTTGATGCTCAAGGGGTCTATTTTGAATAGTTCTAATTCATTGTGCAGAAACGTCAATAAATGCGTTTAGTATAAGACCAGTCTCGATACTCTCAAGAGGAGAAAAAAATTGATTCTACTCTGAAGTCCATACGCAACAGAACTGTAAAGCGAAATGTGGGCTATGTTACTGTTCGTGATACTGGGACAGCCAGAAAATCTTAAAAACATATTTCCATTTTTATAATTGTTCCCAACGTTAAATAAAACTAATGTTGCTTTTATTATATCGAGTACCTACAATTAACTCGCTAGATGATTCGTTTAGCAATTATCCAACTTTTAAAGCAACTACACATATAGCAAAGACATAACAGAAAAGTGTAAAGGAGCTTTCAAATCTTTTCGCATCTTACCTAAAATATTTAGTAAAAGGCGAAACAAAACATAGCCTGATTTTTCTGAATTAATTTAATTTTCTTCAACGGTGTAGAAATTTGTATTAATATTACATTAAAATGGATTCGAGTAAAGCAGTAATAAAGTGTATGCTAATAATTACAGACATCAAATATTTTTTGTATCTTAGTTTCTGTTGCTTCATAGTGACGGAGGCTGTAAGAATTGTACCAGTTCGTGGTATCCACGTGACTGCTGTGTGTCCTGTAATTCCAGGATACGGCATTTCATAAATAACATGACTAACGAGCTCATCAAAATCGTCTGTCACCTCACATTTCTATTTTTGGCTGCCTCATCGTGAACGTTGATAAGTCTTTAAACCAGTAGCGACATTACAGATTTTGCTGGAGGGTTGGCAAAATGCTTTACTCATATAAGAATTTCACGTTTTTTATTAGTTCATTAGTATACAGTTGATTAAAACATATGCATTTCTCAAATTCGGGGGGAAGCAATTGTCCCCTCCTGCCTACCTCAAGGGTGATCAGTGGTAGAGCGTTCACCTCTGGTGCATGGGGTCATGAATTCAATCTCAGGTCGCGCCAAGTGAACTTTGTGGTGGAAAGATACCCTGTGAGTGTTTTTTCTCGTTTTATCTCGTTTCCTCCCACTTTCTACATTGCGTCGTTTTATTCATTTCTCATCATCATCGTCTCCTTTACCCTAACAGGGATAATCGTCCGATGTAAAACTCAAAGACTTCATAACATTTTCGCAATCCAAATGACGCCCCTGCTTAAATTCAGCGCTCGAGCACAAAGCAATAACTTATATAAGACTCCTGCCGTATCCTTACCCATGATACTATGAATTGGAGATTTTTTATGCCTTGTCAACCGGAGAGTCCGACTTACATCACATAATTCAAACTGGGAAGAGTTTCGACTACAGACTTGTTTACTATGTGATAATTATCATAATATACTATAATCCCGATGCGATAATAAGTTTATACTCCATAATTTTAGTACGTACACTTTTCGCAGTTTCTTAATGTACAAATAAATTCTAGATGTGTATTAAATAATTATAAAACACATTCAGGAGCCAATGGCAGCATATAGTAAAAGCAATCGGAAATTATTCTAATTGAATTAAATAACATTAATTTAGTTTGTCTACCAGCACAATTGGTTCAATCCACGTAGATCGATATAGTTTATAAAGTAATTTTAAAAATAAAGCTGAAGAATATGTTGGATTAAACGTAATATAAATTGTACCATTGACCAACTAACAAATCGCCATCATCTTTCCAAAAGCTTCGTATTCGATCATTCGTTTCTGACCTCAAGTTGCTCTCTCTTGCAATGATTTCGTTTTCAAATGCTCGACAAAGCGAACAGTTATAATGGAAACGACATTTTGTAGTTGGCTACTCTCCTATATTGCCTCTGCTGGTGTGTTTGCCATCTAAATCAAGTCCCACTGCTGGATATCATAACCTAACATTACATCTTTAGAAGACAACACGAGAAAGACACATATATCATAATTTAAAAAGTCATCCCCGTGGTGATTAGTCGAGGAATCACATCGAAAATGTCATATGTACAAATTCATGGTGTTCAGTAGTATTCTTTTGAGCGTTCGTCCTTCTCGACTCTGATGAGCTGTTGAACGTCATATAATAGGCTCCCGTTGTATATCTCCGTATTTTTAAAGACAGTCACCTCTAAATTTTGACATGTGTAGCTCTCGTACAAACATCAATTTTAGGAACTGGTACAAAGGACTACTCTTTTAAATGTCGAACTAAAAATTTGGTATTATTGTATAGGATGAAGGTATATACCTTTGTAATTTTGGGTGATCGATTTTCTTTCATTCAATTGAAAATAAAAGTGCTGAAAATTTACATTTCGAAGGATTTGACTAGTGATGAGCAAATGCAAAACCACTTGCACACCCAGTCTTGGTCTTGTTCTTGCACTGGAACACTTGGTCTTGGTCTTGGTCTTGCTTGCAAGAGTCTTGCAAATCTTGCTTTTAAGAAACTTATGCTTTTCATAAGTAAATTTTACTCTGGATATAAGGGATAATAAATTCTACAATGCGCCAATAGTAACGGAAATAAAATGTAAGTTTCTAAATGTAACATAGTTTACCTTCGTGTAAGTATAATCTTAATGTACAACATATGCAATAACCTTTATTTCTTCTACAACGGCTGCCACGCTTCACTACCTATAAGATAACTCAACGCTTCGTAATCTTTTTATATTTTTTAACAGATCCAATACCCCACTGGTTCCCAAACTCGGGAGGCTACCCCTGAGATGCACAGAAAATCAGGACGGCACAGAATACTGAAACACCATGAATTGCAAAATTAGGTTTACACTCCAAAGACACAAGATTTTTTTCTTTTCAACCGAATCTTTGTATGGAAGAAACTTCCAATTAAAATGAGATTTAGATTTTGTTTTACTGATTCCAATAATTACCCCATGGGACAGAAACATGAACATTATGCAAACGCAAAGAAAAAAGTGGAGGCTTTCGAAACGTGGGTATAGAGAAAAAACGAGAGAATTAGGTTGAACGGAAAACCAATGAGAAGGTGTTACAAATATTAGCAGTAGGGGACAAAAGAAGAATTTTAGATGTAATTAAGAGGAGGAAGAGAAAGTGGTTGGGACATTGGCTGAGGAGGAACTATATCATGCGGCACGTGCTAGAGGGTATGGTGGAAGAAAAGAGAAGGAGGAGGCGAAGGAGACTGTAGTTGAAGGAAGGTATTAAAACAGAAAATTGCAATGTCAAGACTAAGAGACTAACTGAGAGCCACCGTACATTGAAGCGTTTCAGTTGCAGCAAGTGACTTGCCAATAATTGCAGAATAGATTATGATGATGATGATACGTTTAACAATATTGCCCAATAAAGAGAAAGAAAAATTGAAATAATAATGATTATAATCATCCATCTTGACATTTAAGAATGGTTTGAGTGGAAATTCAAAACGACTCAACGGTTTATGTCTTTTCTGTCTTGCGGTCATATGCACTAAGTTTATTTGAAGGACATGGAAATGTTATTTCGATATTAATTTTAAGAGTATAACGGATGCTTGAGCCTCGGAGCCATGTAGTCGGAATCTATGGTGTTCTGAATTAACGATGTTCAATACTATATTTCTCTTCAGGTTTTGAAGAAGAACACCACAACCACTATTATGTTTTGAAATTAAATTAAAACTCTAGTTTAACGTTTCACGATTATACACCGAAGTAAAGGGAGACGGTGATGATGAGAAATGAATGAAATGGTGGAATGAAGAAAGTAGGAGAAAAATTGGAAAAACGTAGAAAAACAGGGTGTTTGTCCAACAGAAAGCTCACATGGACAAGATGACATTTGTGTGTGGCTTGAAAACGAGTAATAGCTACAGAAAACGCGAACCGATTAAGGAACGAAATACTGTAGTTATATGCAACTAGGGCAGATCAACTCACACGGATTGCATAAACTGCTGGGAACACATTCACCCTGGCGGCATTTTTAATAAAGCCAAGATGTTCAAATGAAAGATGAAATGACTTTTTCACCTTCCTTTTTACATTTTATAAAAAATCAATTAGTATCGGTACTTCTGCAAGACTCTTGCGCAAGAGTCTTTGTCTTGGTGTTGGTCTTGGTCTTGGTTTTGCATCGGGATTACTGGTCTTGGTCTTGGTCTTGTGGGCTGTCGTTGTATGCTGTTGTGGGCTGTCATTGTAACGATGAGGAGTGGGTGATGATCCTCAAGACGAGTGGTGATGTAATTAAGACGGAGAGACAAAAGTTGGAAAATAATATGGGGAAATGTCATACGTTGATAAAGTTCATATTTCGGACTGGGTAGTTTGATTCGGTACGAAATGCTTAGTGCATGTGGTTCCAATATCTTCAATTATTGTAGAATGAGAGGAGTGAGGCAATTCAGGCTAGATGAGCATATGTGATGACAGGACGTAGAAATAATTTATAGGCATTAAGTACTATTGTTTTACTTAGACCCGAAGTAAGCCTGTAAGGCGTTTAAGTAAATTAAGATGATTGTAAGCTTTGGTGGTGATTTGCTGCAAATGAGCCTTCCAGGTGAGATGTGTGTCTAAAATAAATCTGAAATATGTTACTGTTTTGCTCAGTGGAAGACGTGTGTCGCTGACTGCGAGATGAAGTAGTTTGGGATTTCTGTGTACTTTTGTGCGCTTTTAGGCGGTAGGAATAATATGGTTTTTGTCTTGAGAGTTTTGATCTTTAGGTGCCACACTTTACACCAATGGACAAATGAATCTATGGCAGATTGCATGGAAATATTCAGTTAATGGACGATTTTGCCTAGCGCTTAAGAGGCGGTCTCATTTGCATATAGGAAAACACGTATATTATCGGGCACATTTGGAAAGTCAGCTACATACAGAAGATATAATAATGGAGAAAGAGACGACTCGTGACGTACACAAGAATGAAGAAATATTGGATGAGAGAATGTATGGTTAATGGTAATATACGCTAGGCGACAGAACAGGAAAATATGTATAAATGTGATGTAAGTAAGAGGAAGACGAAAGTTGAGAAGTTTATATACAAGGGCATGGTGCCAAACCTTGTGAAAATATTTTTCAAGATCAAAGAGAGTTAGATAAGATGGCTGGGAAGTATTATAGTGATTTGTGATGGAGTTAAGAAGGCGGAATGACTGATCATTAATGCTCAAAGTTGGAAGAAAACCTGCTTGATGTGACGGTAATAAATTATATCTACATGGAGATATTGTACTAGAATCTTTTCTAAGATTTTGTTGAATACTGGAATCAATTGTATGGGTCGATGTGAGGAGACACAGTCAGCGAGTTTGTTGGGTTTGAGAAATATCAGTATTTTTGAAGTCTTCCACCGTAAGGGTATATAGCCAGTGCGGAGGATGAATGTAAAGATGAGAGAAAGAATATATAATACAGTTTATGGAATTTCCATCATATGTCCTTATGAGATATTATCAGTGCCTGGTGCAGTGTTTCGTTCTCGTGCAACACCTGATATCTTGTTTAGTATTTCACTTTGTAAGACGATGTAACGTATTCAGGGGATGAGTAGTGATAGGCTGAAGATGAGGTGAAGAAAAGTCGTAGTGATCAACAGGGTGATTGCGAGCTGTATGTTCGGAAGTAAGCGGTGTAAAGATATCTTTGAGATGGGTGGCAAAGGGGGTTTGCTTTGTCCAGATTGGAGTGTAGAGGTGAGTCGTTATGATGAGCGGGTATGAAGTTTTGGTATATTTGCCAGAGAGAGCGTTGAGCCTTTCCAATATCGTGTAGGATGAGAGGTTTCGAAGAGAGAGTTGCAAGTGTTAGTTTTACAACACGTCCTGCTCAATCCGTCTTCCACATTCACTTCCATCCATTGTCTTAATTTAAAGGCTTTAACATAATTGTCAACGGTGCGCTGGAGTGCTCGCTGGTATATATCTAAGTGCCCCTCGATTTCCAGTGTGAGTATATTCACGGAAGAACTGCCGTGATCATTTTACCATAGCAAGGTATTGTGGTTTAAGATTAGGTTTGTATGGTGCATATTGAGTTTGTGGTATATATTGTTCAGATGCTTGATTGATATGATATGTAGTAGTCTCTAATGAATGATGGAGCTCTGACTCAGTGGTAGGAGGATTTAGACCTTCTCGATGTTCCGTCCGGTATGTTCAATATTTCTCTCAGTCCGCTTTGTCATATTGATGAATCATGCGGGTGAGGGTGTGTCAAAATGACGAGGGGTACGACGTTGGATACTGAGCTTTGTCAGCACATAATCACTCCCGAAAGGATCGAGGACATCTATAGTGAAGCGTGGAGTTACTGAGGCTAACGTAATAGCGATATCAGGCATGGTATTAGATTCTGGTCTGGTCGGTTTAGGAAGGTGATGATATGTACTTGTCGCGTTGGTAAGAATGGAATTAAGAAAGCCTCTTTGATATATTTTGAATGTGTTTGATTTATGTTGAAAAAATGGTAGAGGAATTTTATGCCCTGAGTGGATGTAGATAGTGGATATTGTAATGTAAACAGTTTTATAGTAAAGAGTGGTTACTATATTTTCTGGGAGGTTCTGAAGTGCTGGAGTGTGGATGCGATATGGTATATGAGGTGGAAACCCAATAGGTACCTTGCCATTGACCAGACGTGCTGGTAATGTATTGTCTTTGCGAATGATCGTATACCCCGGTATTTTAGATTTCACTTTTGGAGTAAGATGTGTTTTGAAGCGCAGAAAAGTGTTGTCTTCTAGATACAGTTGTTCAAATAGTATTTTATAAGTGCAGCGAGAGCGTATGTTAACAAGCAGAAAAACAATACCCAAAAAGTCCATAATGTGACGAAATTTAGTAGGTTTGTGCGGATGGAAATGTATGAAAATAGGCAGGTGGACCATTGTAAGTAGCGTGGAAGTAAATGTGGAAGACTGATTGAGCAGGACGTGTTGTAAAACTAAAGGACGTGCAAACGGATGGATGTTTTGTAGGGAAAGAGTAATGAAAACAAGAAGCAGTTTGATAGTAATTGGTTGATCAGATGTGGTTTACTCGGAACTGATTTTGTACGTCATGCATGCGAAGTGGAACTACTAGTTCAGGTTTTGCTTTTTTTGGAGTAGGTTTGGCTTTGCATTTATAGCTATAGGCTTGATGACGTTCACGACAGGTTGAACACTCAGTTGGCCGTTGCATATTGGACAAGAGCGGGTAGGATGAGGGCCACCGCAATATCCACATTTGAACGGATTTAGATGTAGGATGAGTGTATTCCTGGCATCGATCGCAGCCTATAGGACGAGGAAGAGATGTTTTGGATGGTTCCACTCTATGTCTTTCCTTGTATATGAATGCTCTATGTTCCAGCAGGTCGTCAATAGCTTCCTGCGACTCTGTCAGTACCTGGCCATATAAGTAGCTCCTTGATTATTTCTAATACGAATGCATTTTTTGAAGAACACCAAAAACATTCTTTTCGACCATCTAGAGGTAATTAGTAAATGTCAGTGAGAATTCTTAATTTTATTTTATTGTTTGCAACGAGCAAAGTTTTAAACAGTCGGTCACGAAAATGGTTCTGTAAGTTCATGAACTGTCTGCAAGTTACATAAGTAGCAGTGCTACCACCTATTATTCTTATATCCTAGCAGTGGATGTTACCGAGTTCTTCCATCATTTAGCGGTCATTCGTAGAAAAGTATCTGTAAATTCTCTTGGTGGAAAACAACAACTTCTAGCTAAGTTTCCGACGACGCCAGCCGCTTAGAACCAAAAGCGGACCGATGCCGGAGTCATTTTCCCTTCACTTCGGCGGCTCTCCGCCAAAAAGCGACGGCGGATGGCGGATAATTACCGGTACTTTGCACACGGGGTCATTAAGAATAGGCTGAGAAGATTAATGATTAAATGGTAAATTACCCCTCTTGAATGTTTTATAA
The DNA here is from genome assembly GCF_964235325.1 of Thermobia domestica. Taxonomy (NCBI): domain Eukaryota; kingdom Metazoa; phylum Arthropoda; class Insecta; order Zygentoma; family Lepismatidae; genus Thermobia; species Thermobia domestica. The sequence continues at coordinate 51,177,946 of NC_137468.1, read as the reverse complement.
GTTTTTATATCCGCTATATAAGTTGTTTACAGTAAGATACAAGATGATGACTCTGATTGTACTTTAGATATCTGTACCGCTGTAGAATGTGGTATAATGAAGTTGCATTTTTTTTTTGTTTTCGTATGTTCTGTTTATAGCGGCGGAAACTGAATGACTCAAATTCGGTATATAATTTGATATTGGATTTTTGGCTAAACCTACCATCCTGCTTTTGATTTTAGTGACCGACTCCCATGTAATTTTTATCCAGGAATTATTAGTGCGTGCCCGGATTTTCTGAAGTAGGCTAGATGAAGGATAAATCCAAGGTCAAATGTGAATATCACTCGATTCCAATCCAATCTCCGCAACATTTTGCGGACCGCAAAAGAAATGCTGAAACAAGTAATGATAAGTCCTCTTATAATCAGCATAGTACTTATAATGAAACATTTAACTCTTTATATTTTTGTTGCGTTCCTATTCGCAGGATTTTGCATAGACTGGTCCTGTCTATTTACCTACTACATTTTTTTGAGCGGAAGGAAAGGATCGATATACTTGGGGGGGGAGTTGGTCACTTCTGGCCGGATGCATGATACTGATACAATGACAAAATGACCTAAGAATTCCAGGAAGAGGCAATGAACTGAATCGGCACAAATTTCAGAAACCTTAAGAAGAAAAATCATGAAACTGCTTGATCAAAAGAAACAATACACAGCAAACATCTCCACTTTTTATATGATAAAAAGTAAATTACAACTATAATCAGATCTTCAAGCAAAATTATCACATTTATAATCTAAATTATACAATGCAAACTACTTAAATAACAGAAAGAATACCCGATTTGACAACAAAAATTGGATCAGTTCTATGTAATTTCCTTTTCAACGGTCTACATCAGTCAATTCAAACTAAATATTCTGTTGTCCAATTAAATAAATGCAAAATATCATAAAAACAATTTATTTTACACTGAAAAAATCCTTGTACTATTTTTTTTAACAAAATTGCCATCCTTGTTGAGACGCTTATCAAAACGGAAGACTAAACTAACTAACTAACTCTATGCAGGCCCGTGCTGGCCCACTGGGACACCGGGACATGTCCCGGTGCGCCCTCCGGAACATCACGTTATATAAAGGTACATTTTTAGTAATAAATTCTTACAGTTATTATTGGTAAAGAACCATGATAAGCACAGTGCGCCCTTTACATAATACGCCCTTGCGAAAACACATCAAAGATAAACGGTCTCATTTATTCTTCTGCATGCCACAATTCTGTATAATGAATATATACTGTTACTGTTGGTAAAGAACCCATGAAGTGTACAGTGCGCCCTTTGCAAAGGCACCCTTGCAAAACCACATCAAAGATAAACGGTTTTATTCTTCTATATGGCGCAGTTTTTTTTACAATGAATACATACTGTTGGTAAAGAACCCGTAAAGGGTACAGTGCGCCCTTTACGTAAGGTGCCCTTATTATGTGATTATTCCTTTGTGTTTTAGAGCAGTATTGGAATAATCAGTGCCTATTGTATTTCTAAAATATAGCTATATTGATTTATTAGTATATATTTAGCTTCATTTTGTTTGACAAAAAAAAAATTCTTACAAGAACTAAAAGGTGTTTCTCTAGGAAAGAAATGAAATGAAATGAAATTTTTGAGTTTTACGTCCCACGCTTATGCCGGTTAGGCTAAAGGAGACGGTGATGATGAGTAATGAATGAAAGGGTGGAATGAAGAAAGTGGGAGGAAACGGAAGAAACCCCGAGAAAACCCACGCACACGATGTTTGTCCATCACAAAGTTCACTTGGCGGGGGCTGGGATCGAACCCGGAACCCCAAGCACCAGAGGTGAACGCTCTACCACTGAGCCACCGCGGCCCCTCTCTAGTAAAGAAGTGTTCACAGTTTAGCTATTTACGTTATTAAACAAACATTGGGTTTTAATATATAAAATGGCGCCCGTATATATACAGGGTATAACTTAATTAGCATAAACTTCAGAAGGTGACTCCTGACACGATATAAAACGAAAAGTATACACCAACCTGGGTGTAAAAATGCCTCGTTTTGGCGCCTTGATCACACGAAAATTTGTCGGAAAAATGTACGGACAGCCATGACTGAAGAATAAAACACCGGATCGAAGTCGCGTAAAAGAGAATGTCCATTATTTTTAGTCGTAGATCCCATTAGTGTACAATCGAATATTGTGCAGTGGCGACGCAAGGGTACCTCCTAAAGAAACTGGAGTATTCCTTCGACTATTTTATCAAACGTTGAGTGAGGGCAATGAACAACAATCAAGTACAAGAATTCAACAATCAAAAGTAATAGTACATCGTTCAAATTAGTACACTTAGAATTCGAAAGAAAGAGAGATACACATGTGTGAATGTTCTATTTCGTCTGAACACAGACTAAACTCTCGGGAGAATAATATAAACGAAAAGAAGTCTTTAACGTATCACATTTAGGATATCGATAACGGATGATAAATGAACGCCTTTCTGTCTAAGTTACGAGTGTGTGAAAATGGAAAAAATAACTTTGACCTAGATTAAATTTTAAAATGACTGTGCATAGGATAGTCAGGTGGCATGTAAAGAAACATAACATGTAGTATTCAAAAATGCAAAGATCATATGTGATCAACGAGTGAACAAGGGATTCTCCAGATACATATTGGGCGAAAGTAAGCTGCATTAAAGGATTGCCTCCTCGTAATATGTAATTCCGTGGAATATGATACTTCTGTGCACAGAAGCAACAAAAATGGACTTAACACGAGATGTTGTACACGTTGCATAACGATACGAAGAAATGCGCTGGGACAGTATACTTAATTTATCCGTTAGATAAATCTTCTTCCAGGGATACTATCGCGGTGCTTTTCCCCTCTCTTGGAGTTGGGAAAACGCCCCTTAATCCTGAGCTACGAAAAACTACATTCCTATTGTGAATAAACCAAAATAGTGTCGTAGTGTAGCCCACTTATATTTTGATTTTATTATTGGTGGAACAATTTCTTAGAAGAAAACACATGCAACATATGGTGGAAAATATTTTTTCGACGTACTCTATGTACTTTGCAGCTGGATGACATACCTGCACTGAGGAAAGAGAATGTGGCACTTCTGCTTAGATGTAGCAGCATTTACGGAATTATCGTCCCTTGTGTGCCACTTGAGAGTGGATCGCGGAAGGCTGTATTGCAGTTTTGTTGTGGAATGGCATAAATCAGCGTGCTGTGTTTTAGCAGGCATCTGGCGCAACTTGTGAGTGATATATAGAGTCAGGTGCTCTGATGTTATGCGTGGAATTACTGTATAACAGGATAAGAAGTGTTGCGTACAACGGTAGAGTGGTGTGTCCAGGTATTCACGGTTGTGTAAAACTGTAGACGTTGGTGTTTAAGTAAAGTTAATTTTGTTAATCTGTATGTGCCTGCGCAATGGCAGATTACGCTGTCCACGAGCTGGTAGATATGCACCTCATTTATGAAGAGGTATGGAGAAATGGAGTAACTGTCCCTCTATTTTTTCCACGCCTACATATTCACCTTCGGGAGATAGGTTCCCTTCAATTTCCCCTACGTAAAATCGGAAGAGATCGCATCATGTGAACAGTTGAATTTGAAGACAGCGTACTGGGAATGATCAAAGATCGTCCTGAAATTAGCAGTAGCTATGTGTATGCCGTAAAAATCCACATGCAACTCTAGTGAACGATCAGCAGAGAGATTTAGTGTGAGGGCGCGGTGCAGTATGGAGGATAATTTTGTGGTAGGGCCTTATTTATTACCGGCCTGCTTGTGTGGGAGTATGTATAATTTATTTTTACGTAATGTTCTCTCAAAATTGTTAGTACATATACCCTTGAACATAAGACAGCAGATGTGATTCCAGCATGACAGTGCACCTGCACATTTTGAGAGGAATGTGCAGATTTACTTAAATGAAACATTCCCAGATAGTTGGGTTGGGAGAGATTGACCTGTGTTATGACCATCTCTTTCACCCTACCTCACGCCCCTTGATTTCTTATTTGGGGGTTTATGAAACGCCTTTTGTATGCAACACTAGCCACGACAGCCAAAGAACTTGTTGCTCGAGTTAACATAGCTGCGGCAATCACCTCCGAAATTTAAGATGTGTTTAACCGCACGCGGAAAAAATTTGCTTTGCCAATGTCATCTTTGCAATGCGGTCAACGGTTGACAATATCAGACTGTGAACTGTTATTCTTCACAGCTGTTTCGTGTACACATACTGCATTGCAAAAATTCTGGGAAAGGTACTTCTGAGTGTTTCAGTTATCGTCCTTTGTACGAAACAGAATAAATCGGTAGTTCTGTATTTCTTTGTATCATTGTGCAACACGCGCAACAGCTTGTGTTTCGTCGAGTTTCATTGCTTCTGTGCTCGGAATTATAATCTTCCACGGAATTACGTATTACGAGAAGGAAACCGTTTAATGCAGCTTACTTTTGCCCAAATTATATTCATATAATTTGTGGAAATCACTGTTATCATGTCAAGAATCACTTGCCGCCTGACTGTCGTTATAAACCTAATCTGGTTCAAAGTAACTTGTACAGAAAGCCGTTAACTTATCATAAGTTATCAATAGGCTAGAAGCTATAACTGTGACACGTTAAAGACTTCTTTACATTTAGATTATTCTTCCGAGAGTTTATTCTGTGTTCAGACGAAATAGATCATTCACACATGTGTATCTCTCTTTCTTTCGAATTCTAAGTGTTCTAATTTGAACGATGTACTATTACTTTTGATTGTTTAAATCTTGTAGGTATACTTAATTGTTGTTCGTTTTCCTCATTCAACGTTTGATAAAATACTCGAAGGAATACTCCAGTTTCTTTGGGAGTCACCCTTACACCGCCACTGCACTACATTCGATTGTACACTAATGGAATCTACGACTAAAAATAATTGACATTCCTTTTTGCTCAATTTCGATCCGACATTTTGTTGTCGAGTACGGCTGCTGTTGCATTTTCTCCAAAATTTTCGGGTGGTCATAGCTCAGAGGCATTTCTACACCCAGGTTGGTCTATACTTTTTTGTTTTAGCTCCGGTGTCAGGAATGACTTCCCAACGTTTAGTATACTAAGTTACACTATATATATTCACGTTTGTATGGCCGCTGTTTTGGTAGATCTGTCCACCGCCCTCGTCAGTGACCCAGCACGGGCCTGACTCTATGGCCTATGGAACCCGAAGGTTCAATGCCGCGTTCACAAAAGCTCTCCACTGACTTCTATCCTTAGCTAATTGCATCCAGTTTGTAATTTGTATTCCTACCTCTGCGAGATCCATCTTAATATTGTCCTCCCATCTGCGCCTAGGTCTTCCTAATGGTCGTTTTCCTATGGGTCTACCAGTCAAGACTTTGAAAGCGTTTCTACTTTCTTCCATTCTAGCTACATGACCTGCCCACCTAAGCCTCCTAGACTTGACGACCCTAACAATGTTGGGTAAACCGTATAAACTATGTAGTTCCTCGTTATGAAGTTTCCGCCATTCCCCATTCTCGTTCCTCTTGGGTCCGAATATTCTTCTCAGGATCCTGTTCTCAAATACTTTTAGTCTGTGTTCTTCCCTCAGAGTAAGTGACCATGTTTTGCAACCATACAGAACAACAGGCATGATTATCGTTTTATATATTTTAAGCTTCGAATTCTTCGACAGAATTCGCGACGACAAGAGATTTTGAACCGAATAGTAATACGAATTCCCTGCTTTTAGTCGACATTTAATTTCTTCGTGAATATGATTTTCGTCTGTTAATATTGATCCTAAATATTTGAAAGTATCCACTTTATCAAAAGTATTATTTAATATTTTAACGCCTCCATAATTTGCTGTATTACGGTCCCGACGTACTTCCATGTATTTAGTTTTCTCTGCATTTACTTCTAAACCCATGTCCCTGCAAGCATTTAATAAGATATCTGCATTTATTTCTACTGTTCTCCTATCATCCCCTATTAAATTTACATCATCAGCATATGCCATCACCTGGTGAATACCGTTCAACTCTAGGCCCTGGTTGCTATCTTTGATTTTCCTTATAGCGTATTCCAGCACAAAGTTAAATAATAATGGCGACAACGCATCTCCTTGTTTCAGGCCATTTTCGACGTGAAAGCTGGTGGACAAAAATTTTCCTACCCGGACTTTACTTTGGGATTCACTTAAGCATATCTTAATTAAACCAATTAGCTTTCTTGGTATTCCAAGTTCTGTAAGAACGTTGTACAATGTTTCTCTCCTAACCGAGTCGTAAGCCTTTCTAAAATCATTAAATAGTTGGTGTACCGGGGTATTGTATTCCCACTTTTTTTCGAGTATTTGGCGAATGGTAAATATTTGGTCGATAGTTGATCGATTTCGTCTAAATCCGCACTGATAATCTCCAATAATTTCATCTGCGTATGGGGTCAGTCTTGCTAATAGAATATTTGGAAGAATTTTATAGGATGTTGACAGAAGAGAAATGCCTCGATAATTATTACAGTCAGTTTTGTCGCCTTTGTTGTGAATGGGAACAATGATTGATTCTTTCCACTCTTGTGGCAACTCTTCCCTGTTCCAGATAAGGAGAATGAGTTTGTGTATCTTGTTCCACAATTTTTCGCCTCCAGCTAAAATTAACTCAGCCGGAATTTCATCCAAACCCGGAGATTTGTGTTTCTTTAATTTCTTTATAGCGGCTTCTACTTCTATTCGATTGGGTTCTGGAATATACGGTTCTGCGGTGTATCTCCTTTTCTCCACGCACATTAGTTTTTGGCTGCGTGTTAAGCAAATCGTCAAAGAAATCTTTCCATCTATTTAAGAGGCTATCCGTATCAGCGAGAACTGTTCCGTCAGCTTTCTTTAATATATAAGCACGAGGTTGATAGCCTTTCTTAAATTCGTTTATCCCCTTAGACATGTCCCGAATATTTTTATTTTTACTATTATCTTCAAGTTCTTTAATTTTAGCTTTCAAAAAATCGCGTTTCTTTGTTCTAAAAGTTTTGGAAGTTTCCCGCCTGATATCCGCGAAATTTTGTGTAGTTATTTCATTCGGATTTTGTAGCCACCGTAATTTTGCCTGTTTTCTCTTCTTTGCTAGTTTAATGCATTCTTGGTCGAACCATGGTTTGTTCCTACGTATTTCCGCGTGTCCCAATTTTTCTATTGCTGAACTTTTAATGCTATCTCTAATTTCAATCCAAGTATCCTCAACACTAGTGCACTCCGAGTCTTCTAAAACCGAGAATCTATTCGAAACTTCAATCTGGTATTCCTTTCTTACATGGCTCTCTTCTAATTTCTTTAAATTAAATCTCTCCGTTTTCGGACATTGAATGTTACCTTTATTGAGCGATAATCTCTCCCGTATTATCGCTACTACCAGGTAGTGATCAGTGTCACAATCAGCCCCTCTAAACGACCGGACGTCAATTATGCTAGATTGCCTTCTTCTATCTACTAAAACGTGATCAATTTGATTATGTGTTTTTCCGTCTGGTGATGTCCACGTGTATTTATGAACGTCGCGATGTGGGAATTTTGTACTCTTCATGATTAGGTTTTTGAATGTTGCAAAGTTCACGAGTCTAACACCGTTGTCATTACTTTCCTTATGCAAACTTTCGTTCCCTATAATCGGTATGAAAATATCCTCTCGTCCTACCTTCGCATTGAAATCGACTAATCGAATCTTCATATGGTATCGCGGGAGTTGGTCAAATATCCGTTCCACTTCTTCGTAAAAACTATCTTTTATATCATCACCCTTATCTTCAGTTGGAGCATGTACATTTAAAACAATAATATCACACCACCGCCCCTTGAGAGTAATAAAAGAAAGTCTGTCAGTAACAAATTCAACCCGTTTAATTGCTGGTAATATTCGTTTGTGAACGAAAAACCCTGTTCCTAACTGGTGATTTTTATTTCCTTCCCCGTAAAAGAACGTAAAATTTCCGGAATTCTCAGATCCATTTCCTTCCTACCTAACTTCCTGAACTCCTACTACGTCCATCCTGTATTTCTCTAACTCACTCGTAACAGATTTTAACGCGCCTGCCCTATAAAGACTTCTAATATTCCATGTTCCAAATCTCATGTCCATTTTCTTTTGCCGAGGTCGTGCCAAGTTATCAGTCCTTGTCCGAGGCTTTTGTGAATGTTTCTGAACAAGTACCTTTTTCTACAGAATGAGGGTGTTAGCCTTACCCAAACCCCCAAGCTGGAGGACCACTCCTAGTCGTCTGTCCGCGACTGCTTATTCAGTATATTCGCAGCTAACCTCTATATCTAGAGGCCTTCTCCTCGATCCGCAACCTGAGGACGCGCTATGCCGTGGTGACAGGAACCCAAATATCGAATAACCGTTCTCTCTGTGATGATGATAACCCCGAAGTGTATAATGCAAACACACGTTCCAAGTGCAAAACAAGATATCAATTAATGCGAACTTTGGGCAGGGTTAACTGTCGGTTGTCTTTAGTGTCCTCTTCCACAGCATAGAGCCAATCAATTAGATGTAATCACTCAAACCGTGCTGACACTGCGAGCGCTCAGAAAACATATAACTAAACACACTATTACGCAGCGGGTGTTTTGATTTTCTTGAATATTATCGCAATTGATTATGGTATGCAAGGTATACAATGAAGTGTCTCTGTCTTGCTAATGGGTTCCACTATGCGGCCCATATGCGCACTGTTGCCAGTGTACCACTCTTGTAGCATGAAACTTCAAAGAAAACTTGCTTTTCGGGTGTATTATGTATGTCTATAACGAACGGAACAATCTATTCATTCGATAGTGATTGGCATCCTCAATAGATTACTTTCTAAGCAAGACTGAAAATTATTTAAAATTTTTATTTATATTCCAAAATTATAAGAAGAATATATAAAGAAGTTTGTGACATTTTATGACTCAAACGAAGTTTTTAATATAAGATGGAATACAATATACTTTTATTTCTCATATATGCTTTAAGGCTCATAAACTGTGCAGAAAGATATATAGCAGCCTTACTTTATTAGGTCTTCAAGTCGAGGACTACCTCATTGCTTTGTTTGTACTCACTAGGAAACCGATAAAGTGTGACACGAAATTGTGGACAAATTTATGCGCAAACGAAGTGGTTTTGTATACAATTAAACTCATTAGCGTTAAAAAAACCCCGATCTCAATCGTTCCGGAGATATAAACGAATAAGGGAAAGGCTGGTGCTCCGATATTTTGCGAATTTAAGAATACGTAACGATAGTTCAAGTAAAAGAAACTTTTAAAAATGAAGAATTCCTTCATCCACGAAACTTTAGTAATATGCCGCCTTAGACACGAGGGTTACAAAACCGAGAGTCGATACAAATTTTACTGAAAGAATGTTTTGGAGGGAGTAGCTGAAAATAAAGGAGTTCCATTGTTGCCTGAAATAGGCATGTAAGATATCTATGTATAGGTTTCTTGGTACGCTGAATTCGAATAAAAGCATCATCAGGTCAAATAGGATAATTTTGTTCTTTGTGTTAGGCGTTTGTTAGTTCTCATAGCCACTTCTTTTTCCGGCTCCGGATAAAAGGTACGCCACTCACCTTAATATTCAACAACACTTTTATTTGCTCTGGTGGATCTTTCTTAACATTTGAATGCAATTTTTAAACATATTCACTAGCAACATAGCCGACATCCCACAAAATATCATAGCACCAGCTTTCCCCTTACCCCTCTATATCTCTGGAACGTTTGAGATCGACGGTTTTCCTCTCTAATGGGTTTAATTGTACAAAAAAAACACTTCGTTTGCGTATAAACTCTTCCACAATTTCTTGTCAGACTTGAATCGGTTTCCTCATCAGAAAGTAAGGGTACAAAGATTTTCGATTAGACGACTTTCTAGGCGGTTAATTATATACTCCCATTTTAACTGTTAGTTCACATTGATATTAATGTAATCAAGATTTTCAGATATCCTAAGATTTCAGTTCTTTGTTTGGATAAATATACTGTATATTTGAAAAAAAGTCAATAAAGAAATTCTAAAAGCTTTTCACATGCAATAAAGAGGAAAAATTCAGTTTGATTTCTAATCTTATACAGAATTTTAACATTTGCTCTCCATCGTTTCTCCAAAAGGCCACAAAGTATTTCCGTTGATGGTACTGTTGTAATAATGATTTCTCTCTTTGTTGATTTGACAACGAGTGTTTACATCAGCGAACAACAGTTAGATTAATCATTTCTTGTTCCGGGAAATTCAAATTTCTTATCCCCATTGTTTTTTGAAGCAACATTTCTCGTGCTAATCTAGATGTTGCAGTATTATCTTGTTTCTTTCCATAAAAATTGAAGGTTCTAAATGGATTTGTTTTGTTCAGACTGGCACACTTTAAATTCGCTTAATGGAGTTATGTAAATATTTTTTGTGAGCAATTTTCTGTTATAACTCTGTCAATCTGCGTTAATTGCTTAATGCATTTCAACAGTTATAGACTATACTTAACACATTAATCTATAAACTACAGGATATTTTGATTTCAATATACCCTGTTTCTTGTCTTAACTATGGATATTTCGAAAAAAATATTTTAAGTTTTACGTCCCACAGTTATGCCAGTTAGGCTAAAGGAGACGGTGATGATGAGAGATGAATGAAATGGTGGAATGAAGATATAACCGCCACCAGGTTATAGAAGGATTTTTTGTGGACACTCTGTATATTTCGTAAAGACAGTGATTATTATTTTCAATTTGTACTTTATTCTGCAACGCACATAAGTTCTTTCTTTGGTGGGAATTGCGTCTTTCCCACACAATTAGACAAAGAAGTCTTTCATCTTTTTTTCATATATATATTTAAAACATTGATTTTGCTTAGAACATTTCAGCGAATGACTAACCATTTCAGTGTTTCTCCCTGACTCATTATATGCACAGTATATATTTTATAGTTATTGGGAACTGAATTAAGTGCTTTCTTTAATCGCTTACGGAAAGATTACAATAGATTAGAGAAATACGGGCTGACCAGATGTTTCAGCAATCAAAGTGGCACCAACTGCGTTGTATTCCAGCCCGTTATCTGTACTTTCTCACGCCAGTGTTATCGCCGTGTCTAGTGCATTATAGGCAGTTGACTAAAATTAACATAAATTGTTTTCCGTATTCTGTTTGTATGTGCATACAGGTGTGTTAACTGAGTGATTTTTGAAACGAACTGCCAACACTTTTCCGTTGACCATTGCAACCCGTAGCTTGAGCTTGGATGCTCAGGGAGTTTGACTCCAGGTCTGGAAGCCGTAACCACGCATATCGCGTCGAGCTTCAAATGTGACTTTTTGTTAAGGGGCACAAGCTATTAGCCGGTGAAGGACGTTTTATTACGGCTAGCCCCAACTAGTGAAATCCCAGGTCCGCAGACCTTGTGCGTACATGTAAGTTATGCACGCGCTCTCCGACTATTAGCATTCTACTTTGGAGGATTTCTTGTTTAATTTGCTGAAGAATCACCTCTACGTCTTAGGATGGTTCAGCGTAACAACTGGATTCATCGTGGGACGATCCAGACAACTTTTCCCCAGTGCTAAACCCCCAAGTGCGTCAATGGTGTGAGAGGAGCATTTGTAGTGATATCTGAATTATGATCATATATATATAAAGGGCTGTATTGCCCAAAAAGGGCAAAGCGTGATTTCAGCGACAAAAATTATTATACATATTCAGTGTTCAGTGTTGTGTTCATTTCTCTTCGTTATTTGTTTATATAATAGTGCTCTAATAAATAAGTATAGTGTCATTTAAATCGTGTGCTTTTACGTTGTTTGTATAAGTGATGTTTGTGTGCGTTATAGTCTGGATGACCGTCTGATCGTCCGTGAGGTTTTCGAGACGAGACACCCGAACCTCTCGGCGCCTAATGCTCATCTCATCATTGAGACCGACGAGCGATTTGGGAACAGTTTGTAACTCTTCTTGGAGAGGTCCTTCATCGTCCTGTCCAGGCAAGTTCAAGCATCAGGAGAATACTTATTGGTAGGACCACGAGCCACGGACGGCGACCAGATTACACGCAGTGGTTACAAATAAATGTTCACCCAAATAGAGACCTCGAACTGAAACGGTTACAAAGAAAGTGGGAGGAAACGGAAGAACCCCGAGAAAACTCACGCACACGGTGTTTGTCCACCACAAAGTTCTCATGGCGGGAGCAGGGTTTGAACCCGAGACCCCAAGCACCAGAGGTGAACGCTCTACCACTGAGCCACCGGGGCCCTACGGATATTTCGATTTTGAAATGGTACTACAATAACTTTTAAAACACGTTTCGTTTCATGTGTCTTCGATAAATAGGAGTGAAGGAATGGGCTTGTTTGTAAACCCTTAGGAAAATGCTTTAAATGTAGTTCAAAGGTTAAAGGAAAATTACCACCCTAGTTTAAAGGTTAAAGAATTTACCTCCGTAGTTTAAAGGGTAAGCAAGTCTTTATTTAGTAATAACTGTACTTTATATACTAATAAATTACAAACGTACGAAAATTAGCTCCCCACCGTGTCTATCTCTGGTAGAACGTCTTAGTATTCTGAATATAGGTCTAGAGATCAGACTTTGCAATTTAGGGTTTTAAAATCACGGTATAAAATATTTTAAGAAAACAGTTGTGTTTATATATAATTTCCACAAGTGTTGTAACAATTATACAATATAGATAATATTTAAGACAAAAACAAATAATGCAGATATCCTCATCATCATCCCACCAAAAGTATTCTGCCATTATTGGAATTTCACTTGCCGCAACTGAGAAACTTCCGTACTCCATGTTCTTCTGCAAACATTTTTGTCTCCACGTAAAGTATTTCAGTTCTGATATACAAAATTCATTGTAGTCTCCTTCGCCCCTTCTCTCTCTTACCTGCCACCATACACTCTAGGACGTCCCTTATAATACAGTTCCTTCTTAGCCAATGTCCCAACAAGTTTCTCTTCTCCTTCTTTATAACATCTGAAGTTGTTCTACTCTCCCTTTCGTTTCTAAAACCCTATGATTACTTATCTTCCTCGATCTAGATAATTATCTTCTTTCTTCTCCACACCCACATTTTGAAATTTTCCAGTAGTTCACCACTTTTGTGTAGTATCCATGTTTCCGCACGATACAGTACAATACTCCAAACGAACCATATTATGAGTCTTTTCCTCCACTCCTTATTGAAGGTCGCACGAAATATATTTTTTTCCTTGTAAAGGCTGTAAAGGAATCAACCAATGTTAAAACTTGAAATGATTAACTCCTTCCATTTAGGTTCGAATGTCAGCACTATCACCAATTTTGATTCCTGACTTTTGACTTTCTACATTTTTGTTAAAACTGATGGTGATCCATCAAATATTTCTTGAAATACCTTTTCTTTTTGACAGTCGGACAGATACATGGATAAAGTACTTTTGGCTATCCGAACACCTCAAAAGTAAATATGAAAAGCGAAATGACGTTAAAGAAACGTATTTACTTCCGTTTAATGGTCGATCCACAGAATCACGGTCCGCATTTGTTCCGAAAGTGTTTGTTTAGGTTACATCAATATTAGCTTCATCGCATGAGTAAGGCACAAATGCACTCACTCCTGTAAGTCCAAAATCAACGGGATTGAGTGGGTTTAGAGCCCTGATCAGCATTCCATTTTATTGGTAATCTGAAAAGCATGAATTTGCTTCGTGTTTCCGTATATCCTGATATCTTCCAAAAATTTTCTTCAGTTTGACCAGGTAAGTGGTCGTCTTGTACATTGAAAGAAAATCTTACATATTCCTGTTGTTGATTGATAATGATGCTTGTGAAATTTTTTTAGGGATCTTGTATTAGGGAGATTGTTAAAGAAATATCGACAAGAAAATCCGAAATCAATAAGAAAGAAGGTGCTTATTGGGTGCCCCGTGGCTCAATGGTAGAGCAATTAAAGCTTGTGCTTAGTGTCACTAGTTCGATACCAGCTCTCGCCAAGTGGCTTTTATAATGGGCAAGCTCAATGTGATTATAGTTCCTATGAGATCTCTCCTCCCTCCTGCTTTCTTCAGTCCAACATTTTATTCGTTGGCATCAACAAGTCTTCTTTAGCCACAGGAGAAATGTGAAACTCTAAACTAAAAAATAGTGTACAAGTGGATGATAACGTACGACCTTCACCTGGAATACCAGAATGATTCGTAGGGTTTGCATTGAGATTAATTTGAGTAACTTAACATTCGAACACCAATGTTATTTATATATCCCTTAAACACCAATGGGGGTCAGTGAGTGACCCCAGGGCAAACGTTTAATTTTCTGGATACTATTGTCAAATATGAGAATAATATTATTGATATATTCATTCAATTACTTTTTATAATTCTATGAATGCATGAATTAATGAATATTTTTGATTTATTGAAGGTAACCTTACCTTTTATTAGAATTGATATGTTCTATATTTTATGAAGTTAGGTTAGGTGAGGTTAGGTATGTGGTATTTTTTCAAACAATAATACCAATTATTTTTAATGATAAGTCATAACTGTTGTATAATTGTAGTATTATTTATAATCACATGGAGGAAATATATCGTTTAACTATTTGCATTACATTACATAAAAATATCTTTGTTTTGGCACATTTTTATAATTTCAAAACTGAATTACATAACCAAAATTTACAAATATCTTTGTTTCCAAATGGGAATTGAATTACCTCAAGCAAACATCACAGACCCTTTTTGAAACTTTCTCCTCATGTGCACTGTGGTAAGGACAATGTATTTGTTACATTCTGTGCATTCCTTCATATATCGTCTGTCCTCTTCAAGAGTACACAGATAGCAACGACCTTTGAGTGGCAACTTTTGACAACTTGACCAAGTTACATTCCCAAGTGGCTCTGTAAGTACAGTACCTCGGATACGGCTTCTTCTCCTTCGTTACAACTGTACTCAAATCTTTCATTAAATATAATGTACATTTGTGAACACCGCTGGCATTTTCTGTATGCTTTTCAATGCTGAATCTACATAACTAACATGCAAGTTCTTTGAGAAAATATTTTCTACTTGATGCTTTACGTGAATTACTTGAGTAAATTCTTCGTTAGTTTCTCGTAAGATAGTGTAAGACTTGTAAGCTGGTATGTCAATTAGGTTACATAAAATTGCTATAGGTCATCGACGTGTTCCTCTTCGGCAAGTACAGAATTTCACATACTGATCAAATGCGTCCACATCAGGTTTCGTTGGATTGTAATAATGGATTATTTCGGGCTTATTATTACACAACTCCATCTCATGGTGCTGAGTAGATAGAACTGTTACAACCTTCACTTTGTTAGGTATATAACTAACCAAAATGAATTTGTCGGAAAAAGCAAACCTGATAGTACCACGTAATGCACCTTTTAGTGCAGGGGAAAGAATTTCTATTGGTAAGTTTTTATTGTTACTTCTAACGGCGCCAACTACTGTAATTTTCTTTTCCAGCAATTCAGAAGCAACCGGAACCGATGTATATTTTCAATCCATAGTGATTTTCCTGCCAGACATCACAAAGTTACTTTCTTCTACTAATCTTTTCACTATTGTTGGACCAGTATTGTACCCATTTCCCAAATTTTCCATCTTTCCTTCGTAAGGTTCTCCAGCAAGACAATACCTGGTATTAGAATCACAGATCAAATTGAATTCGATACCATATTTTTGAGGTTTAGTAGGAATATAAACTTTGAAGAGACAACGGCCTCGAAAAGGCGTTAGTTCTACATTAGCAGTAACTGAGTCATGAGGGTAATAATATTTACTAAACTTACTAACTACCATATTCCATAATTCTCTAAAGGAGGTATATTTATCTTGCTTCTTGCGAGCTACACGATCAAACCGCAAACATTTCAATAGTAACCGTAATCTGTGTTCAGATAATGCGAATCTATACAAGAGAAGATCGTCCATAGAGTGATTCCATTTCAAATCGTCCAGGGTGGTCCACATGACTGTCTCAGATTTTGCTTATTTTTTAAAATAAGAAACTACATACAAAAATATTAGACCCATATTTTTTCTTTTTGCTGAAACAAAAATTTCCTTCGATATACAGCCTTTCAAAATTGCCGCTCTCCTCTCGGATTGCTCGAAAAACTGAAACACATGTCAAATTAAAACTTTTATTGTAGAGAAACGAGTGTACTTAGTAACATAATCGCAATAGCAGGAAGAGTATAAAGTTGTATGTTTTGGTGGGGGGCCAAAATTTGTCCATTCGTCCAATAGGAATCGCGAAATTTACTCGCAATGTTGCCAACTTTGGTGACATTTTTGCTAACTTCAAACATTTTTTTTCCGTCCTTACGAGCAATATCAACCATCTGCTTCTAGCATCGAAATCTAGTCTATAAGTTCTCTTGAAAATATAAAGGACTTACGTTTCTGATTATTATACCCACGTTATAGCATGATGAAAAGCTGAACATTTCATTAAGACGCAATGTTTGGACGCCAATTTCTCAAAAACCCCACCTTCAAAAAATCTGATTTTTTTTTACATATATTGGAGAAGTACCTAAGGATTTAATGTCCGTTAACCGTTCATGCGGCTGCATCCCCTAACATTCGCAATTAATTATTGAAATTTCGATTTTTGTACTTGCAATGTAAATATTTTCTATGGGCATTTAGGTCCTATACACAAGGAGATTTGAAAGGAAGTATGAAAATTTTAGAGATGAATACTGACCTCAAATCCAGTAGGAAAGTTCCTATAAACATAAGTCGAATTCCGCTTCGTTTTCGAGTTACAGGGTTTCCAACTCGGGACCCAAAATCGGTTCGGGACAATAGAAAATAAAATATATATTTCGATTTAAATCAGAAACTATGTGTTAAAGGTTTGATAAAGTTCAGAAAGTTGATTTGTATCAATATGACGATTTTTACGTGTGTTGCAATTCGGTTGGCAGTGTTGCCAACTTGCTAGAAGTTTTACTTGTTTCCAAATGACACTACGTGGTTTTTATTTGATATTTGGCATTCATTAATGATTGCAAACATCACACGAAGCACAATTTTCCCTCACATCACTACAGTTTTCGAAAACATGTATTTCATTAAAAGGTTTTATCTCGTGCATTATTGATAGTTGTGAAATTCGGTGTCGTGAACATCGTTCTAGTGTTGTCTGGAACCTTGAAAATTGTTTACTCTGGTAGCATGACATGGTAGTGCACTAGTTAAGTGTTTGTGTAAATAACAATGGGGAAGTCCTATTACAGTAAGGACCGTATTAAATGTGTTGATTATGCTAAAAGCCGTAAGATGATTGTGCACAGAAAGAATTCTAGACAAAAAAAATTATTTTGTCGTAAAATATATAGATTGCGTACGTATCGCGTGTCAGCCCAAACGTACTATTAGGGGAGGATGATTATTTGTCTTGTACACAAGGCGATTTGAAAGGTAGTATGAAAAATTTTGAGATGTGAATCTTTCACCATAGTCTAGGTTTCACCGATAACGGCCGTTTTAATGGAGACACATTCGTTTAGCATGTTAACTGTCTGGTTAATGGTTTCCAAATCTACATTCATAGGAACAAATTCTTTATTTTGCTGGTGCATAATTTCATATTTACATCTTCTTTCGTGATCACCAATATATCACACACATTCACGTTGTTCACGGTAAATATTCAAAGCACCCTTTACACGAATAATCGTCCTCTCCTAATACTAAGTTTTGGCAGACGCGCTGTACGCAATACATATATTTTACTGCAAGATAAAATGTTTGTCAAGAATTCTTTCTATGCACAATTATCTTATGCCTTTTAGAATCATCAACACATTTAATACGGTCCTTACTGTAATACACTGAGAAAAAAATTGTAGGTGGCGCACTTAAAAAGATAGGTTACATGCGTAATCCCTATAATTTTTGGACAACTTACAGCAGACGTATAACTGAAAATGCATGTTTTATAATACTTTCTGTATAAGTGTTCCATCCATACGTACTTTCTGTATGAAACAATGTAGGCTGTCAGGATCTCACATACAAATGGAGGTATATAACATATAGGTGACAAAGTTAACATAAGTAAATGCATGTGATATACGGAAAACTGTTAGATGTCAGACATCCTACAACGGCATGATGTAACATCTAAGGGCAGTGCCGTTGTAGCGTACGGATAACGTATGTTCCGTACTGATTTCTATAGTAAGCAAGAGGATACCGTATATTTGTACAATATACCGCTGTACGGAGAACGGATTTTTCTCTGTGTAGGACTTTCTATTGTTATTCACACAAACACTGTAACTAGTGCACTACAATGTCATGTTATCAGTGAGAACAATTTTCATGGTTCCAGAGAACACTAGGACGATGTTCACAACACCGAATCTCATAATTAAATGTTTCTTGATTGCAGTAGAACTTCTTGATTAAATTCGAACTTGATGCGTGGAGTTACGAGAGGTTTTGCAATAATAATTTTCTTCTTCTTCTTCTTCTTCTTCTTCTTATTATTATTATTATTATTATTATTATTATTATTATTATTATTATTACAACTTACTCAGACGTATTTTTTATTCCACATTTTGGTTTTACTAATGATGGCAAACATCAAGTGAAATTCACACATAATGTTGCAAACTATGAATAACGCACGAGATAAACCTTTTAATGAAATACATGTAAGTTTTCGAAGACTGTGGTGATGTGGGGAAAATTGTGCTTCGTGTGATGTTTACAATCATTAATGAATACCAAATATCAAATAAAAACCACGTAGTGTCATTTGGAAACAAATAAAAGTCCTAGCAAGTTGGCAACACTGCCAACCAAGTTGCAACACACGTAAAAATCATCATATTGATACAAATCAACCTTCTGAACTTCATCATAACTTTAGCACATACTTTCTGATTTAACACAAAATTTATATTTTATTTTCCATTGTCGCGAGCCGATTTTGTTCCCGAGTTGGAAACCCTGTAACTCGAAAACGAAGCGGAATTCGACTTATGTTTATAGGAACTTTTCTACTGGATTTGATGTCAGCATTCATCTCTAAAATTTTCATACTCCCTTTCAAATCATCTTGTGTATAGGACCTAAGTGCCCATAGGAAATATTTACATTGCAAGTACAAAAACCGAAATTTCAATAATTAATTGCGAATGTTAGGGGATGCAGCCGCATGAACGGTTAACGGATATTAAATGCTTAGGTACTTCTCCAATACTTGTAAAAAATTCAGATTTTTAAAAGGTGGGGTTTTTGAGAAAATGGCGTCCAAACATGGTGTCTTAATGAAATTTTCAGCTTTTCATCATGCTATAACGTGGGATGTAATAATCAGAAACGTAAGTCCTTTACATTTTCAAGAGAACTTATGGAGTAGATTTCGATGCTAGAAGCAGATGGTTGATATTGCTCGTGAGGACGGAAAAAATGTTTGAAGTTAGCAAAAATGTCACCAAAGTTGGCAACATTGCGAGTAAATTGCGCGATTCCTATTGGACGAATGGACAAATTTTGGCCCTCCACCAAAACATACAACTTTATACTCTTCCTGCTATTGCGATTATGTTACTAAGTACACTCGTTTCTCTACAACCAAACTTTTAATTTGACATGTTTTTCAGTTTTTCGAGCAATCCGAGAGGAGGGCAGCAATTTTGAAAGGCTGTATATCGAAGGAAATTTTTTTTTAGCAAAACGAAAAAATATGGATATATTGCATGTAGATCCCATATAAAAAATAAATGAAATCTGATACTATGATGGGTACCTATTGTGGTTTGCCTGGACGATTTGAAATGGAATCACTCCATATTAAAAAAAATCTAGAATACTGTTTTTAGTCTGTTGATATACACCACAATTCAAGAGAATTCTTATAAGTGCAAATATGTCCTGCGTTGTAAACTCCCTAGAATTTTGAATAAAAATGTCCTTACGTGATTGTTTGAATATGAACAGCTTTTCATTCGTATATTTTAGTATGCAATCAACAACTTTATCATCAAAGAACAACTGAAAAGTTTCTGCCTGGCTGTTAGGATGAACTCCTAATCTAACACCAGGTTGAGTTTTTATAATATTTTCTGATTGAGTTTGTTTGATTGAGATTATTCATTGAGATTATTTGAGATTGAGATTGAGATTTTCTGATTGAGACTATTTTTGAGAGATTGAAATTTCCAAATCATACCGGACGGAGCTTTCATATCACCAGAAACTTGATTTACTTTTATATCTGGACGTGGGCGCGTTCATAACTGTTCAGTAACTTCCTCGCATTCTTCCGATTCACGGTTTTCGTCTTCCCTATTTTCAACAATGCACTCAACTTCGCAACTAGCAGAACTATCAAAGACATCATCACCATCGAAATGACATTTATGAGTTCATCGTCAATGTCTCCAAACGTGAGTGTTTCTGTCTTTTCGTCATGACTTTCATTTCAACTGAAAGGCAAGCCACACACTGTTCACTTTTTCATGAAAACCACTATTGCCAGTTATATAATGTACTTCCTCCTTATGCTTATAATTATTACTTGGGTTCTACCTTCAAAATAACAGTAAAACTAATTTATATTGTTTGAAATATTTACCTCATAAAATATAGAATATTTCTATGTATTTTAGTGCATTTTATTGTATTATCTTTGTTGTATACTAGTAATACTAAATTAGTGTACTAGTAATACTAAACACGTAGTTCTACTACCACTATCAGTACTAGTAAAAACATAGCACTATAATAGTACTTTAGTTTCTATAGTACTAATATTTTTGAGCGTTTGTGTAATTTGTAACATGTGAGTTCTAGTTATTTTACTATAAACTAGAATATGACACAACATATATCTACTTCATGTAGCACTCTACTAAAACCAGCTACGCAAAACTACGACGTATTCTATTATATTTTGAAGTACAAAGTACCAACCTTAAATGTTAGAAAATTTGATATTGATATTTTAAAAGATAGCGGAAATTTCAGAAAAATATGCAGTGGGGTAAGTCCTTGACGTCCCTCCATTGGTATGCGAGTATTAACCTTGAATACATACGTTACAGTTGACTTAAACAAGATCAATTGTTAAGACCTTAGCAGGCCTAAGTAATTATAGAATAACTTTGCTTTGGAGGTGAAGTTTTATTAAGCAGCAATATAATTTCCCATTTTTCATTAGTATATTACTGAACTATTGAGCAATAAATACAGGGACCTCATCTGGGGAGACAGCAGGGACACGTCGCCCCTAGACTGTGAATAGCATACTTTTAATGGGTTGTGAAGAAGGTGAAGTTCTTATATCCGTGTAGCTCAGGCCCGTAGCCAGCCCAAAAATTTAGGGGGGGGGGCGGTAGAAGTTAGGGGGGCCGACCCAATCATATTATACTTCATCACCATACTATAGTTCATTTGCAAGCCTACCGTGAAATTTTATGGGAGCTAGCCAAAATTTAGGGGGGGTGCCCTTTTGCCCCCCCTTGGATACGGGCGTGGTGTAGCTCCATCCTTAGTAAAATCTGAAATAACGCTACTGGATAAGGAAAATTAATGAAAATATTATTACTAACAGGAAATTATTCATAGAAGATGTGACAAAAGCGGAAGATAATTTGAGAAAGACAAAGTTTAAAGTAAGCTCAATAGAGTGGCATACAAATAGTAAACCTAAGATTTTTTAACATTAAATCAGACTGCAAAATTATTATAGAAAGATCAAACGAATTTTCATAATCCAGTATATACCATATTTAAGATATTGAATATGCGGTTTTAAAAATTGATATATTTATGTCTCTAATTTTATTTTAATGCTGACTTTCGGTGTCTAAAAAGGTAGAGTATAATTACTTCATCGAGTGTTCAAAATCTCCATTAGAAATGTGTGTGAAGCCGATCGATTGGAACTTTTTGCATTCTAGTTTCTGTTGATCAGTAGTGACGGAAACAGATTTTCATTAGTTTCTATTGATTGTTTAACCCTTAACTAGTCGCGTGAAAAAAGTTACTTAATTAGTCGCGTGCGGAATTTTTTTCCGCATAATAACTACATAGTGAAACTCTTGTAATATTTGTTTTTTTTTTAAATTTTTATTTAATTTTAGGTTAAAATATTTGTTTTAATAGGCGTCTTAATTTATTTTATGCTATTGAAGACCTAAACTAATATTAAAATACGTTAGACAGAAGTACCTAAACAATGAATAAACTATTCTGCTTTTTCTCAAATAACAAGAATAATAACATGTATAGCTAAACTTGATAAGACATGTTTCTAATATAACATGTTTCTAATTCTGTCCTCATTACGTTCATGATGATCCAGTTTGAAAGAAAAGACTGACTCTCTTCTCTATGTATTTATTTTCAGAGCGCACAATGCACATATGAACCGCTTATATGTTCAGTTGCTTACAAATGAATTGCACCTGAAAATATATTTTTGTAAAATAAATTTTAAAAAAATAGTGGTGGTCGCGCTTGCTTGTGATATGTTCTGTAGTCACCGAATCGCTTAATTGTTTTCGGCTAAAAACAATAAACTGAAAGAAAGCGTAAAATTTGTAGGAGAAAAAAGGGTAACTTATTTAGTCGCGCGCGGAACTTTGCTCCGCAAATTGCATCACTCCAAAATAAATAACAAAATATTCACTGGTGGTTTGGGTAACAATTCAAATATGTATTGTTGTTTAATCATGAAACTTTAAAAGACAGCTAGACAAAAGTTCAAAAGCATACGATCGAAAATAAGGAAAACAAAAAGAAAAATGTAAAAGTGCGGAACAAAATTCCGCATGCGACTAATTAAGGGTTAAAATTAAAATATCAAATGACACAAACTTGACTCAAAACTGGATTTACACACAGTTTCAACGAAACTTTAAATATACAAATAGATAGATATACGGTATGGGTGACCATAAAACCCTCATGGGTAAATTTTTAGAAAATAAAGGAAAACAGAGTAGCTTGTAATCCTTAATAATGATGTTGCTCAAAAACCATCCCATTTTCTGAGGTAAAACTAATACTGAGATATACCCCTGTTACGCTCTTTATTACGACACTATCACTACGACAAGGCACAGTACCATTAACGAGGAAGGCTTATAGACAAAAACACTGATAAACTGTTAAACGTTATTTTTTATATCGTACACATTTAAGACGCATATGTTTATTAATGGATAACATGAGACAACAGCGTGCAAGGGGAGTCATTTTTAAGCAGTTAATAACTAACTATCCCAAAATACTAATAACTAACTACTGGAAGGTAAGAAGACTTTCACTCGGTTAGTTACTTTGCAGTTTAGCCTCCTTTGCAGCAGCGGGCATATGCGAGACTTGGAACTACGGCTTAAAATATGATCCGAATCGAACCACATGATCTCCCAGCGGAAGTTGAATCAGGTTCTCCAGTGCGCTCAGAGATCGTACCTAACCTTGTAATCGTGAAAGAGCATTTTAGCACACTTAAGTAAACACGGTCGTTTTGTGGTTAAGCATTTACCTTTGGTGCTAAGATGTTCTTGGTGTGATACCACGGTATTTGAGTTTGTGATAGACAACACCTTGTGTCTGAGTTTTATCACTGTTTTCTATAATATTTCCACTCTGTCACTTTGTTAATCTCATTCATTTGCATTATTTATCTGTCTCCTTTTTCACAGGGACCGCGATGGCTCAGTGGTAGAGCATTCAACTCTGGTGCTTGGGGTCCGGGGTTCGATCCCAACCCCTGCCAAGTGAACTTTGTGGTGGACAAACACCGTGTGCGTGGGTTTCCTTGGGGTTCTCCCGTTTCCTCCCACTTTCTTTCATTTCTCATCATCACTGTCTCCTTTAGCCTTACCGGCATAAGCGTGGGACGTAAAACTCAATGATTTCAATTCATTTTCTCCTTTTTCACACAGCCGTAATTGTGGTTAAGTTAAAAGTCAATGATTTAACCCTTTTCTTGACATGAACATATGCGTTGCTCAAAAAAGTTCTGCATGCACATTTTAGATATATGTTTTATTTAGGCAAGACTTGGACGTAATTTATCTCATTCAATACATTGCAGAGAATAGGTAGTCACAAGAATAGGTTTTGTAAATATAAGTCTAGCAATTACACTCATTTTAAGTATATCTATTACTAAATACAGATTATATACGTAGCAAATAAAAAACATTTCTGTGATAACCCCAGGTATCGACATTAGTTTTGTTTTTCGATCTTCGAAACAGTTTCGTTTTTAGTGAAACGTAACTCCACATCACACTTGACGCAAATCACTGTTGTTTGCTTTTTGGAGCAATACTCACATCGTTCTTTATCACAACTGTAGCATCATAGGTGGCTTACGGCATCTAGCCTTTCATTCGTTCAGGGTTTGACACACTTCTTCATTTTTTAGTTATTTTGTGTAGGAGGAGAACATTCTGTCGGAGGACCTCTTTTTTCTGTTTCAGAGCAATAGTGTAGTCCCTACTTTGACCCGGAACTCCTTCAATGAAAGATATGTAGATATTGTACCTTCATTTGATAAAACTACGTCCCGGACGATACACAAGCAAAGCATGGTTTATAAAAACTGTAACTAGGAAAATATGGCCGTTTACCACAGATGAGTTCTGAAACACGTTCTATGTAATGCTACGAACATATCAGCAATATCAACGCCTCCCATATGAGTATTATAATATATAAGACGTGCCTAATTTAATATGATGGTAAATTATAGTAAAATGTGTAAATGTACCCCTAAAATTGAAGAAATTTATTAAGAAGTTGAGATTTCGGAGGTTCCGATCTTAAGACCACTCTGCGTCCATTCCTGATCATGGAAATTCCAAGTAAATTAATTTTAGATTACAATTATTTGACGTTTACGTAATTTTCATGCTGAATGTGTACAGGTGGCAATAACGTCGGATAGAAGCGAGTAAAAGAATTTTATTTTCTAGTCTTCTGTTCTTGGATTGTTTCTGTGTATATTTTGTAATACATTTCGGTCGTAAAAATGTAATGCTATTGTGTCGATGAAATGGTACGTAGGTTAGGAAAAAATGAAATGTCTTTTCAATCCTATAGTTCTTCTATTGCATTTTCTTCTATATGTAATGACATATCACTTTTCACGATGAATTTAGTGGTATCAAACCCCAAACTCTACATATAAAAATATTTATTTCTTTGCATCGAAGTATCGTTTTCTCCTACTAGAAAAACAAGTCTGTATGTACTTTTCTACCAAATCTAGGTGTTTCTAAATCTTTTGGTGAACCTTGTAAAGGAATTATACACTTGACTAGTCTTCGGATGACTGGGGTATTCGTCACCCGAATCACATTTGCATGGCCTGCGACCTCGAGCCTCATATTTCAGTCTTTGCTTCAGTTCCTTGAACGACAATAACATGCTTATAAAATTATTTTATGCGAAATATTTAAATCCTTTTCCCCTTAGAAGACGCATCTTAATCAAACTTGACCGATAAAAACTCATGTGTGACCGATAAAAACCGCAAATCTAGCTCTGAACCCTGTGAAAACTATAAAAGACATATTTCCTTCGCTGCTATTTGATGGACCAAGGTGAATTTTTCAGTTTTAAGTTGAACATAAAATAAAAAAAAACACATATATATTTTATTATTCACCTAGTTTGCAGTGTTGCATCGTAATGAATAGAAGAATCGCGAGAAGGGACTTCCCTAAGGGAAATTTCCCTAAATATCACTCAATTATTTTATCTTTGTACTCAGAAATGACCCGTTCATTACGTGAACTAAAAGCCTACACCTTTAGATACCGTTCAGGGTTTAACTTGTTTTAGTGTTGCACTAACGGTTTGATCTACATCATTTAAAGACATCCCATCAATGTCTACAAATTACACGGGTTCCAAAGGGTTAAGGGAACCAGAACAAAGGTGTTACAGTTATATCTTGACCAACAATTGTTTTGTGATTCTAAGGACCCTAAGGAAGATCACTAATGTAGTGGCAAAAATTTCATAAGTGAAGTTATAACCCACTTGACCCACCGTCTACGTTCTTGATATGATTATTGAGGGAATTAATTACTGGACTGATTGTGAAACCTGTTAGCTTGGAGTTCATCACTAGCATATCGTTGGACGTAATTTGTAGAGAATATGGTTTCCCAAATACAAGGTATTACCACAATCATGAATGAAAGTGCGGGGGAACGCGTGGGGACGCCGTCCTCCCAATGGGAAGTTGTTTATGAAAATATAGATCTCAAACTGACAAATTCAAAATGTATTAGTGAATCTAAATCACACAAAAAAATATGGAAAGGTTCATTTCTTTGAGGAAGCTACCTAGAGTAAATGCCATTTAATCACGTGTACATCCATTACATCTTTGAATATACTTAAATAGACGAATATATCTTTTTTTGTTTGACATCAAATTTAATCACTAGATGACTCGTCAAGCATCTATAAAAAACTTGTGAAATGGTTTGGGACCCTGCATCGTCATTAGGAATAGGTATAAAGAAATTTGGGAGCCATTGTATTTCCCAACTAACGTATTTAATATAAGAGGGAATATAATTCATGTTTTGGTTTCTGATGTTGGTAAATGCTCTTTGGCGATGTAAAATTGTAGATTGTAAACAATTGTAAACAATTCTTTATTACCACGGGCAGCAACCTAAGTGTATAATAATATGTTAGCAATTGTGTAAAACTTATTGATGTTCAGTTTCTGTTGTCATCAGTGACAGAAGCTGTGAAAACGACGCATAGGCTCTAGTATTAGATTAAGTTGTCTTAATGCTAGTTAAACCATTGCAGGTTAACAGATGAAATAATCAAATAATACAAATTATAAATGAACAATTATTGTTATTTTAGTTAAACGTTTAAAACGTCTGAGACAAATTATCCAGCGTAAAACGTAGGAGGGTCGCGGAGATTCATTAACTTCCTTTGAGTGGGGTCACTGCTTCGATGACACCTTGCGTGAACTGAGTTGGTTGATAAACAAATGCCTTTTATGAGCATTTACTGGGGTTCTCCCGTTTTATCCCATCTCCCCCACACACATTCTTCATTGCATAATTTCATTAACTGTAATCATAACAGTTTTCACTAGCTTCGGAGCATAATTATGGATGTTAAACTAAAAATAAATGCTGAAGGGAATAAACAAAGAAGACCACAATAAGTAAGTCAATCTTAAACAGGCTACATCCTGTAACGAATGGCTAGATTCCATATCTGGTCGTCAAGCCCTCTCAGGGTAAAGTTCAAGATCAAGGATCAAGATCATCTAGCGACAGGCTTGGCTCAAAGGGTCCCAGAGCCTCGCGTGGCGGGATGATCGGTGCCATGGCCCCACGCTCCGCGACCAGGGACGCACTGGGACGAGAAATCAACAAAATTCAAGGGATCCTTATTATATTGGTAAATGAAATTAAAATATAATATTAATTGAGGTATTTTAATAATGATCAGGTCGGTACGGTAAAGTAAAATTACGGCTAGTGTAAAATATCGTTTGTGATTATTCAACTGGATCTCTTCTTTAGCCTGTGTGACAAAAGTTTTTATCTTGAAAAACTGGCCGAGATCTGTTACTACTTACTTCTTATCCGTAAGAAAGTTTGGTACAAACTGAAGACACTTCAGTAGAATTCAATAACATTTCTTTATTCCTATTCCGTCCAATAAAAGCTCCAGTAGTACCACAATAACTGCAATACTACAATTATCTGCTTGCTTTGACACCACTAGATCATAATCAGTTAGCATTGCAAATAAAAATTTTCACGTACTTTCCAATCAATAACAGAATTAATATCTTTTCAGTCCTTCAATTCTGTTCTAACCTTACACAACAGCCATGTTTATTAACTATCAGGGACTCAAGAATCCCAATTCAAAATCCTGGATAGGTCCCTGGCACTTATGACAATATTAACAACATTATCGCTGTTGTGGCCAACAAACATATACTTTTTTTTTAAATAATCACTTTCTATTATTTATATTCATGGAAGAATGTCTGTCCCATTGATATGTTTCAGATCCTACATTTTATTTGTATCCAAAGGCGATTTGTGAAACATTCCAACATCTCACTTTCTCAGACGAATATTGGCTCGTTCATGAATATTTTGCTGACCTTGATTTTTGAGAATCTGCTCAAGATGAAAGCAAACCTAGTCCCTTTTTGTGATTATTAAGGTTAGAGAATCTGCAATAGTGTCAGGCATTTACCAGCGTACGTACGTAGTATTTTCCAGACAAACGACAATGATGGTGTGGGTAGCGGATGGAGCTTCATAAACAATTAACGTCGTGTGTTTCCGAAGAAAACAGACAAGAGTCAGAAGACACTGTCTGCGTCATAATGCAGTAAGTAGTGACACTTGTGTTCAGTTCAATTAAATACGTTAGTGCCTTGCATGTAAGACTTTAAAAAGAAATTGGTAGTAAATCCTTACGCTTTAGCGAGTGTTTTATTACTTCTTTATAAGTTTCAATTTGTGAAAAGAAAAAAAATAATAAGAATAGTGCATCCGTATGTAATACTTTACTCAATAAAGTGTCTAAATTAAATAGTTTTTTTTCAGTACCCCAATAATTTCAAACTCAAGAGTCCTATCTCCAGGTATCATCAACAAGAGCTCAAAGGACTAATAATGAAAAACCTGCTTTTCCCGCTATCGAAAAAATATTATCAAAAGGTTCTTTTAGTATTATAAAGCACAGATACCGAAACTGCAATTAACGACAATAGTGATGATTTGTTTGTAGTTCCAAGTGACCCTGCAACATGGCCTGCGAATTCAAAAAGAGAATTGTGATGAACTTGTCTTAAAAGAACATGCTGAGTTTTAGAAACAAGGTAACGAATACCCGAGAAATTGCCAAAACAGATATTTTTCGGATTCATTTCAATGGTAGTTTGCAGAAAACGGCGAGAAAATAATAAGACGGTAGTTAGTATACACCGAGAAAAGTGACTCAGCATTTGTTCTTTGTGCTACTTATTTGATGGTTTTTCAAGATTTGAGTTTGGTCAAACATCGGGTATCAATAATTGGAAAGACTTAAGAAATTGTTCGAAATCGCATGAAATTTCACCAGAACGTTTTAAGTACACGGCTCTATAACTTGAAGCTTAGGCTATAATAAGGAAAATCAATAAATAAGGAGTTGAAGCAAATTCGTAGTTAAGCAGAACGATCGGAAGAAGTGTTGCGGCGATTAGTCGAAATAACACTATATGTAGTGGATATAACCTTGCTTCTTATGGAACATTTGCAAAATTATTTCCCAAAAAGAATGCAAATTTTCTTGGTCTTGTACAACTTTTTGGAAAGTTCTATGTGTTATATATGGAACACATGCGACGCATATCTAAAATAGAATATCAATTTCATATGCTAAGCGTATCAGTACAAAACGAACTTATCAATCTTTTAGGAAATGCAGTCAACCAAAATATTATTAAAATATACAGAGGGCAAAGTATTTTCCAGTCATTTTTAACTATACTCCGACATAAGTTATAAAGAACAAAGTTCCTTGACAATTTGTTATGTGCGTGAAGACCCAGAAGATGGTGAAAAAATCAGCATTGAATATAGTGTCATACTCTGCCAGATAGCTGAAGAGACCATGGTTGAAGCCCGCGGTAACTTAATGTTCAAGGGGAAAGCTGATCCTGGCATAAATATGAAAAACTGTAAGAGCCAAGAATACGACAACGGAGCCAAATGGCAGGATTTCATAAAGGAGTTTAAACACGTGTTGGACAAGATTTCTCTTAGGTTTTCTTCATTTCTTGTGGATGCCATAGTCTCAATTTAGTAACTGCGAACGGAGCCAAATCTCCCGACAAGTCTGTATCTCTTTTCGGGATCCTGCGCCGTTTGTTTACCAAATTTGCTTGGTTATCAAAGCGCTGGCGTGTGATAAGTGAGCACGTTAAGTATCTAACAGTAAATGAAGTGCGCAAAGCACGCTGCGAACACCACCTAACTGCTGTTCAAGTTATCCGGTATTAGTATGTAGAGGATAGAGATGCATTAGAACTCGGTGACGCAGTAGATGGTCGTAAGATAACATTTGAGGCGCAGTCAATAATCTGTCATGTGGAACATTTTTTTCTTGACTAGTTTGATTATTGATATGGCACGATAAATAAAAAATAGCACTCGATTTCAATAATTCAAAACCATATTTTTATTAAATTTTATGTTTCAACTATTATACAAAAGCCATTCACTTTAAAAAAATAACATAATACTAACACTTTTACCTTACATTCTATATCTAAATCTGGGAGTACACAATAAACTCTGGTTGCCTTTCATAATACCCTGGTGGGGGAGAGGCTGGGAAAGAAACATAATCGGTATGGTGCTTACAGTTACACCATTCGGACCAAATCTTCATCACGCTACTCTTGAAAATGTAAGCTTTCGAGAGACATAATTTGAACTCCATCGTGAATTACAGTATCACCAAGATCATGGATATAGCCACTACGCAACGCTGTTGAAAACTTGGTTTCTGTGGAGAAAGAATTCCTTTAGCAACATTCAGATTTTTAAAAAAAATGAGACTACTTGCACGTATCCGACATCACAACGTGAAATCATCCTTCACTAGATCCATCATTTGCAACAGAGGCACTAATAATATCTACTAGTATATTCATGGATTAATTCTACTTATTTTTACTTATTTATTTATTTTACTTTCGAGCGACGAATGGAGGGAAGAATGTATGGTAAAAAAAATTTAAAAAAAATAAAATTAAGGATTTCTCAGATTTACATTTTCATGACACATAGAATACAGAAAAAAATATTTTTGATATCTGATTGTCTGATCGTCTGTCCAGCCTGTCGCCGAGACGACGTATCATTCAACGTATCTTAACTAAATGTTACACTTAATGTTGTTATGAAGGACACGGTGGCTCAGTGATAGAGCGTTCACCTACGTTGCTTGGAGTCCTCGTTCGATCCCAGCGCGTGCCTGTGGACTTTGTGGTCGACAAACACAAGTGCTCGTGGGTTTTCACGGGGTCCTTCCGTTTCCTTCCTATTTCTTCATTCCACCACTGTACTCATCTCTCATCAACACCATCTCCTTTAGCCGACACGGCATAACATTGGCACGTACAATTTAAAGATTGTATTTCATTTTAATATTTTTATGTTATTCTCCAGAGGTGTTTTCGAATGTTCTTCCTACCCCTAAAAATAATGGGAATTTACTTAAAGGTTCATATAAGAAATTGCGATATAATTGGATTGATTTCTAGTTAATTCTAGTGGATTGGTTTCTTTTAAGTCATCATTCTCAAAAATGGACCAGACAATTTTGGTCATATTTCAAAAATAAATATTTCTTAAATAAGTGATTCATAAACGATACACTATAGAATGGTTTTCACTGTCAAAAGTTACTAAACTTAGTTTTCTAGGTTTGAAATTGCAATAAGACATTGCATCGTTTTAGATTTGCAACGTATAAACGTAAATAAACGTATTTTGCTATTTATTTATACACATTACTGGGAATTCGCGGCATCTACGGACTTAATAAGCATGTCACATATGAGGAATAACTTCTCTCGGCGCACGCACTATCCGGCGGAGACGGGAGGGAAAGAAGCGGCCTGGGAGCTATATGTTATGTGCAGTTCTTGCATTCTCCTGATGTGAAAGAGAAAACCTCATAAAGACAATTTCACTCAGGATGGCTGACGTTAAAAAGCTGTTATACCTTTTCAATCAAGCATCCCATCTCCGCTTCTATGCATATTTCCATCGAACTTGCGCCGTATTTCATTTCATCATCCACAACGTGATGTATTGGTTGTGCCCTACTGTTCACATCATAATTACGGAACAATTGCGTTCTAGGATTTTTCCCGTCTATGGCTCTAAATTTTTAGTCGTCAATGGCGGCTTGAAATTTTTCGCTCTGCTCTACACTATACAGTTCTCTCACTTGAAAGCAATATAAACAGATTTTCTGAAACTTTTGTACGTCGATAGCTCCGATACACCTTTGTAGGTAACTATTCGCGGATATTTTTTATGAAGAATCAATGAAATCTTCAAGATCTATGAAGAGAGGGATAAACTTTGCTCTTATCTGCTGTCAATCTGCATTCGATCGCTTTTATTTGTGTCCGGAGAGAACCCAATGTCCGCTGAAGTGACCTAGCGGAGGCAAAGAATGGAAGAAACCTCCCTGGGTAGACTCCTATCTGCTGTTCTGCGCTGTTGCAAAATGATGGGCCATATGTTAAACAACTTTTAAATGGAACAAAATTAGTTTTTAATTAGCACGCTTTAACATTCGTCTAGCAAGAAAAAGCAAAACTCCACATGCAATATTAATACTAACAAACATTTGGAGAAATTTTGAAATGTATAAAATAAATAGTTTTCATAATATTTTGGGAAGATATATACCATGTCATTATATAGGGAAATCCCAACGCATTCCGAATGTTGGACACAGGCTTACTTTCTCTTTCAGCAACCTGTCTAATCAGACCTCTCTTGTCCCAAAGTCTGGAACACTTACTACGTGTTCCAGGGAATCAAAAACGTTGGTACCTGGCAACTCTTCAATTTACTTTAGGTGTGTGTGAATCTTCACGATAATGAGATCTGCTAAAATTTGAATGCACATATTGTGAAAAAATCGTGGCAAACGATACTCGAAATGAATTCTGAGTAAATTCAATCATTACAGTCCAGTGCTTTTACGCAGTTTTTTTTAGAAAAACCTGGACAAAAATAATAACAAACCGAAAGCATTTAGGTTAGGTTCAATATGCTTTCCAAAATATATCCTGAAAATTCCTACCTTCTCCCACCTTGGGAATATCCGCCATCTTGGACTCAATATGGCGACCAGACCAAACATCGACTTATATTAAAAAGACAATATCTACTCACAAAATTAAGCTGGAAACTTCGTTCTTGGGAGAGTTTCAAGATAATAGTATAGACTAACAAATGAAAGTTTGCATAATTCTATGTATTGCATCAATATTGAAAAATGGCGGACATTAACTAAAAACAATAGTTATTCTCATTTTACAATAATATTTTACTGGCATATAACTCAGAAACTAACCGAGATATTAAAAGAGCCTTCAAATAAACGTCAGAGAGCATAATCGTAGCTTTCAAACGATGCAACTTATATTGGTCTATCTCAAATAGTAAGGGAGCTAGTCGAATTTTTTTAAACTAGATGTGCAATTTTCGGCCTATGATGCCCTTTTCAATGGTGTCTCATCCATTTGATTTGTGATACTTGCTTAAGTTATTTAAATCATAAAATATATTTAGTCCGATGACGTAAATATGGTTAATATGTACGCCATTTTGGATTCAATATTACATCCAGATGAAGAGGCCAATGTGACTCTTAGACAGCAATATCTTATTACAAAAGTAAGCTGGAAACTTCGTTCTTTTCGTCAATTTCTAGATAATACTTATTTCCCTCTTACCTATCGTTGCCATATTAAAATATGTACGTTCTTGATCCAAAAGAGCATTTCTTCTGATTTCTAAGTGTTGTATTAATGACAATTCTTTCTGCTGCAAAAGGTAATGAAAAGCTAAATCAAAGAATAGCTTTCATAACCTTATATCAGCCAATATGCCAATAAGCCTCTGAAATTCTGTCGTCGACTGCTCCAGGAACACCCTTGTCTTCCATTGGAGTCCGTCTGAGAAAATTTCACCTCTTCATATCTCTTTTGGTTTCAATTAGTATGATTATGGGAGGAAGTGGCTAAGAAGACTTTTGGAATACAGTGTATGCAAATTACAGAATTGTTGAAATGATTATCTATCGCGAATATTCAAGAGTTTTAGTGCACATTTTGTCACGCAGCAAGTTTTTTTCTGAACTAAATTTCGAGCTATTAAGTGAAAATATTATCAAGCATCAGTTATAGGCTATAATTAGCTATTGTTATGGATGTATAATTGCTTCCAAGTTCTGTGAGTGAAACCACAAATACTCAGACAGCTTTTACTTTGTTCTATCAAAAAGTAGATGAACTGATAACTCACAGTTGAACTTCCAAATTATAGGCCCAATATTACCATCTTGTAGAAATTGTGCTACTTTGTATTATTGCAAAACGTGCTGGTGATTGGTGTCTTCACTTGCATTGCATTCAAATGATGTTGCACGTTTTCATGCTACAGGGCACTTGAACTATCCAAAGACGTTACATATTTATTTGCTGCGCACAGTGGCTCTAGAACTCAAAAAGTCTCCTACTGAGTACATGCAATTTGTAAGGAGTTCCTATTTAACTATTAGAACAGCAGATAAATATCGGACTGAAACTTTCAGACGTGATCATTGAGCAGTTTCTTTTGAGCTCGATGAAATCCATTGGCAGACTGAGCCATGGATGAAAGTTAAGTAAGTTCACAGTTGCTAGATGGAGAAACTCTACGTTAGCTACGAAAACAAAGGATGCTGATAACAGAAAAAAGTTGTGTAGTGTTACATTCTACTTTAGATCAGCACGTTGAACTCCGATGATCGAGTGATTACACGGACACAATCCCTCCCATACAGATTTGACTGATTTATTGTCTTTTGCTAATGGATTGGTTGCTAATTGATATACTCTGTGATTCGGCTATGTACGTTGGCCTCCATGAGTAAATGAATTATCACTGGCAAATCATTTAACAATATTCATAAGTGAAAAGACACGGTTGAAACTTTTGGAATCTTGACAAAAGGTATGAAAATCAGAAAAGACGGCGTAGATGTTAAATCTAACTCAGCGTTTTCATCACTTAATATACGTTGTGCACTCGGTTGAACAACTTGCACCATATCTTCGATTCGAGCTTTCAGCTTGGTCTCCGGCTCTTTTTGAAGAATGTATTTTCAGAGAAGGATAGAGAAAATCTGCTCTCATTCCAGTCCTGGAGAGTTATTCGAAGCCAGAGCATAGTTTTACTATGTCCAATTTGAGAGTTACACCATCCATGGAAGATAATACCAATTGCTTACAGTAGTTTTGCAACAAAATCATACATATAAACACGTAGTGAAGAAATATGTTACATACGTTACAAGCTGTTACGATATTGATCTGACAGTTGTGTCCGATGGTTACAATAAGTATTGCGAATTGTGCATGCTCTTTCTCAGAATGGTATTTACATGTTCGTCGCAAGCAAAGGGAAATCTCCTCAGAGAATATACAGTAGCTAAGCACTTGAATAATCATTGGGTCTGATGAAGGACTTCATGCTTTCTCTTCAAGCTGCTACGGGACGTGATACTACTTTGCCTCTGTATGGAAGAGAGAGAAAACCAAATATTTCATAAGCTTATGAATGGTTTAGAACTACGAACGAAAGTAACTCTCTTTAAGGAAGAACAATCGCCACCGAATGATATTGCAGAGGATGGTGAAAAGTTTCTTTGTGTAGTGTACACTAGAAAAGTTACTGATAACCTGAATCAATGCAAGTTCTACTTGAAAACTACAGTGAAACAGTGTTACAAGTAAATATTTTAATCTAGTTACTTTTCCGCCTACCTCAGCCTCAGCAAAACAATTTTTATTAACAATTTTCTTACACGTTGAAGAGTGGAAGGGAGTAAATCTACATTCCACTCAATAGGGATGGAAATATTACAATGTAAAGGTAAATCCAATACCAACTTCGAAAGAACCTACACCACGAAATCTTATTCGATTATCATCTTGTAACTGTATAAAAGGATGTAATAATAATAACTGTGAATGCAGAAATGCTATACTCTGATATGTGTGGATTATGTACAGGACATGGTTGCAGTAACAGTTTGGCGCCAGTGGCTCAAAATGATACAGAAAATTCTTTCAGTATAGCATCTATGTTGAATTCCGTAATTCGCAAGATCATAGCATATTTCTTTACAAAAAATCATGCAATATTCCTTATCTACCATTCTTTTGTACGTTGTATTCAACAAACGTAATTTCCACAAAAATATATATTCGTGTAGACTAGCGTAGTTACTCTGTTATTGTTATGCAAGGAAGTTCTATTTTCATTTAAATTTTAAGTTACCAATTGTGCAGTTAACAAATTTGATTTATTGGTAGAAATGTTCCTTAATCATTGTAGATTCTAATTTATTTGCCATTGACACTATATAGAAGGCAGAAAAATTAATCTTTTAGGACAATAATGGCCATATTTTAATATAGCAACAATAGGTAAGAAGGAAATAACTATTATCTAGAAATTGACGAAAAGAAGGAACTTTCTAGCTTAATTTTGTAATAAGATATTGCTGTCTAATTGTGACATTGGCCTCTTTATCTGGAAGCAATTTTGAATCCAAAATGGCGGACTTATTAACCATATTTAGGTCATCTGACTAAATATCTTTTTATGCTCTAAGAACCTTAAGCAAGTATCACAAGTCAAATAGATGAGACATGTAAATGCACACGAAACCATTGTAGCAGGCACCAGAGAATAATGTGCCGAAAATTTCACATCTACTGTCATAAAAATTCGACTAGCTCCCTTACTATTTGAGATAGACCATCACAAGTCGCATCGTTTGAAAGCTACGATTATGCTCTCTGACGTTTATTTCAAGGCTCTTTTAATATCTTGGTTAGTTTATGTGTTATATGCCAATAAATTATTAATTTAAAATAAGAATAACTATATTTTTTACGTAATGTCCGCCATTTTTTAAATATTGATGTAATACATAGAATTATGCAAACTTGCATTCGTTAGTCTATACTATTATCTTGAAACTAAAAGAAGCACGAAGTTTCCAGCTTAATTTTGTGAGAAGATATTGTCATTTAAATATAAGTTGATGTTTTGGCCTGGTCGCCATATTGAATCCATGATGGCGGATTTTCAAAAGGTAGGAATTTTCAGGATATATTCTGAAAAGCATATTGAACCTAACCCAAGTGGTTTCGCTTGTTATTATTTTCTTTCAGGTTCAAGCCTAAATGCATTGGACTGTAATATGAGCAATGGCTTAATTATTTCTGGTTTTTGTACCTTTATGAACGTGAAACTATGATTACGTAAACAATTATTTTGATGCAGCAAATATTACTGATAGCTCAGTGTTTTTATTTCTTCAAACTGGTATCGAACAAGTAACCTTTGCAGCGTACCTATAAAAAAGATAATCTCCTTTCCAAATTAAAAATTACAATTTTTTTACAGTGTGTCATCGACAGTCACTGATGCGTGAAAAAGAATTTTACATCTAATTTCCATCTCTGTATTGAGTATCTACTGCCTGCGACATCTTTCTCATTATTAATATATTGGAGAAAGAAGGATGTTATCAATTCTATCTGTTTATATATATATATATATATATATATATATATCAATGTATGTTGTATTTATGTAAATGCATACTTTTATTGAATCATTTGAAAGAATATACATTTACGGTGGTCTGATATAAATTTCTTTAAGATGCAGTGAGAGAGATGCAGTGAGTCAGTAGTTAGACTATGAAACTCCTCAACGTCTTAAGTTTTAATACCGAAATGGTGGGTATAAGCAGTTTCTTTCAGACACATTTTCGGAGGGGCACTGCCCCCTGGAGCTCTGAGAGTACCCCCTGGAGGGCACCAAAATAATACGTATATAATATAATAATAAATAGAATAGTTCCAGTAGTGCCAAACGAAAAATTCTTTTTGAAAGAAACACTGGGAATAATCACGGGTATGTTGTGGGTGCTCCAATTTCTTCATCTATTGTTTTGTATGAAATAATGTACTTTATTGATAGTTTTGTATTAAAGGTATATCTTAGTAAGATAGAGAAATTGGCCCTTGATCCAAATTGGGTCTTAATTGAAGTAAATTCTTAGTCTTGATCTAGAACGATCTCAAAAACGTACTGACTTACCGAATTATCGTATCATACACTTCAGGATTGAATATGGTTTTAATTTTGGTGGAGATGGTCGCAATAGTTTGAAAGTTTCACAGATTGTATAATAGATACTATGAAGGTGTAAATGTAGATTGTTTTTTAATACCACCGATGAACATTTTCTTGCTTTTGGATGTTGAAATTTGGAGGAGGAGGGTCACACGTCTTCAGCTGCCTCGCTTGTGTCCATATCGGACTGAGAACCACTAAAAATATCTCCATCATATTGCTTAAACTTCCTCCTACTCTTGCAGAACAAAATTACACACACACATCGGCCGCGTCGACCTCGCGTCGCCTTCTATTATCTACCAGTGCTTTCTTCACTGGCCCCATACAATGACGCTCTCTGTTACCTGCATCGGGAAATGGCTTCTCTCTACCGATGAATAGAGTATTCCCCACCAACTGGCGTTACTAAAAACAGTAGTTTTACATTACTTAAAGCCTAGCTCGCAGCTGTTCAGTGATTATAATGAATAGCGTCTCTTATAAACTGTACTTCATTATTAGGACTATCGTTGATGATTTTTATTTGATTTCATTTTTAGCTTTGCGTCCCCTTCACTAGCGGAGCGATATGGACTTACTAATTAACATGGAATTCGAACCACATGAGCTCTAAACGGGAATCGAAAATGGGTCTTCCACGCTAAACGTGCATAAGCTAACCGCTTAGCTATGAGTTAGCTCACGGCGTGCGGATGTATGACTTGAAAACTTCAGTGCAAAAAACACGAAAAAAACCTTTGTTAGGTGCCCAGTAAAAAGCACGAATGCTATCGAACCAAACTAGGGTAGGTGAAGTTGGTGGGCCTGAGCGATATCGTGAGGGTATGTTCGAAGGAAGCAAGCGCGCTAGCGACGGTAGTAGAAAATAGTGAAAACAATTGGGTTTTGGCGATGATACGATTTTCAATAACATTGAACATAGTTTCGTACAAGTAACCTCCATATGTAAACACAAAACACAACTTCTCTACAATCTGCAGAAGTACATCCCCGTAGTGGCCACCTTAGAGGTTAGGTTGGTTAGGTCACGCTCGTTAATTTTGCATAATTCTACAAAACTCCCCAGTGGCCCACGGGCCTGTCTTTCCGCCAAATTGTCCCTTCAATTTCCACATACAGTGCCGCTTAATACAACAAAAATATTCTACAACAAAAACAACCTTCTTAACTTCAACTATTTCCTTCACCTGACTTTCACTCACTCTTCCTCACAAACCAAAATAAATCCTACAATTCAGCCGGAAAGGTTCTTAAAAATTCGTCCAACGATACAGTACTTAATCCCACTTTTGCGTGTAATATCTCAAAAGTTTGGTGTATGAAAGACTATTTAATACTGACACCTTCTGCTACTACAACCCTAGATTCATTCTTTAATGTTCGTTCTACCTGATTATGTTCAGTCTTTACCCGGCTTTATTTGTTTCGTTTTTGTCTTCAATACAATAGAAGGATAAGTAGATAAAACAAATTGTGATGATGTGAGAGATAAATACTTTTCGGTAAGATGTACGAATACATCATAATTATGCTTGGGATTATTTTTGGACGAGTATTTCTGCCTATTGTTATTGTAGAAAAGAATAAAAGCCATTTTAATAGTTTATATCAACCCAAATATAAGAGTGTGCCATAATAAAGTTGATAACCTTAGAGCAAAAACTGCTAATAGCCAAGAAAATTTCAATACCTGAGACATTAATGTACTTCATTATATTCATTTTTTTATAATATTTTTTGTGGTGAAAACATATCAGTTTCCGTAAATAAAACAATTCGTTAAAAAGGAATATCAGGTGCTTACTACGTGTTCTGTAATATTTTCGGGAAAATTAATTCTTATACCTTATACGGTTTTAAGTTCTTTATAAGATATTTGTCTTTGTAAAATTTTGATTTATATGATACTGCATCATCTATTGGTAATTTGGTATGGTATTTACTGTGAACGCAAGAAGTAATGAAGCCTGGACTCTGCATCAATCACAGAACTGATTTTCCTTACGTGTGATGCATCGAACGAACTCGGCATGATATGTTGAGTTGCCTTCCAAACGCACTTGAAAGAACGTAAAACAACCATATTGGTATACTTGTTTAACCGGGAAATGATTGATATAGCATCAAAATTTCACCTTAGATTTCCTCTGTACACTTTTGTAAAAATGAAAACAATCTAGTTCTATTACTTTTTCTGGTAGAACTAGAAGCTTCGATCAACCATTCAGACGTACAAACTGCTTCCAGCTTGATTTTTCATTCGAGTAGATCATTGAGTAGAGTCTTCAGTGGTTCAGTGAAGTCGAAATCCTTCTTCAGATCTTCTAGAAGGTTGTCATGGGAATTTGCGTCAAGAAATTCGTCTCAAGGGCTCGAACGTATGCATGACCTGCCATCATATGAACCACAGTATTGTTGGTATAATAAGCTTTCCAAAGTTCTTCTAAACATCTTCCAGCCATAACGTTTCCCACAGAGCCCATAAAAGACATAAGCAGGTGGAAACCTCCTAGACGCAAAACTACACATAATAGCGGACTGACTTCTTCAGCGGATGAAACTATGTCCAATGCATTCGCGCTAAGTGATTGATCAAACGTTACTTCACACGATTGTTGATTTCTTCACTTGAACTGATCCGCGGCATAAAGAAGAGAAGTGTAGATCATAAAAGGACTTAATGGTGCAAGGTTGACAAATGGAAGGGGCCATACAGGTGATGTCTCCTATTCCGCTGGTAAATACATTTTAAAGAACAGTGTTGCCCACTTTCACATTCAGTTTACATACCAATAAATTTTAAAGATACGAGCTCAAAGGAAACATGAGAATAAAAATAACCTTTAACCCTTACGATACCAAGGTTTTTTCTATAACGTAGCATACCAGGGGGAGCTCGTTGAACCCATAGAGGAAAATTCATTTTTAAATTAAATTCTCAGATGTTTTATTAAATAATCAGTTATAAATGAAATAGTGTCTCCGGTGGATGAGTGATTAAGGTCGTCGCCTTGCAATCAAGAGATCCCGGGTTTGATTCCACAAGTGGGAACACAAATGGTTTGATTCGCACGTTAAATTGTAGGTTCCGTCCTCTGGACGTTATAATCATCCTATGGAAGGAAATGGCAAACCACCATAGGTTCGTACCCACCTAGGGACTATCGGGTACATGTCCTACATTTAGGTAGAACACCATATCATCATAATAATCATAATCATCATCATCATTATAAATAAAATTATACATACTATTACGCGATAAGACAGACAAAAGAAACAATATTCGGCATCAGAATATTAGCACTCAAGCTAGGAAAACAATGGAATGCTATAAATCAAAACATCTAATTCGCAGAATGTTCAAAATATTAGTTCCCGTTCCAGCACTGCAAAATAACCGACCACCTTCAACAATAACAAAGTGACGATCATCAGTATTACCAAGCTCATCAGTGTTGTAAAAACAATAGTGTTGCCAGGCCCAGATATGCTAGTGCTTATTTGTAACAGAAGACAAAAACACCAAGCCGCAACGACATATTAAGTCAGCACAAAAAATGGTAAAATGCATCATCAAGGAGTGAGGGTTGTTGAATCCAGTTCGCATTATTGCCCTATACAAAATAAACGGGAACCCATTTAGAGCAAAATCAAGCAGGATTCTTTTCTTAACATTCCATTACACAACGTTATTAGTTTTTCGGATTTTTTTGTCCACGCAGAATAGGACAATTCACAATATAATTGGCTGTGGGTTCGTGGAATCTCCCTTAGTATCGTAAGGGTTAAGGAATGTTTAAGAGCTATACCTATCAAAAACGTCAAATCCTAGATGGCGGAGGTTTCGCAATTTGGCGGTTTTCCCAAAGTGGAAGCTTTGGAATTTTCAGTATGTGAATTAGAACATTCACCGGACATTTTCACCAATTTAAACCAGAATGTTTTTCGAAATGTCCGGATCAAAGCCTAATTTGTAAAGCTTTAGATATGGCAGCCAAATTATAAATGACCGCCATTTTTTATGACTCAAACGTTGGGTCAGCGGGGACGTTTACATTTTGAGGGATGTTGGTTAGTGTTTGGCTCCCCGAGTTCGAAAATTCACTAATTTTGTATAGGTTTCACTATTTTTTATCCCTACAGACTGGTCTTTAACCCCTAAAGCGTCACAAATTAATTTAATAAAAGATTACGGCTTGCTGCAAATAAAATTGAATATATCCGTAAGTTTTAGAGATACAGGAATGTAACTGGGTTCGTTGGAAAACTCTTGAAACGACAAATAACAACTTTTTCAAGACGTTTTCTCCTATATATACTACTTTTCAAGTTATTTACAGTTAAATCTCAAACACCGGATCTAGAATACACATTATTTTCACTTTGAGGTCCTATATTTGAAAGCAGCGTCAAAGTAAGACAAGCAGCAGTCATAAATAACAATTTCCAATGTGTTTTCTGCAACAGGAAGCAAAAACGATGTTCCTTTCTTGAAATATAGGGTAGATATAACGTTTCAAAGTTTAAGGTTTGAATGCGGCCGGCGGCCATATTCATGACGTAATATCTCGATTTGCCCGAGCTGGATATTCGGGACTTTGAGTGAGTTGATTAGGATAACATTCTGAACATCTCCACCAATTTTCAGCTTGTTTAGCAAAATGTCCGGGTTTGGTCAAATTTTCCTGAACTACTAGACGATACGCTACTCGCCAATTAATTTATTTCATATTTGGCCAATAGTTGCCAAGAAATAAAGTAAGGAGACGAGACTGACCCTAGCCGAGGACGGGTCACCAAATATTACGACCTTAATTCCTTAGATCATGAATAACTTGCTGATCAAATTTGGCTCACATATAACCAATAGTTTCCAGATAAAAGAAGAACCTTATCTGATCGGGCTTGAACACTAACTATAGCGAGTTTTATTACTTTATCCATGTACCAAAT
Source organism: Thermobia domestica (assembly GCF_964235325.1). Taxonomy (NCBI): domain Eukaryota; kingdom Metazoa; phylum Arthropoda; class Insecta; order Zygentoma; family Lepismatidae; genus Thermobia; species Thermobia domestica. The sequence continues at coordinate 51,134,911 of NC_137468.1, read as the reverse complement.
GTTATTCAGATGGGCCAGTAATTACGTAGAAACACAGTAGGGCCTACTACGTACACAGGTAGAGAGATATAATTTCGATTGAAACTATAAGCTCTGGTATGCTTTTGATAAGAGTTAATTTCATTTAGGTAATATAAAACTAATTTACTGTAACCAACTACTTACAGTGTATCTAGTGTTTATTTTTTTTAAAATCTTGGTCCCTGTCCTGATAATTTTAAAACTCACTTTATAATATCAGAATGTGTAATCAGCTGTTACTGTATACTTTTCTTTAATTCGCATATAAACTAAGTTTCGTTTGAACATAAATGAGAATGATTTGGAAGTATCAGGATAATTAGGTATGCAGGTTTTTAGGAAATAATTTCTTTTCATTTGGACAGTTATAAATTATATGTTATTATTTCAATGTAATTCATATTTTAACGAGTGGATAAAATTTTCTTCCGAATTATTGCCAATCGAAAATCAGATAGGACACACACCATCCCCTAACATCATTAAGCGCAGGAATTTTCTTTCGCGAGCACTGCAGAAGTTTCATTTATATAATGACGTGTATACATAAATGTAAACAGGTAAAAGAGATCTAAACTTTCGTACATATATATGATTTGACTGGATTACAAAGTTTAATATATGGTAATATTTGTAGTAAAAACAACAAATGGTGAGTAATTTAGAATGTTTCGTTGCAGTGGTCAGTGATTGACAAACTTTCACCTGAGTTTTTAACCTCTATTCGACTACCCTTTGTAGGGCCGACGAATGCGGATTATGAGATGTAGTTTTAGCAGTGGTTGTTCACAGATAGCTAGCAGCCTACGTAAATGAATAGGACTTGGATGCTGTGAACAGTCTTGGACATTCGAAAGTTTTGGTGTATCAGAGGAAGCACTCCTAATATATAAATAAATAAATAAATAAATAAGTGAATAAAATAAATGATTATATACGAGTGCGTGGTAAATATAGTCGAGTAATAAGGCACATGGGTGCAATATAGTATAAACCGATGTTATTTTCTCTTTAGCTACTAGTTAGGGATGTACTTCTATTTATTTTTGTGAATATTTGTGAATGACTATGATGATCAAACAGTGATCCCCAGCAGCGAAAGTCAGTATCGGGAGTGAGTTATATTTAGGTTTAGATATGTTTTTACTCTGAAACCTCGTTGCATCGTTGCCACTATTCAGAATATAATAGTATCGCGAGTAAAATACACATAATGAATAGTGAGTGCAGTAGCTTTGAGTTGAGCGACTAGTATATATATTTTTTATTATTTTTTTCATTTCCCTTTCTGCATATATGCATATTATTAGCTTAGATAAATCTGACGTGTAAATGCTTGCCCACGTTAACATTATACCCATTCTGACGACACTTGCAGTGTTTGTTTATAGATATTTCAGTAAATAGCAAGATAATTACAAAATTTTCTAAAAATTATTGAATTATTGTGTACTTAAATAGACCACACTTGACACTTGACTCACATACGCCGTTTTTTCCGTTTGATTTTTTCCTTACCTCCCTGGATGTTATTGTGTGAACTGGGTTAAGTTAATTATCGTTTACATAGTGATGAGACAGCGATAATAAATAATATTGTATTGTATTAAGGTGGTTTTCTTACGTTACAAGATGCGAAGTTACTTATCCTAAAACTTCCATTTCTGTTTATAAAAAACGTAGAAATCGAAATTAATGGGACCTCATGGATTCAAACCTTTGAGATCTGTAGTGAATTGTGAGATTTTGGTTTATATTACCTCGACACTACGAAATTATTTTATTTATTTTCCTTTTTAATTTTGGATACATTTGTTGGATATTCTATAGTTTCCTCACTTTTGAATTATTTCCTTTGTGGTTTAATCTTAATTATTCTCCTTAGCTATCCCCATAAGTCGGATAATATTTGTTACTTAGAAAATTCTAAATTAAAGAGACCACAGCCACCCCGGCTGATCCGGACGTAACCCCAATTGGCTTACCCAGATACAGAGAAGTGTAAGAATTTCATAATGCGTTTTTCCTATGTAAAATTCTTATCGAGGGTGCGGACTTGTTCTCGCGTATTGTGAGACATCGAAGGGTATATATTTAAAGGTCCCCCGTTTCGGTAAATTAAGATAAATATTTGGCATTATCGCAAAGTTTCTTTTTAGATCTGATTAACATCCTATTAGCATATCTTCTTCTATCTTACTTTCCTCTGTACATCTGTATCCTCTTTCTTCTATCTGGCCTTCTAGCATAGCTGTAAAGTATTCCTCTTAGCTCTAAAACCTTCCCTCCGTTTTGAAACTTAATATAATCATTCAGTATAATTGATTTGAACCTAGAGATATCTTCTAAATATTTTGTTTCTACGAGATGTTGTGAGATAAAATTCGTATGGTTATACACCTTGCTAGTATGCCCAGGAGCATGGTTTACAATAGCCAGTAGTTTTTTGACCGGTAGTGGTCGTGGACGATTGCTCGGTGGACGATTTACTCATGCATCTTTTTCCTCCGAAATCACTCGATCTTTGAGATATGTTGCAAATTCTTGAACGTTCTCGTGCCAGCATAAAAGCTTTCGGGTCCCATTAATGACCGAAGTCATTACGTTTAGTTTTTTATGTAAACTCAAAGATGAAATATTACTAATTATACTCTGTGTGTCGTTTATTTCGTTTATTTCCTCTGAAATTTTACTATCATGTGTTATGAATGTTGAAAAGTTTCTGTACTCTAAATTACCAATACCTATTAGTGATTATACTGTAAAATGTATCAATGTCCCGCGTTTATATTTGCTTGCTATCCTTACCAGTTAGAATCCCAAATTATTAATAGTTGACTAAAATATAAAGATATATTTTAGTGCGAAACTCATTTCCGTGTGTCGGGTTACTTCATTTTTCTCTTTTGTATTTAATGTATTTAAATAGGCTTGAGCTTTGTAGAAACCGGGTAATTAATGGCGAATTGTATAATGCGACTGAATATGTATATCATAATAAAGCATATGATAAAGTACAGTGTAATGTTATGATACGTCGCTTCAATGTAAGCTAAGGGTTTCGTTACCTTCACGGGTTTCGTTACCTTATTTTCAGTTGAAATTCTGTTGTCATATTTTCGTAATGTCGATAGATTTGAAAGAGAATGTGTAGAGTAGATCGCCTTGTGAAAAATTATTATTATTCTTTTGTGTTGAGATACTACCTATGTATGTGTTTAACAGCTCCATATTATTATTTACTAATTGCATTTTGGGTTTAGTAGGGAGACAGGTTATCGCGGCGGATGTTTAACGTTTCATATATCCACGTGTAACATTGTAAAATCTAAATTCATTTACATTATTACACCCTTCCTTTCCCTTTGTGATAAGTGAATCTCCTGATTCTGATAATTTCATTGAAGGAATTTGAAATTATGGTGATTGTTTAATAACAATAATGAATTCCGTTCAACCATAGAGTTTGAAAAACATTCTTCCAAAATTTACAACGTACTACGTTTCGTTGGCGAGAAGAAAGATAGTTATGTTTGTGAATAAAAAGTACGTTAGGCATCAATAATTATTAAATTTTATTAACGTCTTGTATTTCAAAGTATATTAGTTCACTTCATGATCTTACCAAAGTTATTAACTAATTCTTAACGTACATTGATGTTGATTATGAGTGTAAATTGGTGATAATATTTAACTAAATTAGACAACGAACTGATTTTGTAAATACGTAACCTTAGAACTACGGCAACGTAAAGTTATTTACACGTTGTTATTAATGTACTATTATCAGAATGATACTAATGCGACATGTTCGATAGCTATATGCGCTTAATATGGACTGGTGTGTAATGGGTATGACTGTTATTATATATATATATATATATATATATATATATATATATATATATATATATATATATATATATATATATATTCAATTAAAAGAAATGTAAAAGATGCATGGACAATAGTTAGGAGAGCAGAAGCACGAAATATAAGTAAGACTAGCTAAATCGACTAGAATATTGTACTCGTGTAATACATCTCATCTTTTTAAGTTATACCATGTTAAGGTCTCGAATTGATTTGTTAAAACGAATATCTATTGATATATCCCAGTGTTGATCTAGACCACTGTATATATATAATATATAATTTTCGTTTTCTTTTCTTATTTTTTGTCATTAGATGTAATGCAAAGTACTAATTTTAATGTCGTAGTTAATTTTTACATTTCTGAAGAAATTCTTAACCTACTAGCATATATACATATATTGTTCGATATAATGTGAATGTGAGAATGAATGGATGGTAATTTTAGTTATAAGTATATAAACCTACTATATAGAGTAAAGAATGATAATCATCGTATTACTTGTATATTTTCTTTGGAAAATTTAGTTAGTTCTTATTCATGACCTAGATCATAAAGGTCATCAACCTTCCAATTAACTTGATAAGCGGGAACAATGGAACAGAACTAGTAATAGTAACCACTGAGTTCTGAAACTCCGAGAACTTTATACCATGAATAAGCAACGTTTAAATTGATTTTTATCCTGAGTAGATCAGGTAACACTCTGATTGCTAGATAAGAAGCGTTAAGTAAACAAACAACTACTCCATGATTAGAAATAATGATTACAAGAATCAATCCAGCCTGTCTCGACATCTGGGCTGGGTTCTAGTAACTCCGCCTTGCACAGTTACTTGGGTCCGAATCAGAGTTGTATAGGTTAACATGTTTTTGCAAATACTGTTTAAACTCGATTCTCAAGCAATATAATATAAAGTACCTCGAGTACTTCCTTGAGTTTCTTTATTGTATTTCGATAATTCTCCCGTAACTTTTCCTTTACTACTTCTACTTTCTCTCCATCTTTAAATTTTCCAGCTTTGCCGTAGACCGATCCATATACCTTTCTCTGTATCATGTTTCCCTTGTCTTTCTACTATTTCTGAGACAATATGTTAATTAGTAAAGTAATTCTCGGATTTGAGGCTTATTGTGGGGGAGGGAAACGAGACTCATATTAAGATAGATGAATTTTATTTGTGAGGTGAACCTGTTGTATATAATATATCAGGCAATGTAGATGAAGTACTGGTACATATCAGTATTACAAATCAGAGCCGTGAAAACATTCTGAAATCTGATTACATGCATATTTATAATTGGTGTGTTTCTATTTAGGAATCCACAATGATCAACATTAAAATTTTAGGACATTTTGAGGGGGGTAGTCCTCAGTTTCAAGACTGGATGGGACATGTTCACATCATGCGCTCCAACTACGTTGGTGCTCCGGGGCTGCAGCACTCACAAGATTTTTAATTTATATCCGGGTTTGAACCCGTTTATCTTGCATTTAATTCAGTGATCTTACCGACTGAGGTAGGAAAGGCCCAAACAATCCTTATAGTGCCGGTATATTTTACTTTATCAAAGTACAGGCATTTATGACAGAGTCCATAAACGATTTTAACTAAAAATAAATAAAGAAAATATCAAGACATCCTTGAAAAGAAATAGGCTAACACGACCCGCCATTGATATGCATTCACCTAAATTTTGGAAAGTCTGCGCCGTTGTTTCCCGTTATCCCCCAGGATTTGCACCAGTGCAGGTGAAGACAAGACGTTTTCAAGATTCACCTTTGACAAAAAAAATGTTCGTGTTATCTAGTGAGTCAAATTTCAGAAAATGGTACCAATAAATGTTTACGGGGGCAGGCTGCGGATATAGCCCATAATACATTCTTATATATTTATATATGTAGAAAAGAGCGGGATATGCCCATAAGGCTTCCGGAAAGTGTAAATTTCAATAAATTAGTATTTTTCTGTATTCTTTGGCAGTTCCGCAATATCAAAGTATATGCTGGCAGTTTTCCTCAAACTCATTAATTAATATTTAAAATGCCTATAGTAATGAAGTTTGATCTAAAAGAAATTATTATATCTATATAAATTTATTTCATTCTGGTTGTTTTAGGGCAATATGAACGCCAAATGCAAACGATGATTCCTTTAAATCTTAATCTAACAATGTAAAATGCTTAGTAAAATATTGATTTTGAAATTCCAAACAGTTATGTTATTCGCCACTCAGGAGGACTTGAAAATAACATTTATTTTAACACCACCAGAAAGCAGTGGTTTGATTTTAGTTATTAATTTAGTTTCTTCCCCAACATGATTTCTTTTATTCACAGTAAATAACGAGCGAAGTTCATATCAATGAAGAATGCCGAACTTAACACTCATACTAAAAATCATGAGCAGTTACAATTAATGTAGCTTTACGTAGGATTGCCAGATTGTCCTACTTTCCACTCTGTTTTCCTGTCCTGTAGCGAGTATATAAAGAACCCCGTTTATACTGTATTTGTTTGCTAGTATCGGCAGCTATTTTGTTAAGCAATACCAATTATTATATTCTTACTATGCTTTATGCCTTTGTGAAAAAAATACAGCTTCCTGATACAGATATGTGATTAGCGAAAGAGCCAGTTCTTCCGATCTTCTTTTTCAGATGACCGAGTGGTTAAGGGAAATTTCCTCAGAATAGCTTGAAAAATTTAACATCCCAGAACTTAGCTATAATTAGAATGTATGGTTTCATTGATGTTATAACAATAGAGTATGGAAATACATTTTAACTGATGAAAGTTGAATAGATGTTTCAGGGTTTAATAAATTTGTGGATTCACTTGCAGTGAATTTCATATTTTGTCTTTATGTTGCAACACTAGCAGTTTCTGGGGTATGGTGGATCAGTGGTTAAGTGCTCACCTCTGGAATGTAGGACCTCTGATTCGATTGTTTTTGTGTGCTTGGCCTTGTGCTTGTTTTTACGTCTTTTTCTTCTATTTTCGTCATTGAATCATTATCATCCATTTCACCACCAGCGTCTCTCTTATTGTATCGTTATATTACCATGGGATGTTAAGCTTAAAAAAAGAAAGAGAAAAAAAGTCAAATAATCAAGTGTTTACAAATTTTTAAAAGCGAAAATATATAATGTATTGCTTTTATGTTTAGAAATTTATTTTCACTTTTTTCGGCAAGCCGAGCTTGGTTCCCAGTCGAAGCAAATTTTGTCCTTCTTATATGACATTAACTTTAACACAGAAATGACCGCCAATTTAAGAGTAAAATAACCATTCAAACGGATTTTTCTCATAATAAATTTGTGCGATTTTTGTAAGCAATTCTAGTACAGTTGAAAATAGAAATATTTTGACCTCGAACTACTGCAAATATTTGTATCTGTTGACTGTAAAGAAATGTGTGATAGTCGAACTCAGCTCGGAAGGCAGGCATTATCTAATCTCCTCAGAAAGAGGACAACAAAAATGTTGTTATTATTGTACGCATATAAAGAAAACTGACATCGCAAGGACGGAGAGCGTTGGCAACAAATTCCTTCAACCTTAGCCAAATGAAGTTAAAATGATTCTAAAACTATGATCAACAAAATTTATCAATGACGCAAAGAAATTATTTTATAGTTTTAATATAAATCTAAAGCACTGTAATCTCATTTTTAACATTGCCAAATCAAAACGTTCCCCCTAGTTCACACTTGAAACATTTACAGTTTTTTTTTTGCTTCCATTATTGTCGACAGATGCTACCATGGAGTAATAAATCCTTCAATAATCTCTGGTGATACATTTTCCTTTAATTCATTTCTTATTCCTAAATTTTTCCGGAAAGGGCGCCAATTTATCTGTAGATATGGGGGGCCCATTCAGATGCAGGAGGCATATGTATGAGGATTTTTAAGACAAATTGCATTCAAATTATACCAAATATTGTGTATTCATAAATACATTACAGGGACCTACATGAGTTTGGGGGCCCCGAACTACGCCCCCTCCCCCAGGATCGGCGTCCTTGCCTTCTGGCAATGTCGGCTATCAATCGATTGTACTATTGATCTTACATAGTCATAAAGGCTCCATGCTGAACATCGCACCACCTCTGCAACACCGCCACGGCTCAAAAATTGTCAGTTTTAAATTATGTATATATATTCAGATGTGTGAACCTGCCCTCTATCCGGCAATATAAGAGTCATGTCTCTAACTTTACTAGAAGCTACGTGAGAGCACTAGTTTCACTAGTTAATAACATTAATGTGAATGCTACCAACACTTTCAAATGCGATTTACTCAAAACTAACTTTTTTAAGTTGTGGCGGTATTGCAAACGTGGTGCGATATATTCAAAATTCTCACTCGCAAATCAAATGCGCTTTGAAACTAGCTATAGCAAAGTGGAATTTCCGGAATCCCGATTTGTCATGAGATTTACTAGTAATGTGAGAATGAATCAGAGAGTATGGTATAAGAGTATAAGTATTAGTACAATCAGAAGGATTGACAAAATAGCATACTATAGTTTATTTTTATTTTACTTATAATTTTAATGAAATTTATCTGAAAATAATATTGAATTACCGGTAATAACGAGGCTAGACATTTCATTAATGAGAACACAGTTGCTTAAATTATAGCAAAAACTTAAAATTAAATTTTACTTGTTTCTCACAATATAAAAATAAGTAATTTAACTATAAATTGACTAAGTTTGTAACACTAAGCGAAGTATTGTACTACTCTATATCGTGTTAGAAAATGGGCCCCTTTTTGTCAGATGTGAGTAGTAGAAAAATGATTGATCTGGCTCATACTAGCTCATAAGAGAACAACTCACAAGCCCCTGGGAAATTGACCACCGTACACCGTGAGCCCACGGTCTTTTACGACCTCCATTTTAGGGGTGAATTTAATCCCTTTTATGACCACTTTTAAGGGGGTGTATTCGTTCTCTTTTATGACCACTTTTTAAGGGGTGAACTCGTTCCCTTTTACGAGCCCCCTGGGAAATTGATTACCGTACAACGTGAGCCCACGGTCTTGTATGACCTCCATTTTAGGGGTGAACTCGTTCTCTTTTATGAGCACTTTTTAAAGGGTGTACTAGTTCTCTTTTACGACCTCCATTTTAGGGGTGAACTCGTTCCCTTTTATGAGCATATTTTTCAACCCCTATTTTAACATAGAAAATAACACATAAGAGTACGTAACACACAGCAGATTATATAACACATAAGAGCACATAACGTAACAAGGGTGAACTCGTTCTCTTTTATGAGCATATTTTTCAACCCCTATTTTAACATAGGAGACAACACATAAGATTACGAACACATAGAAGAGAAGATAGCACATAACACTACGTAACACACAGCAGAGCAGATAACACAACATAACAATGGTGTATTCATTCCCTTTTATGAGCATATTTTTCAACCCTTATTTTAACATAGCAGAAATTACACTGAAACTATGAACACACAGCAGAACAGATAATACATAGCACAGCTAATAAAAGAGCATGGCTTATTTTCCAACCTTTATTTTAACATAGCAGTTACGAACACATAGCAGGCAGATAATAAACACAACAACCTCCATTTTAGGGGTGTATTCATTCCCTTTTATGAGCATATTTTCCAACCCTTATTTTACCATAACAGAGACTACGAAACATAGCGGACATAGCACAGGGGGTGTATTCATTTTCTCCACCCTTAATTGAACATAGCAGAAATTACACTGAGACTACGAACACACAGCAGACCAGAGAATACATAAAATTCATTCCCTTTTATGAGTACATTTTAAGGGGTGTACTCGTTCTCTTTTATAATTACTTTTGCAACCCCTATTTTACCATAGCAGAAATTACATAAGATTTTTTTCAACCCTCATTTTAAGACAATGAATACCTATGTAGCATAGCGATTCGATACGCTCTTTGAACCGATTTGGATGAAACTCGGCATATGGGGGTTTTCGACCATGCTGAGTACGAATATCATACTTATTTTTACCTGGGTACTATAGTTTATGTGGCATACGCCCTTTCTATGACAATTTTAACCGATTTGGATGAAACTTGATATATAGGAGTTTTCGGACATGCTGAATACTAATATCATACTTATTTTTACCTGGGTCCTATAGTTTATGTGGCATACGCCCTCTCTATGACACTTAAAACCTAATAACTCAAAAACGAAGCAACGTATTGAGATGCTGTTTCCACATTTAGTAATCGACCACCAACTACTACAAGTTCCAAAATAATGATCATCGAGGTTAAAGGTCAAAATACTTAAAACCTAATAACTCGAAAATGGATCCACATACGGAGGTGGTGTTTCCACATTTAGTAATTGGTCATCAACTACTACATGTCCCAAAATTAGTGGCCATCGAGGTCAAAGGTCAAAGTACTTAAAACCTAATAACAAGGAAACGAAGCAACGTATTGAAGTGCTGTTTCCACATTTAGTAATTGGTCATCAACTAGTACATGTTAAAAAATCATGACCATCGAGGTCAAAGGTCAAAGTACTTAAAACCTAATAACTCGAAAATGGATCCACATATTGAGGTGCTGTTTCCACATTTAGTAATTGGTCATCAACTAGTACAAGTTTCAAAAATAGTGGTCATCGAGGTCAAAGGTCAACATACTTAAAACCTAATAACTCGACAACTGAGCCAAATATTGAGGTGGTGTTTCCACATTTAGTAATTGGTGATCAACTACTACAAGTTCCAAAAATAGTGGTCATCGAGGTCAAAATACTTAAAACCTAACAACTCGAAAACTGAGCAACGGATTGAGATGTTGTTTCCATATTTAGTAATTGGTTAGCAACTAGTACATGTTAAAAAGTACTGATCATCGAGGTCAAAGGTCAAAATACTTAAAACCTAATAACACGAAAACTGAGCCACATATTGAGGTGGTGTTTCCACATTTAGTAATCGGCCACCAACTACTACAAGCTCCAAAATACTGATCATCGAGGTCAAAGGTCAACATCGAAAACTGAGCCAAATATTGAGGTGGTATATCCACATTTAGTAATCGGTCACCAAAGACCACATGTCTCAAAAGTGTCAACCATCGAGGTCAAACTCGAAAACGGAGTCAAATATTGAGGTGGTGTTTCCACATTTAGTAATAGTTCATCAATCACTGCAAGTTCCAAAATAATGTCCATCGAGAGCTTGTAAAAGGAGCAACGGATAAATTTTCTACAAAGCAGAAAAAGTGAAGGAGGAATAAATTTGAGTGGCCTATTGAATTTTGTACCAACGAGAAATCTAATTTGTAACTAGCTCAGAATTTCTGTAACGAAAAAAAAATAATTGGGATGGACTAACGAAAGAAAGCAAATATATGCCATTTTTACTAGCTGAGAATTATATGTCTTCTTGTACTAATTAAATAAAGGAAGGAATATTGTTCTCTGGATGACACAAAAATAATACAAAATGTAGCATCACAAAGGTATAACATTCTGAGCTTTTCTTCTGATTGTTACACAAGTGAAATTGACCACCCGTAATACAGAATGGTATAAAAATACCTAGCTTGTTATAATGAACCTTCTTCTCTTTTTTCGTGCTTTTTCTGCTTGCTATAAAAGTGAATAGGTCATACAAATTTATTCCTTTGTTTGTTTAAATCGTACAACATGGTCAAGAAATTGGGTAGACCAAAAACACAAAAAGCTATAACATGCTTAGCTATTTAAAATGGTATTTCCTTCCTTTTTTCGATTTGATACAAATTTTTCAAAAAGGTATAAAATTCTATGTCAGTTAAAAATGGTTCTCGTTGGTAAAAAAAGAAATAGGACACCCCTATAAATGGCACAAAAAGTATAGAATGCTGATCCTTCTTCTCCTTTTCTGGTTAGTACAATCGTTTACTTGATTAGTACAAAGTGTTAATTCTTTCCTTTTTTTTCTGCTTGGCTAGTTAAAATGACCCTTCTTTGATTTTCTTCTGATTGGTACAAAAAGTAGTACAAAATGATATAAAGATCTGAGTTAGTTAAACTGGTTCTTCTTCACTTTTTTCTGGTTCATACAAAGCTAAATACTCCATCCAAATTTGAGTAAAATGGTTCATGTTCGCTTTCTCAAATTTAGCCCTTCGTTTTGTTTAAATAATACAACATGCACTAGAAATTCTTAGCTAGATAAAAATGGTATTTCTCCTTGGTACAAAATGGAATAGATTACTTAAATTTATCCCTTCGTTTATTTAAATAGTTAATATGGCATATCTTTGCTTTCTTTCTTGTTACTCCATCCAAATTAATTTTTGCGTTACAGAAATTCTGCGCTAGTTAAAAAGGTCTTTTTTTCTCTTTTTCTTTCGTTTATTTGAGTAGTACAAAATGGTATAAAATACTCAGCAAGTTAAAATGGTTCTTCCTTGTTTGGTATAAAAAAAGTAGAACACCCAAATTTGTTCTTTCGTTCATTGAGCTAGTATAAAGTTATATAATTTCTGAGTTAGTTAAATTGAACCTTGTTCGATTTTTCTGGTTAGTACAAAAAAAGGTCACTCAAATTTATCCCATCGTTTGTTTAAATAGTACAAAAAGGTACAGAAATTCTCAGTTAGTTAAAATGGGTCTTCTTCGCTTTTTCTAATTAGTACAATTTTGTTCTTTCGTGAAAATACTCAGCTACAAAATTAAATAGCTCACTCATATTTATGCCTTCGTTTATTAGACTAGTTTAAAATGATATAAAATGATCCTTTTTTGCTTATTCCTTTGTTTGTTATAATAATACAAAATGGTATAAAATACTCAACTTTGGTTTTTCAAATTAAATAGCTCACTCAAATGCATTACTTCGTTTAATTGATTTTAGAGTTGACACAAATTATAATTCCTTTGTTTATTTGAATACTCCAAAATGGTGCAATTTCTTTTTTTCTTGGTGGCACAAAACTAAATACTCCATTGTTTATTTGAGTAGTAAAATTATGAGAAAGTTAAAATGACATTTCTCATTGGTACAAAATTGAATAGGTCACTTAAATTTATTCTTTCGTATATTCAGCTAGTTCATTTTTTCTCGTTGGTATAAAAAGTAGAACATCGAAATTATTCTTTCGTTACAGAAATTCTGAACTTGTTAAAATGGCTCTTCTTCGTTTTTTCTGATTGATACAAAAATAGAACATTCCAGTAGTTCAAAAGCTAAAATAGTCAATTTTCGTTTCTTTAAACAGTACATAATGAGCTAGTTAAAGTAGCTCTTCTTCTCTTTTCCAGTTGGTACAAAAGAAAATAGTCCACCTAAATTTTATTCATACTTCACTTCTTTTTTCTAGATGGTACAAAACTAAATACTCTATTCCTTCGTTTATTTGAATAATGGCCCTTCAATTGTTCCAGTTGGTACATAAGGAAATAATCCAATCAAATTTTTCTGGTTCGCACAAAACTAAACACTCCATCCAAATTTGAGTATTACAAAATGAAATGAAATTCTGAGTTAGTTTTAAAAAAGATGGTCCTTCTTGCTACAAAATTGGAAAGCTCACTCAAGAGTACAAAATAGCATTGAACTTCTGAGCCGGTTAAATTTATCCCATTGTTTATTTAAATAGTACAAAATGATTTAAAATACGCAATTATTTCTCGTTGGTGCAAAATTGAATAGGTCACTCAAATTCACCCCTTCGTTTGTTTAAATATTACAACATCGTTTAGAAAAATGGCATTTCTCATTGGTACAATATTCCTTCCTTTATTTAATTAGTACAAGAAGACATATAACTATCAGCTAGTTAAAATGGCATATATTTGCTTTCTTTCGTTAGTCCATCCCAATTATTTTTTTTTCGTTACAGAAATTCTGAGCTAGTTACAAATTAGATTTCTCGTTGGTACAAAATTCAATAGGTCACTCAAATTTATTCCTCCTTCACTTTTTCTGCTTTGTAGAAAATTTATCCGTTGCTCCTTTTACAAGCTCTCGATGGACATTATTTTGGAACTTGCAGTGATTGATGAACTATTACTAAATGTGGAAACACCACCTCAATATTTGACTCCGTTTTCGAGTTTGACCTCGATGGTTGATACTTTTGAGACATGTGGTCTTTGGTGACAGATTACTAAATGTGGAAACACCACCTCAATATTTGGCTCAGTTTTCGATGTTGACCTTTGACCTCGATGATCAGTATTTTGGAACTTGTAGTAGTTGGTGGCCGATTACTAAATGTGGAAACACCACCTCAATATGTGGCTCAGTTTTCGTGTTATTAGGTTTTAAGTATTTTGACCTTTGACCTCGATGATCAGTACTTTTTAACATGCACTAGTTGCTAACCAATTACTAAATATGGAAACAACATCTCAATCCGTTGCTCGGTTTTCGAGTTATTAGGTTTTAAGTATTTTGACCTCGATGACCACTATTTTTGGAACTTGTAGTAGTTGATCACCAATTACTAAATGTGGAAACACCACCTCAATATTTGGCTCAGTTGTCGAGTTATTAGGTTTTAAGTATGTTGACCTTTGACCTCGATGACCACTATTTTTGAAACTTGTACTAGTTGATGACCAATTACTAAATGTGGAAACAGCACCTCAATATGTGGATCCATTTTCGAGTTATTAGGTTTTAAGTACTTTGACCTTTGGCCTCGATGGTCATGATTTTTTAACATGTACTAGTTGATGACCAATTACTAAATGTGGAAACAGCACTTCAATACGTTGCTTTGTTTCCTTGTTATTAGGTTTTAAGTACTTTGACCTTTGACCTCGATGGCCACTAATTTTGGGACATGTAGTAGTTGATGACCAATTACTAAATGTGGAAACACCACCTCAGTATGTGGATCCATTTTCGAGTTATTAGGTTTTAAGTATTTTGACCTTTGACCTCGATGGTCATTATTTTGGAACTTGTAGTAGTTGGTGGTCGATTACTAAATGTGGAAACAGCATCTCAATACGTTGCTTCGTTTTTGACTTATTAGGTTTTAAGTGTCATAGAAAGGGCGTATGCCACATAAACTATAGGACCCAGGTAAAAATAAGTATGATATTTGTAATCAGCATGTCCGAAAACTCCTATATATCAAGTTTCATCCAAATCGGTTAAAATTGTCATAGAAAGGGCGTATGCCACATAAACTATAGTACCCAGGTAAAAATAAGTATGATATTCGTACTCAGCATGGTCGAAAACCCCCATATGCCGAGTTTCATCCAAATCGGTTCAAAGAGCGTATCGAATCGCTATGTTACATAGGTATTCATTGTCTTAAAATAAGGGTTGAAAAAAATCTTATGTAATTTCTGCTATGGTAAAATAGGGGTTGCAAAAGTAATTATAAAAGAGAACGAGTACACCCCTTAAAATGTACTCATAAAAGGGAATGAATTTTATGTATTCTCTGGTCTGCTGTGTGTTCGTAGTCTCAGTGTAATTTCTGCTATGTTCAATTAAGGGTGGAGAAAATGAATACACCCCCTGTGCTATGTCCGCTATGTTTCGTAGTCTCTGTTATGGTAAAACAAGGGTTGGAAAATATGCTCATAAAAGGGAATGAATACACCCCTAAAATGGAGGTTGTTGTGTTTATTATCTGCTCTGCTATGTGTTCGCAACTGCTATGTTAAAATAGGGGTTGGAAAATAAGCCATGCTCTTTTATTAGCTGTGCTATGTATTATCTGTTCTGCTGTGTGTTCATAGTTTCAGTGTAATTTCTGCTATGTTAAAATAAGGGTTGAAAAATATGCTCATAAAAGGGAATGAATACACCATTGTTATGTTGTGTTATCTGCTCTGCTGTGTGTTACGTAGTGTTATGTGCTATCTTCTCTTCTATGTGTTCGTAATCTTATGTGTTATCTCCTATGTTAAAATAGGGGTTGAAAAATATGCTCATAAAAGAGAACGAGTTCACCCTTGTTATGTTATGTACTCTTATGTGTTATATAATCTGCTGTGTGTTACGTACTCTTATGTGTTATCTTCTATGTTAAAATAGGGGTTGAAAAATATGCTCATAAAAGGGAACGAGTTCACCCCTAAAATGGAAGTCGTAAAAGAGAACTAGTACACCCTTTAAAAAGTGCTCATAAAAGAGAACGAGTTCACCCCTAAAATGGAGGTCATACAAGACCGTGGGCTCACGTTGTACGGTAATCAATTTCCCAGGGGGCTCGTAAAAGGGAACGAGTTCACCCCTTAAAAAGTGGTCATAAAAGAGAACGAATACACCCCCTTAAAAGTGGTCATAAAAGGGATTAAATTCACCCCTAAAATGGAGGTCGTAAAAGACCGTGGGCTCACGGTGTACGGTGGTCAATTTCCCAGGGGCTTCTGAGTTGTTCTCTTATGAGCTAGTATGAGCCAGATCGATCATTTTTCTACTGATGTCATCTTTTTTAACTTCATGAAACACAAAAATAATTCATCTGCTCTTAATTCAAGGTTATTCTGCAGGTCTATGCTTAGTGCTAGAAAAGATCTACAATCGAAGAGTTCGCCATTAATTG
Source organism: Thermobia domestica (assembly GCF_964235325.1). Classification (NCBI taxonomy): domain Eukaryota; kingdom Metazoa; phylum Arthropoda; class Insecta; order Zygentoma; family Lepismatidae; genus Thermobia; species Thermobia domestica. The sequence goes on along the minus strand of NC_137468.1, from coordinate 51,118,465 downwards.
TAGACTGAATTCAAAATTCGTGTTTACTGAAGAAACGGAAATATTGAGTAAACAGCCCAGATGTTACTTCACAACTGAAGGACAAATATAGGCACGCGCATTCTTCTGGGGATTATTTAACTTCTTCCACAGTGAACTCTAGATATCCAGTTTTTCATTCAGTAGTGTTAGGGATATAGGCTATATTTTTACATTAAACCGAACTTTTTTTTCATTTATGGCACTTAGCAACGATTTTATATTCAATCTACATTTATGATGTACTTTCGTGTACGTATGAAGAAGTCAACAGAGTGAAGAATGTTTTTGTATGAACCGAGGTAGAGCACTAACTTCAGATGTGTTGGATTCCTGGCTCGACACAAGCTCGCAATAAGTACGCATCGTAGTAAACAAACATAAGAATTTTCATCCTACTTTCATCATTCCATATTTTTCGTTATTTTTGTCACCATCTACCATTGCCTCGGTGAATGATGAAAGACCAAGGTTTGAATTCAATGTAACTGATGGGTACATAACAAATGTGTACGTTCTACACTTACAGTGTAGAAGGCCATTCTGTCCCACACTACCTCACTTTCAAGGAAGCTGGATTGAATGGCAAAGCCATCGGTCTCCTTTACTGCCTGATATCGCACTGACTGCTATAGAAGAAAGTTTAAGTAAAAATTGTCCAAAGATCCTCTTGTGCTAAAATGTCCTGGAGAAAGATTCAGATACTGAACATTTTAGAAAGCAATGTTTTATATTAAGAAACAAATTACGAGCAACTTGGAGTAGAAAGAACGTATCGAAATGGAATAGCAAGGTTTATATAGAAATAACAAATTTAAAATTTCGAAATGTTTAGGACAATTATCGTATACAAAGTGGCAAGGACGATTAGGTAAATTTGAACTTTCTAATTTTGTGGGAAGAAGACCTCCTTTTAAAAAAGTGCTATGAATCTCACAATCAGGTCGAGTTTTTTTTCTATAGCAATGGATATTTGAGTTCCATACAACATTACTTTAGTTGGGAAAAAGCATTGGGAATCCAATGCTCGGAAATACATCCATCGTAAATGTGATCTAAATTGTTGCAACATTCGTTCGTTCGTTGGTCTTGGCCTTTGTTGTTGTACAAGTTAAGAGCGTGGGCTCTTGCCTTGCATTTGTGGTTTGCGGGTTTGACTTTTGAGGTTCAGCGAATTTCGTTGGGGGAGTTGCGACTGTCGCAGTCCCTCATCTTTATTCTAGGTGGTGATGACGTTCGTGGTTGTCGTGGCGTCCGGTGGACTACACGGCGAGGTACGTGGGTTCCAATAGCGGGAATGCTGGGGTTGGGATGGTTGACGGTGTTGGTCCAGAAACGGGTGGAGAGCTGTGCTCGAACTTCTTGAAGGAGCGGCAGCTCTAGATTCTCATGAATCTGAGCGATGCTAGTTCCTATTGTGAGGTTCCTTCTGATGGCTCGTGCTGCCTTGTTCCGCACGACCTGGAGCTGTCTGTGATGGAGAGATGCTGCATGCTCCCAGGCTGCATGCGCATAGAGGAGTATTGGCATGACACATACTTCATAGCCGTTGCTCCTTTCTTCATGTGTGAAACATCCGCTGAGGAGAATGTGCAGGAGCGCTCGCAGCGTCCTGGTGGCTTTGGTTGTTGTATTGGAGATGTGACGCCGAAACGTCAAGCGTTGATACATAGAGAGCTCCCTCGTGGCTAAGCGGTTAGCGTATGCGCCTTTGGCGTGGGAGACGCGGGTTCGATTCCCGGCAGGAGCTCATGGGGTTCGGATTCCACATTAATCAGTAGGTCCACGTCTCATATAGCATCGCTGCTGAAAGGGACGCTAAACTAAAATCAACAAGCGATGATACAGAGTGACTCCCAAAAACTTGGCCTCTGTTGCGAGTGGTAACAAGGTTCCCGACATGGTGATATCGTAGTCCCAGGTCCTGTATCTTTTTGTGAAATCTGCCAGGGTTGGCTTTGATCTTCCACTTCTGTGTCCACTCTTCGAGTTTGTGAATATGGCGTTGCATTTCCCTTTCAGCATAGCGGGGGTTCCTGTTTTGTGCGAATACTACAGTATCGTCGGCATATGTCGCGATGAATGTTCCATGGTCTGTCGGAATATCTGCTGTGAAGAGCGAATACAGAAGTGGAGAGAGACAGGACTCCTGTGGTACTCCAGCTTGGATTGGTCTTGCTTCTGACTGGTAGCCCGCATGATACACTTTGAAGCTGCGTTCGGCCAGATAGCTTTGAATTACCCGTACCTGATACAGCAGTAGCCCTGCTTGGTGCAGCTTATGGAGGAGTCCATTGAGCCACACCCTGTCAAAGGCCTTTTCTATGACGAGAAATACACCGAGGGTTTGGCATCCTTCATTGAATTGATACGAAACAGCGGGGGGGGGGGGGGTTGTGCTGTGCCCGGGCCTGTATCCAAATTGTTGAGTTGGTATGGTGTCCTGTGCATGTATCTTCCTCAGTACCCGTCTCTGGATAACTAGCTCTATTACTCTTCCCAGGTGAGATAGTAAGCTGATCGGCCGGTAATTCTTAGCTTCCGTTCTGTGTCCTGTGGCTTTCTGAAGCATTATAATGCAGACTTCCTTCCACGTTGTGGGGAAGTGACCTGTTCTCATAATACCGTTGGTGATATTGCTGAAGAGTACCACAGCCTTCCTTGGGCCTTTCTCAAGGTAAGCCTTGGGAGTCCATCTGGGCCTGCTGCTCGGCGGTTGTGAAGGCGTTTCAGGATGTTTCCAATTTCCCTCGGGGTGCCCAGGTCTTTCGCCGGGAGATGAAAGTCTTGTTGGATTTCCCTCAATCTTGCTTGTACTGCGTCTTCTGTGCTTGCATCGGGCGGGGTGTCGTTTTCCTGGAAGGTCTGCTGTAGATGGTCGGCGAACACAGTTGCTATTTCACGTAGAGTGTAGACTAGCCCTGCTGTCCTTGTATTGGCTGAGTACGGGGTGGGCCTAGAGGTTTTGTTATCGCACGCAGGAGCTGCCAGATGCGTCTTTTGCCATCTACGCCTGGTCAATCTCTTGAGGGTGATGAGGGCCATCATGCGTAGATCTGGCTCACGTTGTTACTGCTGCTGTTGTACATTGGTGGCAAGCCGGTATGCAGAACGGAAGCTACATTCCGGAAAACCAAATTTCGATTCGGAGTTATCAATATGACTTGAATGGACCTGTTGGTCATATAACGTAACCTGATGTAGAGGCGTCCAAAAAGACATATCTTGAGAGAACCACACTCAAGTAATTTTGTTTTCATTATGATTTTGTTTGTTATTCGTATCCTATTCGAGTTCTGTGATGTCAATAAGATCCTAATTGTTGTGTTATGTCTTGATTATTCTCATATTGCAATCTTAATTTATATTTTGTTTAACTATAGGTTATATCCGAATAATTATACGAATATCACATACATCTTTTACAAAATATTCTTCATGAAGCCTAAGTAATGAATTAATAGCTTATAACTAGCATTTAATGGCCCCGAAAAGGAATCAAAAAGCTTACAACCAACATTTAATGGGCCTGAAAAAGGACTTAAATAACTTTTTTAATTTAATTTCGAATGTTCCTTATCGTCGGTAAAACGTATAAATAAGTGAAAATGATGATAAAAATTTAAAATAAATATGATAAATGAATATGATAATGATATTGTTATAGATTTAAGTATAATATATATGTATAGTTATATGAATTGTATCTTTTAAATGTACTAGGTACATTCGAAAATGCGAATAATTTCCACATGTACATAAACGGTCCAGAATTCTTTTCCCTCTTTCGATAGTTAATGCATAAAAAGGGAAATTCCGTTCGGGTGTCATAATATACAACGGTACGTTACGTCTGTATTGATTGTTTGAATTCACAATATGTTCAACATGATATTAATCCTATGGTTCATCTAACAGAAGACAAGTTGATTCCAATATTCGTGAAACGCAAAAAGAAAACATATGTCCTTATTTGTGCTAGTGTTGATTGGTCTAGTGAATTAAATCTGTTGAATTGTTCATTCAACGAAAGAACTAGAATGATGTTAGCCAACAATTTGATGATGTTTTCACAAACCGACATACAATTTGTTGATTTTCATCATCCAAATGTGATGTTGCAAAGTTTTCAAAATCCATCAATGGTTCAATACAGTACTAGCTTGCATGAAACTAACCTTTAAAATCAAGTTCAAAGTATTAATGCGAGGTTGAAGTGTGATCCCAATGAGCAAGAAGATGTTAAATTCATCTGTACCAATGATGCAACTAAACCTAACCACAGAAGAAACAAAACCCGAAGAAGAACAAAATATCGTGAACATTGGGGAAGGAAGAGGTACAGATATGTTAAAAGTCCCGATACTTCGATACTAATAAAAAGGATGAGAATTAAATCAAATTCTACCGGTAAGGTGATCAACAAACATAATAGCAAACGTAATAGTGATCATGTAACTAAACCTAAACTTACTAGTGACCGTAACAGTGGTAATGATTACACGACCGAACGTAATTTTACCAGTAATAGAACGCATTCTAATTACAGAAGAAACATAAATCATGGCAGGACAGACTATCGTGAATGTTATGTAAAGGATAAATACAGATTCGTTAGGAGACACAATATTTTACCACCTGTGAAACGAATAAGAATTGAACCTGATTTGGCCGATAAAATAACGCCATTTAAACATAGCCGAAATAATGCGATTTACGTGAAACATTGCCCAGATGGCAGGTATCATGGTAAAACACGTAGGAAACTAAGAACTATAGAAATAAAGAAATCGGAAAACCGAATTTCGATTCGGACTTATCAATGTGACTTGAATGAACCTGTTGGTCATATAACGTAACCTGATGTAGAGGCCACCGAAAAGACATATCTCTAGGGAACCACACTCAAGTAATTTTGCTTTCATTATGATTTTGTTTGTTATTCGTATCCTATTCGAGTTCTGTGATGTCAATAAGATCTTAATTGTTGTGTTATGTCTTGATTGTTATCATATTGCAATCTTAATTTATATTTTGTTTAACTATAGGTTATATTCGAATAATTATATGAATATCACATACATCTTTTACAAAATATTCTGCATGAAGCCTAAGTAATGAATTAATAGCTTATAGCTAGCATATAATGGCCCCAAAAAGGAATCAAATAGCTTACAACCAACATTTTATAAGCCTGAAAAAGGACTTAAATAACTTTTTTAATTTAATTTCGAATGTGCCTTATCGTCGGTAAAACGTATAAATAAATGTAAATAATGATAAAAATTTAAAATAAATATCATAAATGAATATGATAATGATATTGTTATAGATGTAAGTATAATATATATGTATAGTTATATTAATTGTAATTTTTAAATATACGAGGTGCATTCGAAAATTCGAATAATTTCCACATGTATATAAACGGTCTGGAATTCTTTTCCCTTTTGTTTAATAGTTAATGAATAAAAAGGGAAATTCCGTTCGGGCGTCACGGTACGTTTGTATAATTTCCCTTCAGTAATATACCACGGTACGTTTGTATAATTTCTTGATGTAGATGTAATTTTATGTATATGATCAGAGGCGCAATAATTGAGCAGAAATATGTATATTGAAAAAAAAGGTTTGTTGATAGGTCTTGTTAGTGTGCTGTCAAGAAGGTATGATTGTCATGAAGAGAGATAGTTGATGACACAAAGATATATATTCAACAAATGTCTGCGATGTAGAGGAAACCTGTAGTCATCATTCAAAAATAAAAGAAGTGTAAGCTTTTAAATATCTTGTAAAAGCCTTGCTGCTCATAATATTATTATTTAATAATAATATATATAGATATATATATTCTCGTTGTATATTGAATATCTATATCTTCGTGTCATCAACTATCTATCTTCACGACAATCATCTCATCTTTACAACCTCATCAACAAAAACTAATCAACAAATCTTTTCTTTTTCAATATACATATTTCTGATCAATTATTGCGCCTCTGATCATATACATAAAACTCGCTAGTGCTCGCCATGCCTCCCCTCCCCAGACCCCCGGTCATACCTTTGAAATCGACGTATCTTATATATTATAACTATCTACGCTGCCGACGAACAATTTTCAAGAGGTGCCCATTTGTGTGTCTGTGTGTGTGTGTATTTCCTTAAAATTATTATTTTATACTTTCCAGTTGTGGCATTGACTTCAAACTTGCTATACGCATGTATCTTAACGAGGGACATAAAAGGTGAGAGAGATATTTTGCAGTTATTTCCGGTTTGAAGCAGAAACTATTGTCGCGAGATAAAATGTATTGTTGTCTTCTATGGACACTATATCGTGAAAATGATGCCCAATGTTTCTTTCAGACACTTTTTGAAGGACACTGCCTCCTCAGAGCGCCCCTGGAGGAGATCAAAATAATACGTTTATAATACAATAAAAATAGAATATTACCAGCAGTGCACCCGAACTAATATGTCTCCCCCCCCCCGCGGAACATTGCTTTCGAAAGACACACTGGTAATGCTCTACTTCCGAAGCTACATATGTTTGAATTTAAGTACTTCAGTATCGTCTCGAAACTACACACGAACATATCAGGGGCAGATCCAGGGGGAGGCGATCGGGGGGATCGTTCCCCCCAAAAAGAGGAAACTTTCTTATTTTATATATAAATAAAATATATAGTTTATTTTTTGACGCTTTTAAAAGTAGCTCTAAGTAGCAGTATTACAAACCACCGCCCCCCTCTCACAAATCCGTCCTGGATCCGCCCCTGGAACATACTGCCTCGTTTCGGGACCATCTCAAAAGTTGCTGTATAAATATACCTTTTCCCTCTACGTATGTAATAATGAAAATATTTCGTTCCCGCAATACGAACAGAAAGTAGTTTGCTAAAACGAAGAAATGGAGATAAGAAAAAATACAAAACCGTTTAGTCGGGAATAGAACCCAGACCTGTTTCTTAGAAAGCCCAAACGTTACATCTGAGCTAAGCTCGTACGTTGATTCTAGTTTGTTCTATTATGATTAGCATAGCTCATAACAAGGCAGATCAAGCAAATTCAACAACATGGCATCTGTGCATTCAAGATGGCGACTTCTCCAATGATTTGTTTCTTCATTGAAACTGCACTTCATCCTTAAGAGTATAGCAAACCATGACTGTCCTACCGTGAGAATAACTTATAATTTTCATGGTTACAAACTTTTGAACCACCATCTTGAATCGAATATGGCCGATTTTCCAACATGTCCGATTTTTCCCCTCACTTGCGCTGTAATCTACACACTTGAACAAAATTTCGTGATTCCACCATATCTACAAGTTGCCTAGAATTAGACGCCCCCTTATTACATTCCTAGCTCTTTCTTACACTGAAAATGACCATTTTTTCAAGTTTAAGGGCGGATTCGTAAACTACGCATCAGAATAAACATCACCTCGGAATTTCAACGTCCTAGACACAGTCATTACAAATTTCACATTTTTTCGATTTGCGCCGCTAAACCAAAACGAATTTTAATGCTGTTTTTTCTATCATAAACTATGTTCCTAGCTTCACTGCCTGACACAATATGACGTTTCTATGGTGTGTGAAACTACACTAAAAACCAGCATTTCGAAACGACGAAAAATTTCGACACTTCATTTACATCGAAAATGTCGCCTTTTTCGTGATATCGGAATTTTCCCACTACTCACATCCCATGGCGAACAAGTATGCAAAATTTGGTGTTTGTATGTTTTGTGGAAGTATGCAAACAATTAAGTGTGTTTCCGACTTTAGAGGTATATAATAATTACATTAAGAAAATGAAAACATACAAACGTACCGTTCTAAGCTATTGCCGCTGCAATATGTCGTTGTCTTTGTACGGCTCGTACGAAGCATAAATATTTTACGAAGATATGCATATTACGTGGTGTGAGCGTTGAAATACTTGTGCAGATAAGTACATTTTGTGTGTAGATTGAGATTAAGTAGCGTACATCGCGATATCAGGCAAATAATAGTTGTTTGCATAGATATATATAGTTTTACATTCTACGATCCTGTTCAAGTAATTTGTTATATGTAAAGATCTGGCTGCTTTGCCATCTATGAATTGTCTTATTATAGATGGAAATATATTGATATCTTTTCCGCTACAAGGTTAGGCGGAAAACACTGCTGACAAATTTTCGTAAGTTGAATGCTCATAGCAAAACTAACTAACTAACTAACTAACTAAATAGGAGAACCCAGTGGCGTAGCTATGGCCTTTGGCGCCCGTACCCAAAGTCGCCTAGTGGCGCCCCCTCACCCACTTAGGCCAATGTATGACCATCTGTAACTTACACGTACGCATCACATCGCATTATTTGACAAGGTTTGTGGCTGTGTTGCCAACGAGATTTTTCTTTCCGCTAAAACGGCTAAAAATTCGCTAACTGAAAAAAAATTATCACGTCAACAATAATACTGTAAGTAATACTGCTATCGGTATTTAAGAAGATCAGCTAATTATTACTCTCCAATAATGTTGAGATTAGAGGCTAAATGAGTCAGTATCTTCCACATCCATTTAACACTAAGTCACCTCAGTCAACACCAGATGCGGACGAAGGCTAAATTTTCACACTGCCCATAAGCTTTTGCCCACGCCCCCATGCCTACCTACTCGTAGTCTATATTTTACATTTTATTACAATGATGTTAAAAAATACGTTCGAAAGTTTATTTTGGGGTGCTTGTTTGGAGACCCTGACGTTAGCGTCCCGGGCAGTTACCCGGTTTGCCCAACCTTTGGTGCTTGGTTTTGTGTTGCCGCAGTACGTGCTAATTGTGCTGTGCCTCATTGCAGCACTTTTTAACTCGTCTCACTCCAGATCTTAGTGGTCATAGAATTTGTCGTTATTGTGGAAAACCTGTTGCGCAGATTTAATTTATTTATAGTTAGTAAGCTCAGTACATGTAATATAGGAATGGTATCGTATTAATACAGGAGGATTAATTTCTTAATCATACAGTGATATAGCTTCGAAGAGTTTACAGTAATGCCAACAATTTGATACACAAATGTAATAAACTGCGAGCGAAGTGAGCAGGAATTTTTATTCTTGCCATCTTTGGAAATTAATACTAGGAAAACTGGGGACTCCATTTATATAATTTGCTTCTTTTTTATTAAAATTCTGGGGCTCCCTAATATAACGAGACGTCCTGCTCCCGTAGGAAATGCTTACCCTGTCTACCTTATTGCTATGCCACTGGGAGGACCCCAAATAACCGCGGAAGTAGATGAAACTGTAGGACGTATAACAGAGGTCACAAATTAAAAGATAAAACAGTTATCGTTTTCAGTATGTATTGTAAGGAAACCAAAAGCGCCTCTATTTCAATGTGACCAATAAAACAAAACGGTATGAAAAAATATAAACCAAGGAACAAATGAATCATCTCCGAGTTCGCCCCTCATGACATCACACAGTATGAGTAACTTGAGATGTAGGAAAAGTCTTTCTGACACTTTTGAAAACGTGACAATGTAATATGCCATTACAGTCTAATGATATTATGTTTTTAATAGGAAGGTGCCCGAAATTTTTTGCACCGACTGTACTTGATGTTTAACAAAAAATTTCTGGCTGTTCATATAATTCGTAATTTTATTTGTTATTCTATTTCAAATTATCATGGAAATTGTAAAAAATTCATTAGGAATTATAGTTTTGGGAATCAATATCTTTATTTATATTTTAAATTAGTTATAAGTCTTGTATATGGATGTGTAAATGGATTATTACAATTCTTACGGTGTCAGTGCTATCCGAAAATATAGATCCACTATTGGACGGAACTTTTCAGATCAAATAACCAATCTAAAATTCGACAGAATTTTCAGGACCACCCTTCACCTCTCTTTTAGATACCTAGGTCCCTCTAAAAGCTAGTTTGATCCAGATTTTACCAAATTTTATTCGTTTCAAAGCCCCACCGCCAAAATGCTTAGTTTTGATTGGCTGATAAACCCACGCTATGATATTAGGGCGCAATTATTCCATTCCATGCCGGGAAGTTTTGCTGACAGCCAGATTCGGATCTTCCAACTCAGGAAAGTAAAAAATTAGCTAGAAAAGCTCCACTAAAAGGTAAAGCTAATGTAATAATTAACTAAATATCATCCAGGAAGCCGCGGAGCCATAATTTTCTCAATTTCATAGAAAAAAACCGGACTGTATAGCAGAAATAGGAAGCCTTATTCAGTGACGCCATGTTTTTACAGATATAATTAGTGGTGGACTGGTCGAGCGAAGTGCATCAGTTTGCTAGTTGTTCAAAGGACCACAAACAGTTTCGGAAGAGTAGTGTTTCTCCCTTGAAATAATTCTATTCTGAAAATTATTCCTTTTACAGTTACGTAAGACCTGCCCCACTGCCGTTTGTTTTTCGTCTATGTAGTGGATGTGATTTTCTTCTGTATTTATTCATTAGTAACATGGCGGTAATTAATTTCTTTGTGGTTAAGATAGGTAGAATAATGCACGTGTAAATTTACAGTAAGGGCTCCTATCTGACTCCCAAATTGGGAGTACGGCTTCCAGCGGGATGAGTTGAACATTTAGTTTGTTTCCGGGTTCCTGCCCCTTCAGGGCAGGGGTCCTATTGTTAGCTAATACTTCGATATGTCCCCTCAGGGCATTGATTAAACAGGTTGAGTAAAGAATGTGATTTAGTAAATATAAGGGCCAGTTGGCCCTGTTCATTTCTTTCCTTTTCCTTTCGAGCCGATTTAACATGGTAAAATATGAATGTTTTCTGTGTATATTTATTAGTATAACATGTATTAATGATAGTGATGATTGGTGTGTATTGGCATGATGTGTCTTGTAGTTTAAGTAGTATGTGTATATTTGTAATGTAGTATCAGTGGTAGTTAAGTGATGAAAGAGTGTGTGAGATAATTAAATATGGACAGTGTAGTATTTACTATGCGATAAATTCTTTATTATTCCGTCATTAAGTGAACTCATACACAATATTTAATAGTGAACGTAATATAGTATAATAATTCCGTGTACAAGGTCACATTCAGTTGTTCAAGGGTTGATTATATCGTCGCTAGCCCTAGTGTCAAAAGTCAGTACTAACCGCCATTCTTCTGTCGAGGTGCTTAGTGATTTAGATTTCATGAAATTGACCTTTCTTTCCGAAATAAAACCTAGAAGATATAATTCACAGCCTATATGAATGTACAGTTAGGTCAAGTGATCCAAAATTAATATATTCTGAAAATTTCAACATTCTGCCTAGTCTAGAAATCGAAATATTTAAATAAATAAACAATATGTAAATTTTTAACAGAAGTCGGGCGATATGATGCTAGTTCTTCGCTTTGGAATTATATTAGATGTTCATTTTTCTTCGTGGCTGCAGAAGTTCATTGTTGCTGCAGAATTTTATAAACATTAAACATTATCGCAGATAATTCTATTTTCAGTGAATATACGTAGGATTTTTTTTTCTTCGTTCTTAATAAAGCTACCAGGTATTACGTAGTATTGTGTGTGTGGTGAAACAGTCTTGGGTTCGAGTGAGGTTGTCGTGCGATGATCGGAATGGGAAATGTTTGTAGTGACTATAGATTTTAAAGTATTATGATGAAATGTGTATGTAGGCTGGGCGTAGATAGAGGAAACAGGGTGTTTGTAGAATATAGCGTCGTAGTAAATGAAAAGATGATGATATGAATATGATATGAATATTAATGTGAATATGAATATAAAGTATATGAATATTGTAATAAATGAATATAGAGTATAGGACACCCATATAGTTAAACATATAGTAGCCCAGTGAATACTTCGTCGCGTGTTGATATATAGATATTGAATAGATACGTGTAGCTGCAAACATCTCAGGTTCTGACCCCTGCACCATAATATCACGCGGACCGGAGGGCGATATATAGTCGGACTATGGTAATGCTTTGTAGTTTAATGGGTTATAGTAATAATCAACCATAGTAATACCATCTGATAGAATGGGTAGCATCATATAATCGCTGAGTATACATATTGAATAATAAATTACGGAAAGACAATAGTTATACAACGGGGCTGTAGTGAATTATATTTTCTGGTCGGTTTTAAAAAATAGAATATCCTGCTCCGTGAGATTTTTTTTTCTTCTTCACGTTACCTACTTGGGCTAGCTTACAATGTTCATGGAGGCGACGGTTCTGACAGGGTTACCGAATCAAAACAATTAATTATTGAAATTTATTATACCGTACCCGGGCATCGACCTCCCCCCCTTGAATATTTTTCGTTTTTCTTTCTTAGTTTCCAAACTAGATAGTGATGGAAATTAATCGATGCCTCAGAATTTAGCGCATTCTGCGAAGGGGAGCTATCGGTGAAGTTTGGCAATATAAATCACCGATCCAAAATCCGATTTATTTTACTTTTTTTTATTTTGGCAAATCACTAATTAGGGATATCTCAGTTATTACTCTAATTTCATTACTATTCTGGAATCTCCTAGTTTCCAAGTGGTCGGATGATTTTTTTTTCTTTTGAAATTCTAAATTAAGACTCTACTCCAACCTTCCGGTGGATTTCCGGGGTCTGCAAGGGTGTTGACCGGATACGGCGAGTGGTGGGATTTCCCTAAAGCCTTTGTCTTTCTGAAAATCCCATCGGGGACACAGACTTGTCTCATCTTCGCAGACATCTTTTATCGGCTATTTATTTGGTAAGCCGAACCCTTTGGCATATTAAGAATATTTTGGCTATGGATTTGTTGAGAGCGAAATTCGACTTCTTTATTTGTAGCGTTAGTTATTTCTCACTTAAGTCTTTGGCGCCCCTATTCTTCGTCTTCCTTCTTCTCTATCTCTCTCTCTCCCTGTCTCCATTTCTTCAAGTTTTTTTTAATCTTCAACCTCCCCCCCCCGATTTTTGAGCTTGTTGCTTACAATTTATTTAACATACGACTCTGATCTGAAATTACCAGCTGAGACGTTGCAAGACACGATTCATGGATAGAGTAGATAGTGATTGAGTCCTCCATCTCGTTTTGACCTATCGCCGAAATGAATAAGGACTTCGTATTTGACGACACTTCGATTACGTTCTTTCACCATCGTTCTCCTTAAGTTTTTTTTTAATCCATTGGTCACTTTCTTTTCTGTGTTGGTTTTCGATTACTTTGTAGTTAACCTGGGCCCAGAAATTGTATTTTAGGTTATCTAGTTATATCTTTAGAAATGCTCTGTGTTACGTGCCTGCCTTCCAAAGTTTTTTTTCCTTCATGATTTAAACACGAATTGATTATATAAAAGTGAAAATTTATAGATGCGCGGTATCAAGTAAAAATCAATTTTCTTTTTCATATGTAATGTCGGAAGTCATTTGTTTTTGAACAATGTTTGCAACCTTGTAAAAATTTTATTGCTGGGGGTGATTAATTTAAATGTGTGCGCATTTATAATAAATATATATATATATAGAGAAATGAATACGTCGAGATGTATATGTACTTAGTATACGAATATGATTTTATAGTAAAAGTATGATATTAAAAGTATTATATGAATATATGTAAGAGCGCTCGTGTCTGTCCCCCTAAACGTGTGTTGGTTGCTATAGTTTACCAGTAAGTTCTCCGACGAATGTAAGAATGTAGATTTTGTTAAGAATACCGCCGTGCACTTAAGTAATTTTCCTTTTCTTTTGAATAAATGTAAATGGTACCTTATGTAATTATGTAATGGCATGTATTGGAAAGTAACGGCAGGTCTAAACGTAACTCACATCATAACGCATATTATCCCTGGACTACCAACCTAAAACCATTGTGGAAGGTGCACCTTGAATCCTTCTCACCTTCATATGTATCCTGTGACTTGACCAGTTTTTTTTTATCCTCAATTTGAACCTTTATACTCCGTACACCTGCGGGAGATCGTTTTTAAAAAATCCGAATTATATACACATATATACGAAAGTGATCCTGAAGAAAGGTCTCATGACGTGTCCCTGTGTTAAATAAATAACTTAAAACTATTCAAATAATAAGTTTGGAAATGGACCGTCTAAGAGGAGAAACATCCTTTAGTGAAAGTTATTTTCTCGAAATCCCTAGATGGGTAAAGCGTCGTAGTGTGCGATTGCAGACATAAAATGTTAAGAGTTACAAACCAAATATAGACGATGAATGGTTGTTGTAAACCAATAGTTAGATATATGTAGATATATAAATAAACACAATCTAAGTCAAATGGAGCGAAATGTTTTGGACACTATGAGTAGTGCGTGATCTGTGATTTGAACGCTCAAAATCATTAATATTTTACTACCCGATGTGAGGTAGAGACTCATATAAGTTCTGATACACCTAAAAGGTCTTTTTTTCTTTCTTTCTTTCCTCTTTGTTCATATTTTTTTGTGAAATAAGTGTCTTCTTTGCGTATGTCGCAAATCATAATTTGCTTTAGCATGCCTAAGATATGATACATGTAATTATTTTATTTGTCAAGATGATTGAATATATAAAAATTTACTAAAATATAACACTATGTACTCTATTAATATATAACCAAGAACTTGTACTTTTAAGATTTTCGTTGTAATTAATTTTTTCTTCTTTCCACTATGAATGTAATAAACTATTTGTATCTTTGTAGTTAGTTGGTTTCCTTTAAACATATATACACTGTCCTGAGTGAGTGAGCGTGTGAATGCCCGATAGATTTAATTTAAGTAATTTGTGTGATATCATTTGTCATATTAACATCTGTAATATATGTGTCATGTTTTGACCTATGTGTTAAGGTAAATATCCTAGGTCATGAAGGACCGTCACTAACGGTTTAAATCGGCTCGAGGAGTGAAGCAAAAATAGCAGGATGAGCCTAAGTACGGCATCTTCCTTTCAGGAGGTTGAGACTTCGATTGATACGACACAAATTTATATTGAGTTTATAAGTTTGATTTTTTTTTTTTGGCTAATTCATATGTGTGGTCGATCCTAGAGAACAGAGTTCAGATGCTGGATGGTTATCAATCACCGGTTGGAATAACAGTACAAAGAATGATTTCACTTTTCTCATTTCCAGGTCTAGGTCTGTGCAACCCCACGATCGTGGCGCCTGGAGCTAGGTCTGGGTGGTATGAGGGAACATGTGTCTATTCCGAAGGATTCCAAAATTGATTAGTCGTTAATAACATTTAGAATGATTCATCTTTCAACGACTTTCGCGGCCTTTTACTATATTTCCGGAATTATCCAGTAATCTGTTCCTTATTAAAATACCCTATTTCTTTTCTTTCTTCTTTTTCCTACCTCCTTCTTTTACCCTTCTACTTTCTTCTCTTTCTTTTACATTTCTAAATGAAAGAAAACGGAGTCATGATCGAGAGTAGTCGCTATTGGCACGGTCAATAAGTTGTTTAGATTCTTCGGGAGTCCGATATGGGATAATTAACAATAACAAGAAAGTTTAATTGAAATTTACTTTATTGGAAAATAATCATGATTTCAATTAGTGGGTGTTGTTTGGTAATCGCCCTCGTTCAAGGAGAATAAATTTTAGCGACTCCTCTACAACCATTACATTGCGCCTTATCTTCATTTACTACTACTTATATATTATTATTATGTTTACTACTTTTTTTTACGTTTTCTTTCAACAAGTATTTGTTAAATTGTGCTGAATTGGCTAGAATTGTATCTACGTTTTCAAAAAAGGATCTCAAATTGGCAGCGTGGTACCAACGGGCCGATGAATGACAAGAAGGGCTGAATTTGATACAATTTTACCAAGTGTGAAAATAGTGCCTCTTGGATCGTAAAGCCATATTAAGAGCTGTTTAAAAAGTGTTTTATACAGTCTTCATAACTGATATGTCAATTAGAAATTCATCATATTATATAGAATAGTTAAACAATGCAGATAAACAGATGTAATAATTAATTAATAACGATTATAATTAATCAGTTATCGTTACTGTAATTACACGGTTGCAATGTTTCAGACAAATACTTACAGAAGATAAAATATAAGAGGCGCTTTACTCTTCCGAAAACTTCAAAGAATACCCCTCCTTTCTTAAGACAGACTAATGTGGTTGTTACGGATTTTCTAATTTGGACTTATGTGTCTAATATTTTAGAGTTATTCATCAAATCTTCATTTGGTTATAAAATATATCACAGCGTGTCAGAGCAATTTTATGGTAAATTATCTGAAAAGGAAGTGAACCTCAAGATTAAATCATCCCCTGTGGACTTTTTCATCAAGAGACATCGTATGCCACATCATAGAGTTACTAATGAAATAATTGTTTATAAACTAAGAAACAATAAAAGTTACTTAAAAAGATTTTTTTGAGATCTTCCAAAAATAAAAAAGAACACTCGAAAGAAGAGACAATGCCTTTTCGAAATTTCCAAGAGATATGGATTAGGCGAAATTATTCGGTGGTCAATAAGATACTTATTTTTCAAATATGTACAGAATAAGTGTGTCTTATTTGTAAAAATCATCTCAAAACAACTAACTCTCAAGCGTAAACTGGCCTTTATGTATCATTGAGCGAGAAACTACTTTCGGCACATTCTAGGCTTAACAACAAGATATATATTTTTGAAATATAAACAAAATCATGTAAGATGTTCTTGAAGAAATAATGCAAAAAACTTATCTCTAAGAATAAGCTATGCGTTGCGGTTGTTTTACAAATTTATTACTACACTGGGGCACAGGGTTTGTAATGATATACTTATTTTTGAAGTATGAACAGAATCGTCTTAGTAGTTTTAGAGAAAAACATCTGAAAAGAACATACCTCCAAGAGCAAAAACTCCGCACTTTGGGATTTTCATAGGAGACTCACTGGGATCGTTCGATAAAATCCATAATATACTCACAAGAGTTGAATAGCCATATTAATTGTAGAAAATTGATCTTATACTTACATCCCAACACAATAACCTTTTTAACGGTTATTTACTTACTTGAAACCAGAAAAATGAATTTAAATATCATTCTATTAGGAAACTGCTTGACCTTTTATAATCTAAAATAATCTCTCAATCTTCAGTGGTACATTGAATATTCCAAGGCGGAGGTTAAGTTTCGATAAGCCAAGCCACGCTAAACTAATGTACTAAGGTAAATGAACAAAACCTAACCTAAAGTAAACTATTCATAAGCTATTTTAGCGGTGATGAAAAGCTCTCGGAGGTTAACAAGGTTAATGCCGAAAGCAGAAGATATTTTCAATGTGGATACCATTTATCCTGGAATGCTCAACTCAGTTGAAGATCACTAAAGAACAACATTTTCAATATCGGGTTAGACGGACTGGATAAAATAATTCAGTGATCTATGAGAGACCCAAGGACTGGCTGTTACACATGACTAACCTATAGCGTTGAAAAAGGTTGTTTTTAATAGATTCAGTAGGAAATAGAAACAAAATAGATACGTTTTTGAGAAAATTGAATATTTTGACTATCACTCATCAGTAAATTAGTTTTATCTTTTGGATAGAAAGAAAATTCGTAAATTGCGTATGGACTGTTTTAGAAACCGTAAGTTTGAAACGTGGTACCATTGCATTGCACGGGAAGGAATAAGTGTATATTCATCTTGTTGATTGACAAACGGACAAATAAACGAACTGATAAAAAACAGACATTCAAAATTCCATTGATATGACATGTAAGGGCATATAAAACACATAAATCAATTGGATTCTCGAATATGATTCTTTGACTCAATCATCACATTGTTCTTTGCTGCTCTCCTCTAATTAGTCCACAGTAGCATCCTACAACAGTATACTGCAATCAATCGAAACTGCGAAATGATAGAGTGTCAGTGTTGACAGACGAAGGTTCATATACTAAAACGTATTGATTCTTACTATATTAGTTGGGGGCATTGGGCACATTGTGTCATTTTTTCTAAGCACCCATTCTGCGGGTTATATCCTTTGTTTTCGAAGTGTAGTTTTATTCTCATCCGAAGATGAGGATGCTGCAAAAAGATTCTTTTATAGTCCAATTTCATTTATGTTTGAAGATGGCCGCAGATAGTACACCGTCTCTTGGGCCATGAATATTTATTTATTTGTTTCATTATGAGATGGGTTATAGGATGTAGATCTATTTATTTATTCATATGATTAACTGGGTGCCAAACAAAACAACAAAAGATAAAACAATGTTAATAAAAAGGTATATTTCAACAAGCAATGAAGTAGTGAAGTACGGGAAAGTTTCTAGACTTCATGATCATGGTTTTGAGAAGAAATCCTTAAGAATGGTGAATTTGCTGAGCAGATCTTGACGTCCTCGGTGGAGAAGCTGCGATAGTGTGTGATACTTTGTTTTTTTTTAATAAATAAAAAAGTTATAATACTGAAGTTTGAAATATGTTCTTTAGCTAGTGCAAGAAAGAATAATTAGAAGATCTTATTTCAAACAAACTGCTATCAACACCATTCAGTCATATCTCTTTCCCTAGCAGAATTTCTCCTAGAATAGAAGGAGAAAGGTTAAGTCATATTGCAGGTAACAAAACAACAGAAACAACTGGTTCTGCTTTAGACAGAAATGTACTGTAAGATCAGTAATTGAAATTGGTATATTTTACTTAACTGCACTATTCAAAGTATATGCATAAATCCACACTTTGGACCAGTGGCGTATATAAGGGGCTTACGCCCTTTCGCCAGCTACCTCCTGTTATTATGTAGTAACATCAAAAATTTATTATGCCAGTATGCAGTATATTTCATTTGTGATTCCTAATAATACGAATCCTGTTATAATTCATTATAATTATTGTATGGTAAATCATGTTAAGTCTTGTTAAAATCAAAACTAGCTTCCTAGAAACATCTTTTAAACTCACATAACATTTCAACAAATTGTTTATCCACTGAATTATTCTTCTTCTGGTGTGAGAGGCTATTATCTTCAGCATTAACTTCAAAATGTATCGTTTTTGGATGCGACTAAGAGCATTTAAAAACGAACAGTGTTTGACACGGTAGTTCAATGGTAGAGCACTTACTTCTGGTATTTGGGGTTCCAGGTCCGATACCCGAACAATAATTTTGTGGTGGACAACATCATGTCGGAAGTTTTCTCAGGATACTCCCGTTCTCCCACATTTTCATTCTACTAATTATTCCATCATCATTCACTTGCTTTACTAATTCGTCTCCCTTAGCTTTATGGGCATAACATGCCTAATTAAATTTAAAGATTTTATTTATTTTATTTTAAAAAGAAACAGATTATTCCTTTCTTTAACAAATATTTATCTGCTTAGCGGAATTGTTAGTTCACACGACTTCCTAATGCGTGGTCCCTGGTTCTACTCCCAATTGAATCATTAATATTACCTGGCGTTTATCCACCATTGTGAAGGGTCGTGGTGACTCAGTATATAACTTTTTCATCCGGTTCGTGGGGTCCTTGGTTTCATTCTAGCTAGCACCAAGTGACCTTTGTGGTGGGCAACAACCACCATTAATGGTTTTTCTCATGCTGTTTCGTTTCTTTCCCTTTCTTCATCCTACCAATTCGTTCATTATCATCATCATCATCTCCCTTTGCCTCGAAGTAGTGAACTGGTGTTCAGCAAGTATGAAATAATGACTCCTGAGAGCTAATACAGTGAGAAGTTGAACATACTATTCCTGATTAGCCATAGACCTTCATACATTTAGCTGCAGTAAGTTTAATAATTCGAGTGAGTTTTCTCTATAGATATAAAGAAAACTAAAAAGAATATATGTCTCCCCTCCAATTCTGTTAACCACTGTGTACTAAAATAAAATACTTAACGTGATATATCAAGACCATATGTAAGTCTGCCTGCCTATGCGACAGGCTACATCAATTATTTCTTTGCTAACCAAGCATAGTACATAGTACTTGTAGTTTTGATAGGAAAGTCTAGAAAAGTATGACGAAATTTTTGAAGGAGTCTGGGTTCGGACACGGTGGAAATCTTTCGTGGATACGTACCTCAAATAGAACACTTAATTCATTGATCATTGTGTAGTTAAGGGTAGGCTCAGAAGATGGTTGATAAAACATTAGATAAAACCGATCGGATATTTTTGTATACTGCACAGGTAAAGTAGGACGATGAAAGGAATTTTATATGGTTTCATTACTCCTATCTAAACTCTATACTGTAAGATTAGATACTATATGCATTTATGACTCTTATTGTACTTTATTGAACTATACCGTGTAGTGAACAATATAATAAAACTATAGAAACCATTTGGAAAGAAGCATGTGTATAATAATAAATATCATATACTCAATTTAATTTTTAACTAAGTTTTCTGTTTATAGCGACGGAAACTGGATGACTCATACTCGGGATATAATTTCATATTGGATTGTTGGTTCCAAACCAGCTGTTGGTTCCAACCAACCAACCTAAAATTCTTGACATACTTCATGTATTTTTTAGGAGTTATTTCGTTTATCCGGATTTTTGAAGTAGGTTGGACCAAGAACAAATCCGAGGTCGAATGTGAAAATCTCTCCATTCCCATCTAATCTTAACATTTTCAACGAAGATATTTACTTTAAATATACATATGTAATTGAAGTGAGAGTCTGCTGAGAGAGAACGCATATTTTAAAATGTTTTCTCAAAAAAAGTTGGAATGCGTGTTATATGGTAAACAAGTATATGACAGAGAAGAACGATAATCACTGTAGTAAGCATTTACTCCCTTTACTCTTACACGCTACTTTGAAAGTTATGTTGTGTTATAAGAAATTACGAAGTTCCGAGCTTCAATTTGAAAAAGAAAACATTATTTTGTATTGTCATGTAACAGAAGCGTTCCTTATGCCCAGTCGTCAAAATAAAATTTTATACATACTTTCCCAGAAAAAAATTTAAATCTCATGAGCAGTTTTTGAAATTTTATGAAAGCTTAGAAATTGATACTGTACTAGAAACATGTTACTGAAACGTGAAACAAACATTCATGCATAGTTTAAGGAACCAAACAATTTAATTGTCATGCGTAGTTTCCGAAAAAGGTACTTTTGCAAATTTTGAATTGATGCTGTACAAAATCTCATTAAGCAAACCGATATTGCGTTAAACTATATTAAAATTCTGAGAAGTAGTTTCCGAGACGAAAACAATTTAATGTTATGCGCAATTATTGAAAAATAAAATTTGTAAACATGAAAAGTGATATTATACAAAACCATGGTACTAATATCTTGAAATAATCCTTTTGGAGGATGAGACAGTTTAATTCCCATATTGTAGTTATTGAAAAATGAATTTTGTAAATCTAAAGTTGATGTTTTACAAAACTCTGTTTACTCAAGCTCAGAAAAATGTTTAAAATTATTATTCTTTAAGCTAATGAAACCTATGTTGCACTAACTAATTTAAAAGTACAGAGTGTGTATAAAGCCATCATCGCATTACAAAGTGTTCCACCGTTTTGTCCCTCATACATATATCGTTTCTTTTAATGTGGCATATCATGTTGTAATGCTCCGATGAATAGAAATAAGCTTTATTGCTATGGTTTTGGACGAAAATCATGCTGAACAATTGTCAGATTTATAATCGTAGAACTCACATACACACACAAAACTTCAGTTCTGGCTTGTCACTTCAAAGAATCCTGTTAGATGTGGAGATATATTGGCTGAGAGTTGACGGGAGATTACACTATCAAGTGTGTATAGACTAGTGATGGGTAAATTCCCGGGAAGATATTTTTCGGGAATATTCCCTGGGAATATTCCCGGGAAGATTCCCAAAATGGGAATTTATTCGGGAATTTATGTACAATTACAAAGAAAATTGCATTCTATTACTATATTATGATTTCAAAGTTGAATTAATTTTTTATCACGGCATATTATTACTGTTGTCCCCAGAGTATTCTTTAAAATGTATATTCTGAACGGTACTATGTTACTTTATTAACATTTTATTATATTTAGAGAGTGCGCATAAATGTATATTTATTTTGTGTGAAAAAAATATATAGTAAGTTCTAATACTTTTCAATCGCTAAACAGTTTAAATTTATATGTAAGTGGATTTGCTAAACTTGACTCTATTACTGTTATTATAAACACATTAAACTTATAAATGTTATGAACCAATTAGATTGGGTAAATGCCAGAAGATACATGTCTCAAAATTTATCAACATTTGCGCATACATATTTATGTTCACAAAATTTGCAATATACTTAATTATCTTTATATTTTAGCACGTAACATTGCCATACACGACCTTTCATTCTACCAATTTCTCGAAATTCCATACGTTAATTCACATGTAGAAGTCCGAGTACCTCTTCAGAAATTAGAGTCAGAGACAGTGATTGGTAAATTCCCGGGAAGATTTCCCAAAATGGGAATTTTGCGGGAATTTATGTACAATCACAAAGAAAAGTGCATTCTATTACTATATTATGATTTCAAAGATAAATTCGTTTTTATATTACAGTATGTTATTACTGTTTTCCCCAGAGGAGTCTTTAAAATGTATATTCTGAACGATGTTATGTTATTTTATTAATATTCTATTATATTTAGAGAGACGCATAAATGGACATTTATTTACAATAGTGTCCTATGAAAGTAAATATATTTCAAAAACGGTATAGTAAGTCCACATACTTTTAAACCGCTAAGCAGTTTAAATTTAGAAGTAGATGTAAGTGGCTTTTTGTATTATTAAATTATATTAAATTTTTAAATGTTATAAACAATTTTGTCAACATTTGCGCATAAATATGTGCAGTGGCGGATCCAGGATATGTTCAAGGGAGGGGCTAAACCATATTTTGCCGTTTTATCCAGTGTAAAGCAGGATTGAAGCCCATTTTATCCAGTGTATACCTGAGCGTCAGGGGGGGGGCTATAGCCCCTATAGCCCTCCCCTTGGATCCGCCACTGAATATGGGTATTCACAATATTTGCAAGATACTTTCGTATCTTTATAATTTTGCATGTAACATTGCCACACACGACCTTTCTTCCTGCGCATTTCTCGAAATTTCATGCGTTAATTCACATGTAACAGAAGCCCGAGTACCTCTTCAGAAATTCGAGTCAGAAAGTGGAGACAGACCGACGTCTATTAGGTACTAACGGTGGTTTAGGGCGGTTTATTAATAGTACTTCATTTCTATTTCTATATAATTCTACATTGCTTTACAAAATGGTTCCTTTTCATCATTTGTAAATTAGTACTTTGCTAATTTTGGCTGTTGTTTAGCATCGGGGGCCAGCTTTTCCACCTACTTTATTGAGATATTCTATTTCGATGCGGTTGTTTTATGGTTTCATACGTTAAATTACGTTACCAACATTAAATTCAGACAGCACTGCAGAGCGAGCGTTAGCGAGTGAAGGCCGGTTAGAGCCCCGCATGACACGTTGTTTTCTATCTTGGTAACCAACAATTCACTTTCTTTTCTCACATAAATCACTTCCACTTACCTTTCCGTTTTGTATAAATCCCCTACTGCCCTAAAAAAAATGTGTCCGATACTTTCTTGACTACTTAAACATCACTATGAACTCATTTCTTCCGTAAATCATCCTACTTTTTGCTAGTTTTGGCCCCTCAATACTAAACAATTACCTTACTTTTTAGTGCAAATGGAAATGGAACTTAAAAAATCATATTATTAGTTATATAAAGTAGTCAAAGAATTTAAAATTTTTTAACCTCCAAATTCTTTAAAACTGAGAAGTAAATCTTAATAAATTAAAATAAAGTACTTAGTCATATGGTTCTTATAATTTGGAAGATAAAGTAAACGATTGGAAATAAATTCCTTCCCGGGAATTTATAGATCAGGGAAAAAACCCGGGAATATTCCAATTTTTTAAATTCCTTCCCACCGGGAATATTCCCACTGCCCATCACTAGTATAGACATAACATACTAAAATATTGGTGTGTCAACTAACACAACGACGGTTTACTATAATAAAATAAAACTGTAAATTTTCCCCCGTTTTTGGAACTATTTTCGGTTTTACAAGACAAATGTCAAGCGCTTGAAAGCGTCAAGATACAGAGTAGTGATGGTAAAACGAGAAACAAAAACGATTGATATACGAGCTGGGATGAATTCAGGGGGTAGCCCGGGGGGAATGTCCCCCCCGAAGAAAATTCATTCCCGCCGGAGAAACTCCCAAAATTTCAGTCACAAATGTAGAAATTACTTCACCCAATTATTTGTTTTTCTTTCCGTGCACGTGCAGACGAAATCCGATCTCTCAATATACATATAAATGACGCAGACCCATTCTATATAAATATTAAACATGTAACATCTAAGATAAAATACCTAATAGTCAATAAAACCTGTATTTCTTAACGCTATGGCCCAGTTTGACAGAACATGAAATTGTCAACTGTTGAAGAAAGGTTTGTATTTTAGTAGGTACTATTATCCCGCCCTATATTATATAGACCTATTAGTATGTAGCACTAGCACAGATTGAGATAGGAAAGGAAAGATAGGGAAGATCTTTCGATCATTCCATATGATCTCTGATACCAGCAGACTCCAGTTCTTGAAAATGTACAGTTCTTGCATTATTTGAAATACAGCGTCTAAATTTCATTTCTCGCATCGGAAGTAACAGACGTAAATGTGTTTTACGATTGTTAAAGTAAACACACCTTTCTTTAACGAAAAATAAGTCAGTTGTAGGGTGAGATTCAGAGGGCGTCATTTAGAGAAATAAGGGAGGAACAGTTATCCCTCTTGGGTTAAAGATTTATATAGAATGTATCAATATAATAGTACTATATAAGTAAAAGATTGCTATTGAAGGTGACGAAGGAGGGGCAAGGGGAGCGACTGCCCCGGGCACCGAAGAAAGGGGCGCACGATTCGGGAGGGTAAAAGAAAAGAAAAGAAGGAAAGAAAAAAGAGGGAATGAAACACATGTGCACATGTGGGCATGTGCACATATATAAAATGAAAGGAAAAATGTAATAAAAAGTGCTCAAAATCAAGGAAAAGCAGGGTTTACGAGGGTCACTATGAAAGTTTTGAGATACGCATTGTTGTAGCACAGTATTTGAATTCCAACAATTGCGTTCGGTAGTGGTATCCAGAGCGAAGAAGCGATGTAAGTTTCAACTCGCCTCGCTTATCGGCGTAGCCGTATCGCCTTCATTTGTTTGTTGATGTGAGCAGTATTCGGCTGTCTAGAATGGAGCTCGTAATGGAACATTTTCGGGCAATGATCCTTTACGATTTCAAAAGTGGTTTGAACGAGACACAAAGCCTTGACCGTTTGCAGAGGGCATTTGAGGACCTTGCTCCTTCCCGTGCTACAATTTTTCGGTGGTTTGGTGAATTCACAAGAGGCCGGACATCGCTTAAAGATGAAAAGAGAGCTGGTCGTCCGGCAATAGCTGTGTCAGATGAAAACATTGCCGCTGTGGAACAAATGATTCGAGAAAATCCTCGAACAACTTTCAAGGACATTGAATCTACAGTGAACATTGGATCGCCAGCAGTAACAAAAATTCTTCATGATCATCTTCGGCTCAGGAAGGTTTCATCTCGTTGGGTGCCTCACACTTTGACTGAACAGCAGAAGCACATGCGTGTGGAATGGTGTGAAGAAATGCTTGCAAGATTTGATGGAGGCAATTCTCGACGCGTCTCTGACATTGTTACTGGTGATGATACTTGGATCTATGAATTTGACCCTGAAAATAAACGCCAGTCTACAGTTTGGATCTTTCAAGACGAAAATCCACCCACGAAAGTGAAGCGACCGCGAAGTGTGGGGAAGAAGATGGTCGCAACTTTCTTCTCCTAATCTGGCCATGTTGTAACTGTTCCACTTGAAGAACAAAGGACTGTTACTGCTCAGTGGTACACCAGTGTTTGCCTAACATAAGTGTTCCAGAAGCTTCGGGAACGGCGTCCAAGAACTGGATTGCGTGGGATCCTGCTTCATCATGACAACGCGTCCGCACACACGGCCAACATCACAATTCAGTTTTTAGAATCTACGTAGGTCAAACTTATGACTCATCCGCCGTATATCCCTGACCTGGCCCCGTGTGATTTTTTTCTGTTACCCATGATAAAAGATCGCATGTGTGGGAAGAGATTTTGCAGCCCTGAAGAAACTGTAGTGGCTTACGAGAATGAACTTTCAACACTTGAAAAACAAGACTTGCTTCCTCGAAAACCACTTTTGGAAGTAGTGATGCCAAAGTGTGTACAGTGTAATGGTGAATATTTTGAGAAAATGTAAGTGTTAAATTGATTTTAAGTATGTAATTTATTTCACATCTCAAAACTTTCGTAGTGACCCTCGTACTTTTTAAAATTTTCTCACGTTTCGCAGCTGGTCTGTGTACGTCACTCATATGTACGGACGTGCCGTCGTATACTCTTGCCCCAAGCGCTGATTTTCCACGACACGGCACTAATCCTACTGAAGATTTCATAAACTACACTATCGATGTGTATGCAGTAAAGAAACCAAGGCTAATATACTTGATTTAGAATCAGAAGTGTGAAAAAGAATGATTACTTTTTGTTAAGATATTCCTATGTATGTTTGTTTTAGAACAAAAAAATATTTGAGTTAATTTAAAAAACTTCTACATTACTAACAAACAGGAACTACTAAATATAGGGAAAAAATAACTAAACTAGCTACTGTAAATAGCAGTTAAAGTTTAGTCTAAAATATTTTTGCCAGTCTTTATTTAATGTTTTAGATAAAATTGAACGATTGTTTTTTTTAAATATAATGTCACATTGAATATGTATCAGCAATTAGTCTCAATATTAGCTAAGATGTGCATGTGAATGGAATTGTTAAATATGCTGCTTTCTTGCAAAAATACAGAAAAACAACCCCCCGGGTGAAAATGTCTGAATTCAACACTGTATACGAGATAAGTCCAAAAAAGTTTCATCAGAATAGTAATACATATTTAGTAATAGCAAAGGAACTATACATGTTTTATAAACAAAATCATACTTTGTTACGGTTTCTATCGTTTTTTTAAACTAATAGTAATGAAAAGCAAGATTTGTTCGCAAAGATTATGTATAAACTTCCTGCATGGTGATCATTTTGTTAAGAATTGCAAGATAAGTTTATTTAAATGTTGTAAGAAACATAATTCATTATTATAAATCGAATTAAGTTATGAGCATTCTATGACTCAGGATTTGGTAAGTAACAAGGATCGCTCAGTTCAATCAGAATCAATCAATGATAGGCTAGAAAGATCACAAGGTTCTTATTGCAATGTGAAACAAATGAATTCGTCATTTTACACTAGTAACAACGTTTGTATGTAAAGTATAATAGTGGTGTATCTTATCAGTGTCGAGTTATTTGAGACAATTCTCTATTAAGCTTTGGGACAGAAGATATAGAAATTAACTTAGTATGAGCATTGCATTCTTATAAAAGGAATGAACGATGTGTCTTCTGAAACTAAGCATTGTATAAATATCCAGTTAACATTAAGAGTACCATAGTCTTCAATAACAATGAATTGTCTAGCTTTATCTTGCATTTCTAACAACTTTCCGGCACAATTAATCAATTATGATAGTTGGAATTTACATAAGGATATTCAACTAGTAGATAGTATTACTTCCAGGCAGAAAAAATTGATATGTTGCTTGGAGCAGATGTATTCTCCCATTAATGATACTTCCATGTAGCTCAAATGAACAATCTTTTAACACCTTCTCTTTACTTCCAAATTCATTTGGCTTTTATCTAATTGCTTTTCAGCATTTCTCGACGCAGTGCATCTCATTTCAATATGGTTTTCGTTCATCTTATTTCATCTTAGATTTATTTCATCAATAATATTATTTGTGCTGTAGTAATGTTAACGTGCTCGCAAATTCTTTCCGCCATTCAGTGACAATGATTATTTTCGCAATGATCACAATGACGACGTTCTTTCAAATTAATGAATATATAAATATAACATAATTTATGAACCACATTATTTATTTTGCATTCAAGGCCCAACGCTATTGTACTTTCTTCCAGACTTAAGGAGGCCAAAATACTATATTGTGGGTCCTTGAATGAAGAGTTGGTGAAAGGACTCATGAAATACTTTGTTTAGAGTATTGTTCTTTATGAGTCTGAAATACGGACATTACGTAAAAATGATGTAAAATAATTAGAAGCTTTCGAAATGTAGCTGTGGGAAAGAATGGAGAGAATCAGCTGGGTTGAGTGGAAATCGAACGATAGGATGTTAGAAATGTTACAGAAGAAAATAATTATGTTAGATATTATTAAGACGAGAAAGAGAAACTGTTTGGAACACTAGATAAGATCGAACTGTATAATGAAGGACGTGCGAGAGGGTATGGTGGTAGCAAAGAGAGAGAAGAGGCGAAGTAACCTACAATTAATGGATGATATGAAAACATAAAATGTTTTACATGAAGTGGAAAATATTGGCGGAAGACCGTGAAACCTGGAAGTTTCTGAGTTACAGCAAATGACAGCCACAAGCTGTTAACCCACTGGCCCACTCAGAAAATTCGATCTATTTGACCCACTAACCCACTCCAGCTCTGGATATGACAACACATATAAGATGGAAGAAAAAATATTGCATATTCACCATATATTATTGTCTTATTTCAATCAACGAAAAAACGCGCGAATAGTATCTGTGAATTTTACTGTCCTCAATGTTTTTGTATTTTTGTCTATGTTCTTAAAGAGTTACAAAAAAACTAAAATTGAGAGAAAGTTATTGCAGACAAGGTACTTGGGAAGCAACGTTAAATTAGTTAACGTTTTTTTTTTAAAAAAAGCTTGTAATGCTGTGAAACACCCTATCAATTCCAATCAAACTAATCAATATGAGTAACTGTCCAATGAAGTGCCATGAAAAATCCGAGCCCGAGGCGAGAGCATACAGCAGCGCCTCCGCACATGTGAGTTGTCAATTTAAAGTTGAATTCTGTGGACTATTCTCTCTGTATAACACTTTACTATGTTATGATCACTGAAATCAGAAAGTCTCAGCATTATTACAGTGGAGTTGTAAAAGTGTGAAATTACTGAATTCAGTGGACATTCAGTTTTTTTTCCTTCTTCCAGAACCTTGATATATTAGAATAGTGGCTTAAGCGTTAGTTTCATAATGTTGGGGTTACTGGTTCGATTCCGGCTGTGAAAATTAAGAAAATATCTATAGTTTGAAATATTCATACTTCTTATGTTTACTAACATGAAAGAGATTCAATTTTTATGGGTCTAAGAGTTGAGACGACTTCCTTCACAGGTGAAATGCCGGCTACACAGAATTACGTCATCCGCATCGAACTTCATTTGTAACTCTCTGGGAACAAACTTGTTTGGCCAAGAATTGATGAATACATAAGGGCTAAACACTTCCATACTGCTGCATTACGGGCCAAAATTGAGGTCCAAAGAATTGTTCCTTTCTGTGCACAAATTGAAAATAGTGATCTAACTTTCAACTACAATTGCGAGAATGATCCTATTTAAGATCTCCCCTCACCTTTCTACTTAGAAAAAGGACGAAACAAAATGTATCACTATTATCAGCTAACAAATATTTATATTCCATTTCTTCTCATAAAATGATAATTCTATCTGTAAATCTACAAATCTAATAATATCATTGCGTTCATGTTTAAACCTACAAAACTTCTGACATGCTGTATATCTCTTCTGTTTCTATGAATACATTCGACTATGTTACTTTTCTTCCTTGCGTGGTAATAATAATAATAGTAATAATCATAATAATAAATGAATAACATAATTACAATCTCAATTAAATAAACACTACCTTCCAATACAGAAAAATAATAATTGTCATGACCAGATTTGAACCCAGGTAGCTGCAATGGGAGTTTCCTGCTCCCGCATGTTTTAAAGAAATCCCATCAACCGGAGTATTGTTCACCACTGACACCTCATATGATTTCGACGTATTCCAAACATTATAGAAATATTGAGGACAGTTAAAATTCCGACCTTGCTCTTCAGAGGATTTCAAACTCCTAGTAGATTGCGCATCATGATCAGAATCCGAACGCTCGAGGTCACTCGTCTAGTGCCACCGACTCAATTTGCAACAAATTCCTCATTGAATATAGGAAAATAAACTAGTAGTTATGGAACATAAACATAGAACTGTCTATTTCTACACTTGATACAATTCAAAGAATGACAATAATTTCTGTCGTCTTTTCTTCTTTGGAAATTTAAGTAATGTTAAAGAAGAAATGTAATGTAAGTCAGGACCATCCCTGAAACCGATGACGTAGAAACAACTTGAACAAAGTGTCGTGATATTTTCCTCATTGAGGAACATCTGTATAATTATTTTTGAGTTAAACAAGGGAATTTCGAGTAAGGCATTAAGACACTCACACAAGAATTACTATCTTGTTTATATTTTCCCATGAAAGGATATTAACTAGGTATTAGTTTGTATTGAAGATAAAATGGCACGGTAGATCACATCGTGAGTAGTGTTGGTCCCATTTGAGTGCCTGATATCGCTAGTCTTACGTTAGTTGGAAAGATTCGTGCTTCTTTCCCAAGTTAAGTGCTTTAGTGTGGTTGGTGAATAGCAACATGTGTGTACAGTGTTTTGCAGTTTACTATTTTGTAGTACTATGGAATATAAGAAGGACTTACAATTTCAATTAATATTTGACCTAAGATATAGAACTGTGAAACCTAATGCTAACCAAGTATATCAGTGGTTGGAAAATAAGTTTCCTCGTATCTTGGATAACATGTATGCGATCCAGTTACATGCGAAATCATAGCATATATATTAAGTTTAAAGATTTACAATCCTATGAACATTTCGCAACAACAGGTTCTTCAATTTTAGAATTCACGCATGTGTCTGGGGAAAGATGGACAGTCAGGATCGTCCCTGCTGATGACCCCATTCGGTTGGTGCGTATATATGATTATCCTCTTGACGTTATCATTACTAGAATAGCATTTAAAAACTTATGATAAAGTGCGCAAAGTGGAACCACAACTATGGAGCTCCCCTTTTCTCCCTGGAATAGACAGTGGGTACGTATTGTTCATATGGAAATACATAAGGATATATGTATGGTGAGTGTGTCTTATGAAGGGCAGCCTATTATTTGTTTTAGACGCGTGTGTAAAACAAGTAATAGTTTTAATACAATTAATACGTAGTACAAGTGCGCAAAGTAGTCTAATACAAGTAATAGTATGGTGAGTGTGCTTGTGTGTCAAAGCACTTTTCACACGATTGACACGTGTCCATTCAAGAATGCAAAACCAGCTACGGCTGCTCCTGAACAGACGCCTCTACACATAAGGGAAATTGGCAAAGTGCATCGCTCCTTTCCCTCTTCTAGCTCGCCTTCGGTCTCTGTCACTGCCCCCTGCGCCCACGCTCAAAGTTCCTCCGGCTTACCTTCATTTACTGATCACAACGAGTTTCCACTGTTAGTACAAACTCCTCCAAGTGAATTCATCCCTACCAAACAATACCCTAGTTATGGAAAATTCTGAAGTGGGACTGAGACCCCCTCCTTTACAGGATACGTCTGTGCATGTTATGGATCTTGACTCGTCTCGTCGTCGGAGCGGAAAGTGTTAAGAGTGCTGCCTGGTCTTTCGTCTGAAGTATTAGACAATAATGCCCCGTCTTCAGCTGAACATATTGTTACTTTTGTGCAAGCTAATTTTTCTTCCCAACAAAAAAGAATGAAATTCACTCGAACGTCTACAAGAAAGAAGGAGCAGATTACCCTCGAGGTTCAGACCAAACCAAAACACGCGAATTACGATCACAACATCGGGCTATATCGTACTGGGAACTACCCTGAGGCGTGGTGTGTTTACTCTTCGCTATTGACCTTCACACCTGCTTTTCAGGGTCTGGTCCACATTGGATGTTATGAAGTATTTGGTACTTTTTGTGTGTTCTTACAGGAGTATTCACATAGTTTGTTTTGTATAAGTTTCAAAATGTGTCACTTTACTATTGTTCATGGGAAAGAATCCCTTTCACCTTTGTAATTTCTTTTGTTTTTGTTTTTTTTTCTTTTTGAGTGATTTTATAATGTTAACAGTAAATTCATTTAAGTTAGTATCACTCAATATTCATAGAATCAGTTCCGATCATAATAAAGCCATTCTACAACAGTTTATCGAAAGCCGCCGACTAGACGTTTGTTTTCTACAAGAAATAAGTTCTTTCCTTACATCCTTGGGGTTTCTTACCGATTATCAAGCTATTCACTGGTCAACAAATTTTCACTTTTTATTTTTTACAGAAACGAAAGTATCCGATAATTATAGATTTCAAGGCGCTGGACACGAAAATGACACTTATAATTAGCTGGTTTCTCAGAGTAGCCAGTAAATGTAGAATGGGAACAATGCGTAAAGCTCACTCGTGTGCCCACGATCCAATCATCTGATCATTCGACAGGCTGAAACTTGTTGGTGGCGTGCGTGCGTGTGTCCGCGCTCTCTTTTACTGTATTGTTTACATTTGTGTGTTGGTTGAGAGGTGGTTGGTAGTGAATGTATATACAAAAAAGTATTTCAATTAGGCTGTGAGTGTTTGTGTTATTTGAACGAGTGTCGGTTTCATGAAAATGCTCTGCACCAGCAAGAACAATCCTGATAACTTTTGTTAAATTTGTGCAGACGCTATTTGTGGTAATAGAAGGCGACCACTTACTGATGCAGTAAGGAAAGCCTATTCATTTTATTTCGGTTGTCGAGTGGGAGACCAGGACAAATCGTGGGCTCCACACATGTGTTTTACGTCGTGTTCTTCCGTACTAAATCCTTGGATGCATGGGAAAAACGTCTCCATGAAGTTTTGCATACCTGCTATTTGGCGTGAACCCACAAATCATGTGTCTAATTGCTATTTTTTATGACACCGCCCTTGAAGAAACGAATCAATACCAAAAGGAAGAGAAATATAGAATACCCTGACATCCCATCTGTACTTCGCCCTGTGCCTCATGGACAAGGACTGCCAGTTCCTGTTCCCCAAACGCAACAACATCAAGCAGTGATAGAGAGAATGCTGATCCTACATATCCAGCCGAAGAAGTGCATACATTAAACCAGTATTGTTGATCCTTCATTTACGTTGTTGATACTTCAGTGAACTCAGTGATTTGATTAGGGATTTAGGCCTCCCGAAGTGAAAAGCTGAAGTGTTAGCCTGACGACTGCAACAGTGGAACCTTCTAACTGAAACAGTGCGAGCGTCAGTTTTTCGGGATCGTCAGAAAGAACTTGAGAACCATTTCAGTACTGAAGGTGACATTACATTTTGCAGTGATATTGAAGGTTCGTTTCATGCCCTACATATTTCTTACAAACCGGACGAGTGGAGACTATTCATAGATGGTTCCAAAACAAGCCTGAATGGTGTACTATTACATAATAATAACGAAAGATCGTTCATCCCTGTCGCATATGCTGCTTTAGCGAAAGAAACGTACACTACTTTGAAATTTGTTCTACGCGTCATTAGTTACTATCAGCATGAGTGGCTAGTATGTGGAGATTTCAAAGTAATTTCGATTTTGTTGGGTTTGCAAGGATATTATACTAAGTATTGTTGTTATATTTTTGATTGGAACAGTCGCGCCAGAGATAAACACTATATACAAAAGGAGTGGCCTTTAAGAACCTCTCTGCTTCCTGGCTCGAGAAATATTGCCAATGAACATATAGTGAACCCTCAGAAAATAGTTCTCCCACCACTGCATATTAAGTTGGGACTTATAACAGCGTTTGTAAAGGCAGTGAACACGAATCAAGCAACATTCGGATATTTGCGCATGAAGTTTTCAAGATTAAGTACAGAGAAGATCAAACAGGGAATATTCATTGATCCACAGATACGTCAGCTCCTGAATGACCCTGACTTTGAGGCCACTCTAACTCCTGAACAGCTGCATGCGTGGCGTTGTTTCCGTAATTTGACCACATTGTTCTTGGGAAACAAGAGACCCGACAATTACAGGGACCTTGTGGATGAATTATTTCTTGCTTATCAAAACATTGGCTACAACATGACACTGAAAATGCATTTTCTTCACTCACATGTCTTCCCAGAGAACTATGGTGCTTTCAGTGATGAACACGCCGTGAGATTTCACAGGGATATTTCTCTCATGGAACATGGATACACGGGTCGGTGGACACCTGCAATGTTGGCTGACTTATGCTGGACGCTACAGAGGGATGCTCCAGACACAACATACAAGAGAAAGGCAAAGAAACGGCGCATTCATTGAATGTGAGTGCATTCATTTAACCTAGGCAATAAATTTGTGTACAATTTACTTTATTGCAGCAATAACGAAGGTCCGAGAACCAATTTATTTTTTGGCCAAAAATGTAGTAGACAGGGGAAATTTGCGGTATTTCAGTTCAAAGGGTAATATTTATTCTCAGTCCAGTCTTCTTGATTTCACATAATGTTACCAGTCTTAGAATAACTTTTCCAGTATTATTTCCAATTATTTATTACAGGATTGTCAGCTGTAGGCAGAAAAAAGTCGGAATTTTGCAGAAAGGAAATTTTTCGTGCAATATTTCAGTACGGAAAATCCTCCACCCCAGTACAGACTACAAAAATGATAGTTACTTTGTCTGAATGTATTGTCCTATAGTTCTGTTCTGCATACGGAAGTCAATAATACATTTTTAAGGTACATGTTGTAAAGGTAGGGAAAATTTCGGCATTTCCGTAGAAGAAGTAATATTTTTTCACAGTTCGGTTCGCTTCAATCATGACGACATTTGCAGAAAACATTCCATTTTCCTCTAAAAAAGGGATATTTTTAAATATATGGATATATAATTTCCCAACGGTACCGTTTACCGGAATAATTGTTAAAGTTTCAGAACGTACGGTCATCGATGAATAGAAAGAGGTATAACACATTCCGCAACGATAAGAAGGGACGTAATTATGCGTTCCTGAGTAAAACCTAACAAAATTAGTATGAAAAACATGAATTTTTTAAGGTAAGTTCCACATTTACTGGTAACCCTGAGCTACCAGCTTATTTTAAGTGCCATATTCGTGTTCAGCGCCTCGAAATCTATAAATATCGAATACTTTAGTTTCTGTAAAAAATCCACCATATACCAGTATTAACCGCGACCAAGTGCCTCGGGTCGCGATTTGGGTTTTAAAGGGTCTAAGTTATGATAGTGTTGTGTTTACCCCTGAAGGAAGGGCTATACGTTTTTACGCTCAGAACATTTATTTTATAGCATTATATTGTCATTCTGGCTTTACACGTACAAAAGAGAGGAATGAGTTTTATGCAACTACCATTCCTTCCTTCCTTCCTCCGGTATTTCTTCATGTTATAATTGCCGCCGATTTCAATGCAATTGTTGATCCTCGAGATTCTCTGATGCCTACCACGTCTTGTCCTAGTTAGTCAGAGCTTATTCGTATCCTCTGTCAAACTCAAGGCTAGTATTCAACCACTGCACTATTACGACGAAGAGTAGAATCGACCGAGCATACATTTCAGACAGTTTATGCACTTCAGTGATACAACAAAATACGATTACAGTGTCGGATCATGGCGCAATTGAAGTAGCTTTTAAAATGCCTTTCTTGATGCCACCGGCTCGGAGTCCTTTCTATTGGAAGATTGATAATGAAATCATGTCTCGCCCGCAGGTTGTAGCGGAATTCTCGCGTCGATTACCTTATTGGTGCAGCATGCAGCGGTACTATCCCTCTGTGATTACCTGGCGGAATTACTACAATCCCAAATTACACAGTTTTTTCAATGGCAAGGTTGGGTCGCGAGGGAACACGACCATCCTTTAAATGATTTTTTATATCAAGCTCTCTGTGAATTTTGGAATGCTCGGCCTCCTCTTGAGAACCTGGCTTGCATTTACAGTATCAAACACGGATTCGAAACGATTTACTCCCATGCTTCGATTAGTGCGTATTTGTCGGAAGAATTTTATCATCGTTATCTGCCAGAGACTATAACTATTTATCATGTTGATTGGAGTTTCCGACAACAGCGTTCCACCGTCATTCACTCTCTCATTCTGGGAGATGGCACTATGTTACTAATTGTCCGCAGATTTTGCAAGAGTTCACGCAGTACTATACAGTTTTTGCACGTGTGCGTCGCATAGACTACACATATGCTCCAGAGTTTTTGTCCACGTTATCTCACCATCTGACGAATGATTGGTGTCAGACATTGATCAATCCTATTAGTGCGGAGGAAATTTTCGCAGTCCTAAGGCGGACAAAAGCAGTGCCCCCAGATAAGATGAATCACATATCCAGTTTTATAAACAATATTGGTCTCACTTCACTTCCAATCTTACCGCTTTATTCAATGCATTGTTACGAGGCGAAGCGGTGGGTCGTAACACCTCTATCAAATTCCTCATTCCGAAATTCAGCGCAGCGCATTATGTTCAGCACTATCGACCTATGTCTCTATTGCCGTGGACTTTAAGTTGTTAACTAAAGTGCTTTCAGCCCGATTTCGGCCAATCATCCGTCACTACATTAGTCCTTATCAGGCTGCACTTCATTCTACTCATAATTTTTCATATACCCTTCACTCTTTGCGCGGTAATTTTTCCTATTTCCATTTTCGGCAGGTGCCCGGGGGTGCATTAGCTGTAGATATAGTAAAGCGTACGACAGTTAGGTCACGGATTTTTGTTGCAGGTGCTGGAGTGAGGAGGTTTCCTTTAGCCTTCCCCACAGTTATTAACAATTTATATATCCCGGCCAATCTCCGCATACAGATTAACGGACACCTGTCCCCTCTTATTCCACTGAAACGCTGAATATGGCAAGGATGTTCTTTGTCGGCAGCACTTTTTGCACTCGCATTAGATCCTTTACGCAGACAGTTGGCCACCTTGCACGCATCTGGACCCTCCTGTTTTTTGAGTTAAAATATATTTGGGTATGCGGATGACGTCACTTCACAGGAGAGGATCCTGTTCTTATGGCGCGGGTTTTTGTAGTGTTCAACGTTTTGCACTTTCCAGATTACAGTATAATGTACAGAAAACAAACCTATTACAGTTCAATGGTTTCCATTTACCTGCCAACGAACGTGGGGTGCCGTGTTTATCTCACATGACTTCGTTGAATGTCCTAGATATCACGTTTACGTCACAACCTACTCCCCTTTTCGAGGAGATTTGGTTCCCGTTGTTGTTACAAATTCACCAGCTTTTGTTCTCTGAGCATTTGCGTCGCATTCAGTTAATTCATCACGTCCTCTTTATCAATATTTACATTGCACCTAAAGTGTGCTATCGGGCTCGAATTTTCCCCTTAACGGAATTATTCGCTAAGCGGTTTGACTCTTTATTCCTATGGAATATTTGGCGTGGCTTCTATTTTCGCATTCCATGTGCAGGACAATATATTCCCCGTTCACATGGAAGGTTGGGTCTCGTAAATATCAGATTGAAATGTCAAACTCTTTTTATGGTCTATTTGTATACTGTAGTTGCTATTAACGAATCCTTCACATACCAATGGATTGGCCAAGTTATGAATTTCCTGTGAGCTTCCCGTTTATTAACTTTGCGGATTGTTGTCCGGCGTACATAACTTCACTATTACGTTATTGGACATACACCGCTGTAGTTCTCTGCCCTACGGGACACAATTTTCGTACTTTGTATAACTTCCTTCTTTCGTTGCCTAACAATCAGATTATTCTCCGAATTCCTCACCGATATCCTCAGATTATGTGGTCACAGGTATGGGCTAATATCTCCGACCGGTATTACCTTCATATCTACAGGTTGAATGGTTTCAAGAAGTGCATTAATTGGTCCCTACGCGTGCTCGTTTATTTGAGCTGAAACGTGTTCCTGACCCACTCTGTTCTCGATGCGCCAAAGAGGATACACTATCCCATCAGTACGAGCAGTGTGTGGGTGTTCCAGCTATCTGGAACTGTCTTACGTCCTTCTTAGGACGAATTTGTCGACCTCCACACTAGCTCACAGTGTCATATGTGTTTCTTCCGGATTATCGTTATTTCCCACAGACCAAACATCAAGCTGTGCTTTTCCTTCTGGCGTGTACACTTGTTTTTATCCATCACCATGTGACTTTGCTGGATGCTCGCACCTACTTGAAATTTTTAATACTCATTTGTCGAAAGACCTTTTTCGTTTATTTGAGCTGAAACGTGTTCCTGACCCACTCTGTTCTCGATGCGCCAAAGAGGATACACTATCCCATTGGTACGGGCAGTGTGTGGGTGCTCCAGCTATCTGGAACTGTCTTACGTCCTTCTTAGGACGAATTTGTCGACCTCCACACTAGCTCACAGTATCATATGTTTTGCTTCCGGATTTTCGTTATTTCCCACAGACCAAACATCAAGCTGTGCTTTTCCTTGTGGCGTGTACCATGTGACATTGCTGGATGCTCGCACCTACTTGGAATTTTTAATATTCACTTGTCGAAAGCCCTTTTTCCCCGAGTTGACAGGCAGTATTTTAATAGGTTTTTAGAAGTGGTATTGCAGTAAACTCCTTCCTTCTCGAAAAAAAGTAACAACTCTTGATGTAGGTTTATCGTTTCGTTTTTATTGTTGTACATTACATGTTTCCTTTTCTTGTATGTAAGAACTATTGTATTGTATTACACCAGTAGTAAGTCCGGTTCTGGTATACTATTTGTATAAGACAAGCACGTGAAAAATAAAAACAAGTAGTTGAGTGGTTAGCGCATTGAACTTCCGTTCGGTAGACGCGGGTTCGAATCTCGGCAAGGCTGAAACATTTTCAAGTGTTTCAATTGCACCTTAGTACGACAGGCAAGATGTTCTCTTTCCTAGAAAGGAAAAGATGTTGGAATAAGGAGCATTGGAGAAGGCCAGTCAATGGAAACAGTGATCTAGAAAGTTATTTCCTGCAGATTTTCTAGATTTGATATTTTTGTCTACTTAAAGCATTTTTTGATTGATGTGTGATCGGTGTTTTTGCAGAATATAATGAAATACTACATTACATACACAGCCAGGTTCGTATCCAAGAGGGTCAAGGGGGCCGGGACCCTCTAAATTTTTCACGGTAGGCTTACAAATGAACTATAATATGGTGATGAACTACAATTGGTTGGATCGGACCGCCCTAACTTCTACCAGGCCCTCCCTATATTTCTGGGCTGGCTACCGCCCTATACACAGCAATATTGAGATTAATATATGACATTCATTGGAAAACACGCTTTTAACCAGAGAGATTCATCTGAGAATGGAGAAATGTTTCGTGCGTCATCTACTCACAGTTTGTTGCATAAAGAACTGACTCAGTGTTACCGACTGCTGTCTGTGCAGAGAAAAGTTACATGTAAGTTGGGTTGCGCCTCCTCAGGCATTATCACAACTGCAAATTACCTGGACACTAAGTAACTGAATTAGAGCACTTAGGCGGGAGATACTTTTGTGATTCGCTGTACATAAGCTGTATTGTAAATTTATAAGTGAAGCATTACTAGCATGAAACCATGACAAATGGTATTAAACTTTGTATAATTGCCAAAACCAACATGCTTTTGCACCCTCATTTACGATTAAACCCACCATCGTTGACGTGGGACCAGCTTTGGCTTGCCCTGGCTCGGTTAGATAGAATTCGTGCTTTTTAGTGTCTATCTAGCACATATTAGATGGTGTTATTTGCACTGTAGTTTTTACGCCCAGAACCTAATGTAACGTACTCTAACGTACCTTAATCTGTATAGCCGAATATAACCGAATGCAGTACATTTGGGTACTTTTTTCGGTTGTCGCATTGGTCCAGTGATACAGCGGTAATGCCAAGCATAGTAATATTACCCATAATTTTGATAGCAAAGTGCAGAACAGTATGTTGAACTTTTTGGAAGGAAGGGTACGAACCCGGGGGAAATCCTTCGTGGATGTGTACCAGATACAGGACAATGAATTTATTTATTTGTGTGTAGTAGAGAATAGGCTCATAAGATGGGTGATCAAACGAGAGATTAACAAGTATGAGTCGTTAAGTACATTTTAAAGCTATAACATTATGATGTAAAGAGTTTTATAAGCTTTTTTGTCCGCTATCTAAATTGTTTACTATAATATAAGCTATGATATAAATCTATGACTCTGATTGTACTTTAGTGATCTGTACCGGTGTAGATAAATGTGCAGAAAATTATAAAAGAAAAGTTTGGAAAGCACGCTATGAAAGGTAGAATATTAACCTAGATATTTTTTGTTTACATAATTTGTGTTTAAAGCGAAAAACTCGACGATACATCTTCGATACAAAATTTCATATTGATTTCTTCATTACACTTAACTGTCCCTCTTTTCACTTTTTTCTCCACACTCACACGTAATTTCTTCCAAGGAATTCTTTGTGCATCCTGTCCTGCTTTTTTAAAAATATTTTTGACAAAGCCCTGCGTATTTTTAACGAGGAATTATTGGTGCATGTCCGGCTTTCTGAAGTATGCTAGATCAAAGATAAATCTAAGGTTTAATGCGAAAATATTTCGATTCCGATCCAATCTTCGCAAAATTTTGAGGACTGCAACACCAAACCTGAAACAAGTAATTATGTGTTATGAATGATAATCGGTATAGTACTTATAATAAGAGTTTTTGCCTCTTTTTATTTTAGAGTTTCGTTGCAGTCCTCTAAGATATTGCAGAGGCCGGTCCTGTTTATCTATCTACTACGATACATTTTTTTAGGGAAAGGGAGGAACGATATATTTAGAGGGGTGGGACATTGTCACTTCCGGATACATGATACTGATACAATGAAAGAATGATTTAAGAATTCCCAAAAGGGGACAATGAACTCAATCGGCACAAATCAAGATACATTAATAGAAGAAGTCATGAATTGGCTTGATCAAAAGAAACAATACAAGAAACATACCCGCTTTTTATATGAAAAAAGTAAACTGCAACTGTAATCACATCTTCAAACAAAATTATCCCATTCGCAATCTAATTTAATAAACGCATACTCCTAAAACAACAAAAAAAAAGTATACTCGATTTGGTAACAACCAATGGATGAGGTCTCTCTAATTTCTTTTCAGTCTTCATCAGTCAATTTGAAATATATGATCTGTGACGTCACAGCTGGCTTCTCCCATGCTCAGTTTGAGTACAAGGAATTATCATGTGTATTGACGTTTATTAAAAACAATGGTGATGGCAGAAAAATACTTGGATAACGTAGTTGAAGATTTTGTATGTATGTTATTTGTGCATCAATGCGTGAATATGCACTACAAACAATTTCTCTTCTACCTTACCCATGCTCTCCTTTCCTTATTGTGTTTTTTGCCTGTTTCTAAAACCTCGCCCATGCGACATTCACAGGGGAGCTGGAAATCACTGGTATATTGGAATACACAGCGTACAAAAAATTTATTTTCAGACAATTATACACTAATTTTCACTCATCAAAAGTGCCATTGCAGAAGTAAACTTCAGCATAATTTCAGGGACACGATGGATACGCAATAAAGAGCTAAAATATATTTTTATATTGCAAAAGTTCCGTGTTTCGATTTGAGTCAACGTAAGTAAATTCATGGTCCACAACATTGCATCTGTGAAACCTTCTCGAAATCCTGTTGTTTGCTCCCACTTTGCCATTCCACTAATTGTTTCATCATAAATCACTTCAATTAACTATCCGTATCCTTTATCCTAGAGAGTGTACTGAATGTAAAATTCGTGTTTAATTGCAAAATAACTACATTCTTTTACACAGATGTTTAAAAGATTTGAATCACGATATTTTATATCCTTAAATATGTATAGAAATATTTTATTCGTACTTCGCCAGAACGGTCGTTCTGCCAGAACGAATTTGTACTTCCTCTACTAGTTTACCAGAAGCCAAGGGAGTAGTTTGGGAGGAATGTGGGGACAAGTGTCGTGCATGAATTTGATTTATATATTTAATGAAAAGTATAGTAATATACTAAAGAAAAAACGTCCTTCTTTATTCATATTGTTGTAGGATGTTACCTCGCTCCCCAAGTAACACCTCAAATAACGCTCCTGTTCGCCAGTACTTTTTGCTGGTAAGTAGTGTCGTCGAAGATATTGCCATCATACACAAAACTCAACCAAAGTCCCATTTTCAGTTTTAAAGTGCTCATCTCTGGTCCCTGATGTTCCTAGTTTTATCCTAACATTAGGGAAAACAAATACCATATGTGTGGATCAACTTGGGATCCTTCCGTTTTCTCCTACTTTCTTCATTCTACCATTTCACTCATTATCATCTGTACTGTCTTCTTTAGCCTACAGGGTATAATTCTTGTTCGTAAAACTAAATAATTTCATTTTTAAATAACTCCACTTCTGTTTAATGTTCACCTTCTCATTTTATATTTTTGGTTTGGATTTGGAATTGACGTCTCTTCCAGGATCATGACTACGTGGATCTAAAGCTTAACGTGGAATCGG
This sequence comes from Thermobia domestica, assembly GCF_964235325.1. Classification (NCBI taxonomy): domain Eukaryota; kingdom Metazoa; phylum Arthropoda; class Insecta; order Zygentoma; family Lepismatidae; genus Thermobia; species Thermobia domestica. The sequence goes on along the minus strand of NC_137468.1, from coordinate 51,075,852 downwards.
AATTACATTAATTATTATCCGGGTACAGAGATATTTAAAAAATGTTGTGTTGTCCAATTAAATGAACTCAAAATATAATAAAAACACACTATTTCATAAACTACAATTTCTATCACAATATCCAATAATCATTGCCTCTGTTATAGTAACCCTGAAGTCTTTAAAACAAACAAACCTTTCAACTGCAAAACAAGATGACAATTAGTGCGAACTTTGGACAGGGTTAACTGTCGGTTGTGTTTAGTGTCCTCTTCCACAGCATAGAGCAAATTAATCAAATGTAATCACTCACTTCGTTTCTAATCATGCACATTGTTCCATTCTACACTGAACTTTAGTACTTTCTTTATACCAATGAAGATGTGCTGGACGGTGAATGTCAAGTGCTGATATTCCGCCCGCTCAAAACCAAAATAACTAAACACACTTTTACGCATCGGGTGTTATTATTTTCCTGAACGTGATCGCAATTGACTATGGTATTCAAAGTATTCAATGAACTCTCTGTCTTGCCAACCACTCGGCCCATATGCACCCTCTTGCGATTGCAGCACACCTGTGGCACAGGATTCATTGAAAACTTGCTATATCGAACACAACAATTTATTCATTTTCCAGTGGTTGAGTAATTTCTCAATACATTACTCACTAAACAAGTATGGAATTTATTTATTTTTTTAATTTACGTTCGAAACTTATAACAGAAATATGTAAATCAGTTTATGAAATTTTATGTACCTCACCTAAAGTATTTAATGTAAGATGGAATATGAGAGATATGTGTATTTTCCATATATACTTTAATGTTCTCAAACTACGCAGCCCTTCATTATTAGGTCTTGGAATTGGTACGTTGATAGTGAAGTCAAAATAGTCAAAGTTTTCAGGAACGTATCTTTAAAACACTTTACAAAAGTATTAATAAACGCTTGTAACAATTAGAGTAGACATAGGGAGAAAATAGCTACTAACAACTTTTAAAAATTTACGGCTATTATCTTGTTGTACTCTATAGTTCAATCCCATGGTTTAATGTGGATAGGCTGGTCAGTAATTCGAATTAGTTTCTGTTACTTCTTGCACTTAAATCTCACAAGTCAACTTAAGAGTCCCGTTTCTGTTGGTAATTGTAGTTAAATGCACAAAGTATTAAAGTGGAAGCGGACTTAGTGAAAAAGTCACAAAATTGCATGGAACAGAATCTGGACTCAGCATTAGCATTTTGGAAAACAAATGGAAACTAATGCACTGATTCTTGGCTCCTTAGGGAGAAAACAATGATATAACGATACGTATGAAACAAAAACAACGTTTGTCATGTTGAAGGTGCAGAGGTTGAGCTAAATTGGGTAGCAAGAACATTCCCAAAATGAGTGAATAAACTTATATTAATATTGCCAAATCACAGATATACTGATTTTCTATATGAACCAAATTGTGACTGGTATATTAGAAATATGAATTTTGCCATTTTCCGAAACCATCGATAATTTCACCACCGAGACCTATTCACTATGAAGGTTAATTGTAACTTTTCTACAAGATGTGACAATTTACGCCTATACCACAACACATACGAGTCAATTTAGAGAAATAACGTTACTAGAGTTATAATTTTCTTTTAATATTGTTTTTCTGGATTCGAAATGATTGATCCAAACCACTACCCTACAGGAGGACAATTATTGGAATCCGTTTTGGATTTAAGTGTTGTACAGCTATAGGAAAGCAATAAAATATCCAAAATGCTAAGAGATTTAACTTGTTATTAAAAAACTGAATATGTAGTACAACATATTATAGCTACGAATATACCTATAGTGATTTCTCACATCTTACACTGAAAACAATTGTAGGTGGCGTATCTAAAAACGTAGGTTACATGCGTAATTCCTGTATTTTTTGGACTTGACATCCAGGAGACGTATAACTGAAAGTGCAAGTTTCTAATACGTTCTGTATAACTGTTCCATCTATACGTACTTTCTGTATGAAACAATATAGTCCGATCTCACATACAAATGGATAGTATATATAGAATATAGCTGAGGGTTGTAGCATAAGAATATGCATGTTATATTCGGAAGACTATTAGATGTCAGACATCCTGAAACGGCATGCAGACAGCATCTAGGGGCAGTGCGTATGTAGGATATGGATAACGTATGCCCCTATACTGATTTCTAAAGTAAGCAAGAGAATTCAATATATTTGTACAATATACTGCTGTCCGGAGAACGGATTTTTCTCAGTATACAGTACCTTAAATGGAGTTTTTCTATTAGATTACTTCCATTATGTCAGGTATGATCGCACGAAGAGATTCGTCTCATAATGAGAGAGTTTAAGAAAACGCCAGGTAGCGTCTCGTGTAGCGCAATGGATGTGGCGCTGACAGAAGGCTCGCATTACCCTCTGGAGTGAGTAGCCTGAAGCCTGAAACGGCATACGGCTTACAAGTGACATATTTGGCTCTCTTCCCCTCTCTATATTAGAGAGTAATAAGAACTGAAAGTGGGGGCGCGGTGGGTAAGTGGCGGAGCGTCACCTCCTGTGCTTGGGGTCCATGCTTTGTGATGGACAAACACCGTGTGCGTGGGTTTCCTCGGGGCTCTCCCGTTTCCTCCACTTTCTTCATTCCACTGTTTCATTCATTTTTCATCATCACAGTCTCCTTTAGCCTGACCCGGCATAAGCGTGGGACGTAAAACTTAAAGATTACATTAGAAAACTGAAACTGTAAATGTTCGGTCAAAATGTAAAATTTAATTCATGTATTAAAATTGAATGGAGAACAAGACCTTTCAGTCCCTGTCTTCTTTCTTCCTTCTTTACAGAACAAACGATAAGCATCAATTCACTTCAGTCCCATTAAAATTATTTCTTCATTTAGATATTCACAAATGATCGAGCTGCCTGCATTATGCCTGGGCTACCATGTCGCTTCTCTGCGTGAATTGATAGAAGAGGAAAGACCCTCTCCTACTCAAACCCAAATCGAATCAAGAAATAATAAAATTAAATTATTGCCGTAAGTGTAGAAATAGCACCATTAACAGTTCGGGGTAAAATTTAGTGACTAAAGGTACAGAATAACGTATTAAACATTATAGTTCCATGCACTAAATTAAATGATCATGACTTAGTTGTAACTAAAACTTCCTTTATTAATTATGTAATCATTATTAAAATAATCATTTTGTTCTTCTTGAAAAACTTTAAAGAGTACTATTTCTCTCTAATTGTAAGACTAAAGTGCTCGCACTGGAATTTCTCATTTGAAATTACAAACTTTAGGTTAAATTTAATCAGATGCATTGGAACCAACACGCCTTCATAGAAGAAGACCGGAGAGGACAACGAGGAACCATGCAGAGTCGACAGGCACTGTGACCTGCGAATTCGTTCCTTCTCACCCCATTTTTCGATAATTCCCGATAATTTTTTTGCTGGAAACTCTCAATTTTATGTCTTCTGTTTTAGACGGGCGTCGTTCAATTCTGGTACCTTAACTATCAATGAGTCATTTCCCAATTAAATCTGGAAGACGACACAGCTTTTTTTTGAATCTTTATTTTAATTGAAGCAACCGTGAAATTACTATAGTTTCCTCATATGAGCAAGCAAATTATTAAGTATCGGGTATGTGTGCGCATAACCGGTGTTATTCTATTCCCAAATGCCCAAATGAGGAAAAGAAATTCGGTATTGTCATCTATCTTCTCAGAAGAAATGAAATAGAACTGGATAGTTCTTTTGGTACGAAAAGAAAGGATATAAATGAATCTTCAGGCTACATCAATTGTTTCTCTGCTAAGCAAGCATAATACTAAATACCCATAGCTTTGGAAAGAAGTTTGCAATTTTTTCGAAGTTTTTTGAAGGGTGGGTGGGTTCGAACCCAGTGGAAATCCCGCATGAATGAGTCCCTGGTACAGAACTATTTAGTTACTTAACATCGTTTAGTTAAAAGTGCTCTCAGAAGATGGATGATGAAACAGTAGATAAACACTGGTAAATCGTTAAGGAGATTTCATAGTTATAACAGAACGCTATAAAAAGTTTCATGAAACTTGATATCTGCCATAAAAATTATTTACTAAAAGATGAGCTATATTATGAATTTATGACTTTGAATACAGGTTAGTAAACACTATCGATATAGAGAAGATGCAGAAAAATTATAAATCCAAAAGTAGCAAAATAGTTTGTATTGGTGTAACATATAGTACGAATATAAATTTTTCTTTTCCTAGTTTCTGTTTCTTCAAAGTCAAAGAAACGGAAACTGGGCAACTCTCCTTCGGTATATAGTTTCATATTGGATAGTTGGATAAACCTGACAGACTAGCTTTGCTAAATAATATTCGACATATTTCTACGTGATTTTTTTGGGAGGAACAATTGCTGCATATCCCGATTTCGTGCCTAGGATGCATCAAGGATAAATCCAGGATCAAATATGAAAAGCACTCGATTACTTTCCTATGTCTGCAAATATTTGGGGATCGTAACACAGCGCAACACAAAAGCTTGAACAAGCAATTGCAAGTGCCATATTAAATTTTTTTGCCTAATTCGAGACTTAGTTTGCGATATTGGGCCCACTATAATGACGCATTTCTCCTCTTTCTTTTTTTCACGTTCCTTTCCTGTACGCAGAATTTTGCGAAGACTAATCCTGTGTAGGCTAACTGTCTACTACATATTTTGAAGGGGAGGGAGATGAACGATATATTTCGGGGAATGTTGTCATTCCCATCTAGAGATATATTTACACCATGTAAAGAAGGGCCAAGAATTTCTGGAAGGGAAAAGTAAAGAGAATAATACATGAATCGGCACAAATATAAGTGACCTTAAAAAGGAAAAGTTACAAAATTGTTTCATCAGAAGAAACAATACAAATAGACATACCTGGTTTCTCAGTTGATATAAGTTGAACTGTCATCAAATAATCAAGCAAAACTACCAGTCATGGTCAACATTGCAACAAAGCCAACTACTGAAATAACAGAGAGTCCATCCAGTCTAATAACAACCTATGGACCAGATCTATCTAATTTCCTTCTAAAGGTCAATACGAACTGAATGATCTGCGATGTCACAGTCATCCGTTTGGTTACTCCGCTTCACTAAAAGGAGCTGCCACGTTTAGAGAAAAAGCGTGTTAACAGGCACAAAGAATATGGATATCGTGGTCGAACATTTTGCACACATGTTAATCGCAGATCAATGATTGCATATCCGGTAGAAATACGTTCTTTGGTACCTCACCAATCCCCTACCTTCATCATTGTATTTTTCTCTGTTTCTATAACCTCGCCCATGCGTCATACATCTTCGAGCTGGAAATGACTGGTGTATATAAATGTACAGCGTACAGAGAAATTAATATTTTCAAGTAATTATAAACTAACATTGTCTCAATGAAAGCACCATTACATAACCAAACTCCAACATAGTTTAAGGTGCGTGGCAGTAAGTAGTAGAGGGCTCCAATACCTATTGCAAACGATACGTTGTTCGATTTGAGGCAACGCAAATTCATGGCTCTATACATTGCGTCTGTAACATTGTTTCGAAATCCTCTTGTCCTTTCACATTGTTATTTCATCGTTGTTTCTTAATAAATCCCTTTAATTAACTACCCTTCTCCAGAGTTGATTGCTGACTGTAAAATTCATTTTTAATTTAGAAATAGCTATATCCTTTTACATGTATGTTTCAAAATTGTGAAGCATGGTATTTTATATCCTTAAATATGGAATCTATAGGAATATTTTGTTCCTACTTTGATAGAACGAATTTTCACTTTCGTTACTGATCACCAAAAGCCAAGGTAGTCATTTCCGAGGATTTTGGGGTCAACTATCCTTCATGAGTTTCATTTACTTATTTAGTAAATAGTATAGTAATATACTAGAAAAAACGTGATGATTCGTTCATGTTAATAGAGGATCTTGTCTCGCTCTCCACGCCAAACATCAAAAAACGATCCTGTTGTCCAGCATTAGTTGTTGGTAATTAGCAAAAAGGAAATGAAATGAAATCCTGATGTTTTACGTCCCACTTTATGCCGTTTAGGCTAAAGGAGACGGTGATGATGAGTAATGAATGAAATGGTGGAATGAAGAAAGCGAGAAGAAACGAGAGAACCGCGAGGAAACCCACGCACACGGTGTTTGTCCACCACAAAGTTCATTTGGCGGGGACTGGGATCTAACCCGGGACACCACGCACCAGAGGTGAACGCTCTACCACTGAGCACCGCGGCCCCAGCTGGTAAGTATCATCGTCGAAGTTATTAGCATGATACGATAAACTCAATCAAAGATCCTTTTTTATTGGTAAGCGACTCACGTTGACCGTAAAGTGACCATTATTATCCTTGCCTTATTGTGGGCGAATACCATATTCGTTACTTTTCCCCTGAGCCTCCCGTCTTCTTAATTCTTCTATTTCACTCATCATTATCTTAACTGTCTTTAGCCTACAGGGTATAACTGTGGATCATAAAACTAAAAGATTTCATTTTTTTAGAAAGACTCACCACCTGTTTGAACTTCAAATGTAGTAGGAAATAAAAGCAAATTACTCTACAATTACTCTACACTTTTCATTTTATTATCCTTGAACTGGATTTGAAATTAATTTCTCTTCAGAATCAAGGGTAGATGAGACGTGGATCTATATGTCTGCTATGTTCCAAGATACAGTAATTGCCATCTTTGTTGAGACTCTTATCAAAACGGAACACTATCGTTTCTCTGGCCATATCAAAATACCCTTAAGTCAGTAACGAAATCTTCCAAGTTCAAAACAAGATAAAAATTAGACAGTACGAACTCTTGGCAGGGTCAATGTAGGGTCTCTTTAGTATACTTTTCCACAGTATAGAGGAAATACGTCTGTCGGTAGATATGATCACCCACTGAGATTCTCGTCATGTACATTATTTCGTTCTTCACTAAACTGTTGTAACACCTCTATAACACAGAAGAACTCCTGATCTGTTACCCATATACTTTATCTATTCAAGGGTGAATTTCAAGTGCTGACATTCCGTGCAATGAAGAACCGTATAACTAAAGACAGTTTCCCACAGTGAGCCTTCTGATTTTCTTGAACATTATGGCAACCCACTATCAACCAAACGAACTTTTGTCTTGTTTTGTCTTACACTCAAGATATTCACCGATATCTTTGGTCTAGGAATTAATTCGTGCGGGTGGACAAGAGATGGCGCAACGAACGGAGCGTCCCACAGTTCCGTGTATCCACACATGTGTTTCAAACCCCTGTCATCGCGTATCGTTCGTAGTATAGGGCAGTGGATTAAAGCGTCAACAACACCAGTTTGTAGTTAAGTGAACATGGCGCAATTTGTGCCTGATAAAGTGTTTTTGCGGGGTGTCCTGCTGCATTACTTTAACATGCAGAAAAGTGCGACTGAAAGTCATCGTATTTTGGTGGAAGTGTATGGTGACCATGCTCTAGCTGAGCGAACGTGTCAGAAGTGGTTTGCACGGTTTAGAAGTGGTGATTTCGGCTTGGCAGACCAAGAGCGAGCTGGACAGCCAAAACAATTTCAAGACGAAGAATTGACAGCATTGCTCGAGCAGGATTCGTGTCAAACGCAGGAACAACTTGCAGCAGCATTAGGCGTTGATCAAACAACAGTCTTCAAACGCTTGAAAGCCATGGGAATGATTCAAAAGATGTCACATTGGGTTCCACATGAATTGAAAGACAGAGACGTTGAAAGACGAAAAACCATTTGCGAATTGCTGCTTCAACGACAGAGCAGAAAGGGGTTTCTGCATCGAATTATTACGGGTGATGAGAAGTGGATCCATTACGAGAACCCTAAACAAAAAAAGGCCTGGGTGAAACCAGGTGAACCAGGTCCATCACAACCAAAACGAGATATTCACTGTGCAAAGGTTATGCTGTGCATATGGTGGGATATGAAAGGTGTGGTGTACTATGAGCTGCTGCAACCGGGTGAAACTATGAATGGAGAACGTTATCGACGACAATTAATGCGTTTGAAGCAAGCTCTGGCCAGAACACGACCAGAATGGGAGAACAGACATGATAAACTTATTGTTCAACATGATAACGCTCGCCCACATGTCACAAAACCGGTCAAAACCTATTTAGAAAATGTCGGATGGGAAGTTTTACCCCACCCGCCGTATTCTCCAGACGTTTCTCCTTCGGACTACTACTTGTTCGATTGCATGAACAACGATTTGATTGGACAGCGGTTTACTTCTTCAGAAGATATCGAAACATGGGTCTCTGACTGGACCGCTTCCAAGGATGAGGACTTCTTTCGCCACGGAATCCGTACTTTGCCTGACAGATGGGCGAAAGTGGTGGCTAGCGATGGACAATATTTTTCTTAAGGTATTTATGTATTTTGTGTTTGTACTACAGCTTCAATGTGTGCGTACCAACCGCACGAATTAATTCCTAGACCAAATCTCTTTCTTGCATATGAGTGCAACTGCTGGGTGCATATGGGCACTCTTGAGATTACAGCACATTTGTGGCATACAACTTAAAGAAACCTTGCTATGTATGCATATAACGAACAGAACTATTTATTCATTTGATACTAATTGACTAGTTTCCTCAATACATTAGTCACTGAAGAGCGAAAATTATTTAAATTTTTATTTATATTCCTAAGCTATAAGATTTATATGTAGAGCAGTTTATGATCGTTTATATGCCTCACCTAAAGTATTTAATGTAAAATGGAATACAAATATGTGTATATTTCGTGGTATATACCTTAACGTTTACAAACTATGCAGAAAGATGAGCAGCAAGCTTACTCTATTAGGTTTTCGGGTAGGTAAGTTGGCAGTAACGGCAAGGTGGTTCTGGTTTTTAAACTAAGAAAGTATTTCAAAAATCGTGTAGCAATTAGACCATATATAGAGTAAAAAAATAATTAATGCGTATAAATATATAAAATACTTTAGCATATAAACAAATGGAAATTTAACTATGATGAGACATTATAACAATCGATAGGTCATATTAAGCTGAACAAAATTATATACGTAAGTGTAAGAAGGTATATGGGTAGGTTTTGAAAAGATAAGCGAAAACGAATTTCACTAACATCTTAAATTTAATGCTGTACGCAAAATACGTACGATGATGATGCGTTGTATGACGAATAAGACATAGCCTGAATATTTAATAAAAACTTAAATTTTAATTTCTATTTAAACAATTAGTTTCCAAATATAAGAAATAGTAGTCGTTTGATCACAAAGAACTAAGCAAAGCAACTTGGTTTTAATTCACTTCTTATTTATAGTTTTAGAGAAAACTAAACAAAATATAGTGGTGATAAAAGGTATATCGATAGCTTCCAATAACATTTTTTTCACATGTCTTTCATTCCCATCCGGGGATGGGCGGGCCGCAGAAGGTTATGCCTTCTATGAGGCCAGAGATATACCAATGACAAGTGACCCTTTCTATTGTATCACAAGAAACTACTTTTTATGTATTGCATGCCTCCAAAATTCTACTGCTAACTAATGAGGACGTTCCGTAATCAACATAATTTTTGAAATTGCCGCCATTTATATTGGAGTAACTTAGGAAAACGGTTCGTTACACGATTTTCATGAGTTGTCTTTGTGGTCAGTAGGCGTGGAACACTGAATAACACATACCCGTCATCTACGTTGTGTAAAGATAGGAATGAAACTTTACACGACCGTACAGCGTGTTGTCATTACCTTGTGAATTCCTACAAAGATAACAGACATTAATCGTGTAACGTTCAGTGCTGCCAACTTACTACAACAGAAATGGGGGGCATTTCAAATGTAGCGTTTGTTATGGGTCCACATTACAAGCTGCTGCTTCTCTTTTCAAAAAAGTGGCACGCATACTCCTTAACCCACATTCTACGTCTTTGCATATAGTATTTAAGAAGAAATTATTTAATATGTAATTGCATCGCATCAAACAAAATTTCTCGCATTGTAAAGATTGATATCAAATCCGTCGAAGGAAATAACTTTAACAAGGATGCCATGTGCCAGGCATGCATGAACCGAAGAACCTTAATTAAACAATAAAAGGAATGACTTTCTGCGAAGGATAATATGCTAGAATCACAGCTGAAAGTCATGATCAAAAAACGGAGACTAGGTATCCACGTCTTTCAGCTGCAACAAAGTCACCTACATACTGAATTAATAATTACGTATGTGTTATATGTAAATCAGATCTAATAGACAATGAAGGCAAACACTGTCCAAAAGAAATTATTTATTGTTTGCTTGATTATTGAAATATAACATCCTTTGAAACACCAATGCTATACGAATCGTAATCCAGCATATGAAGATGGAATCCGATCCCCATAATGCGGTCAGTACTCTTACTGGAAATTAAATCCTGAACTCTGTATCAAATGTGTGTAAAATGTCAACAGTGACGGTGCTATTCTCGTAATAGTAGGGACAAGAGGAGCGACAAGAAATAAATTGGGGTATCGAGGCAACCACACTTGTTTTGATATTATTATTATTATTATTGTTATTATTATTATTATTATTATTATTATTATTATTATTATTATTATTATTATTATTATTATTATTATTATTATTATTTAATTCTGAGTTTCTACCAATCCAATTTATTTCTGACTGCACAGCTTTTTGCTTATGAGTGGCAAATGAACATTGGCACGTTTCTCGACACGCGTTAATGTAAGCTCAACACAGGAACGTAAACTCACAATAAATATTGGCAGGTACAGTAAAATCAATTGTAAATGTTAGAAGCAAGTATGTCAACACCTACATACAATAAAAATGCACAAACACGTCAGAAATGATTATCGCATGTCTATTAATATGTTGTTGTAGGAATATAATTTGATAGCCATTTCGTCCGGCATTGCTTATAATGTTAGTATGTGTATAATCGGCCAGGATATATATATATATATATATATATATATATATATATATATATATATATATATGGTAAATTTCATGTCAAAAGAGCAGTAAATAACAATATAACAAAACAAATCTTGCTTATTTAGCAACAATTTGTTTGACTCATTCTATTTTTCGTTTTTATAATTCTTTTTCAACGAAATTTACCATAAATATACATTTCCCTATTATACACATAGTAACATCAGTATTAAAAGTACCTTGCAATATCATTATCAAATTAGACTATGCTCCCACAAGATAGTTATAGACTTGCGACAATCGTTTTGGACATGACTGTACTTCAAACAAGAAATCACATATATGTTTTATAAAGGCATATGAAAGTATTATGAAAGCAATTCCATGTAAAGAAACATTAATGTTCACTACTGTGAGTGTTTTTCAGTTTTTATATAGGTTTCTCTTCATTGTAATGGCAAATATAAAAAGAAAAAGCTCAAACATATCTAACAATACTTCAATGGATCTTAACTATAAACATTTCATGAAAATTCTTTTTCAACTTCTTGCAAATCCAGAACTTTAGAAATTCGTTTTCCAATTTAAAGAACAGCAAGTGAACTTTGCTAAATATCGCCAATCTTGTTTCTCCAATATGACTTCAGGATTCTTACATGGTACATTCGCAAAATGTCTCCTGGGGATTCGGGTGAAATTGATTCAAGTGAGAAGTTCTCCGGGGCCCAATCTGTATTGTACTAATTTTAGGGTCCCATACCGGTAATTTACATATTTATGGGCCTTCATTCATATCCGGAATCCTATCATACACTACTATAACGCAGGGCAAAAAATTGCTTTTTGTTTCTTTAGATGTAACTAGATATGGATGTTAGACATACGAAAAACAAGTTGAATCAAGTACTACTTCTCTCACATGTTACTTACCCTGCCCCCATATTGGATCCGCCACTTTGGATCCAACTTTCGGTTTTTCAAATGGGATTAGGTGCAAGTCATACATCAAATTATGTGTAATTTTCTCTGAAGTGCAATTGGTTTAGTGAGTTTTACGTAACTTGTACCGTTCGCAAGTTAAATTCATTCACTTCACAAATATTGAAGTCTCACCCCCTTGTAGCACCGCCACTGATTGTCAGGTGTATAGTGCACAAATAGAGCTAATAGTAAAACAGAATTTGATGTAATTGTAATGAAATTCATAAACCGTAATTTCCTCAGTGCACATTTGGAAGACCCAAAGCAGATTACTTTTTAACAGGCCAGAAAATTGGTTGACAGAGGAAATGGCTCCGTGAGGTTATCTTCAGCCTCCCTGAACTTTTCAGCTATTTATTAGTATGTGTGTATGAATGTAAGTTGAACTGAAGCTAGTCTCCGAAAAGATCTCGGCCCCAATGACTGAGTGTTTTATCCACCGATCTTGTGGGTAGTATGGATGTGAATTTATAACTGCAATTCTGGAGCAGAAAAATACGTTAGTCTAACATACGCCAAGTATTTGCAGTCAGTTATCCAGCACTTTGGATGTCTATCATAATCGCAATTTTATGTATCCTGTAGACGTTATCGGTACGTTGGGTTTGATTTGGACGGGAAAGCGTCCAACAATAACGAGTGGCCAACATTGGCAGTTAGTTAGCTTTCTGTTTCCCAACGTTGAGTCTACTGCTTGTGTTGCTAGGGATGGAATCCAAGTCGATCCTAAATGTGTATGCTGGTATAATAAAAAAACATTACATTTCTAAAGACAACTTAAGAAAGATATAATTACTACCTAGTTGAAAGCTACTCGTCCCGCTTCTTATTCGAGGACTTACATTCACAATTGCCAGATGAAGAAATACATGATACAGTGGCGTATTGAAGGAGAGTGAACCAACGCAGGTGGTACTTTGGAAGTTAGGCAGGTATGGTGATCAAATTAAAAAAAAATACATTTTAACTATTGGCAATTTTTAAACATTAACGGCAATTATCTTGTTGTCTATAGTTTTATGTGGATTGTGTGCTCAGTAGTTCGTGTTACATCCTGTTGTTTTATGCACTTAAATCTCCATCACGTGCCGGTGCTCTGCTATCAGTTGTAGATCAGAATAATCTCTGAAATACTCATAGAATAATGTAACAATAGGGGATGGAAATGTTGCAGAACACGGTACTTAACAACGAAATTATGATTGAATTTTAAATAAAATTCACATGTTTCTAATTTTGAAAATGACTAGTTGGGGAAAAGGTGAGAGAGAGAAATAGGTTATGATTAAACGATAAAGGATGAGCACTAACCTGATAGATCTAATAAAGCTGGCGTCGTGCTAGTCATCTGGAATAATGAATGTTTTCCCCTGGAAGAGCCTGGATAAGCTGGAGACAGTCAACACTTGGATCTCTATCCTGTTGATCTGCAAGGGTATGGTACAGAATGGTACTCTTGACTTAAGGAGCTGGTTATTCTCCAACGGTGCGATCCGCATCTCTCATCGATCCTGCACCTATCCTAATCGTGTGTCGAATACCCCTTGTTGTTGTGTTCCTCGTAGTTTTGTCCAGCTCAAGAATGATGACCTAAGAGTCCAATGAATCGGGAAGTATCAGGCTGTGCTTGAAGGTGTGCGGAAAGGAAAGAAGGAAGCTAGTCGAGTTTATTGACAAAAATGTGTTTACAACAGTTTCTAAAAATGTACAGTTCTAATCAAAGTTTCCTTTCAATGAGCTTTCAAAAGTTCATGTTTCTTTTGTTAATAATGTAATTTAATGAAATAATCGAATTCGGTGAATTAAATTAGAGTTTATACAATTATCTCATCGTCACTTCATATCAAATACACAGTTACTTCACGCTACTTAAGAACACGATTAGTAAGTATAGAGTCTTAAATATGAATTCGGTGTTTTGAAATTCAATACAATTCGTGGTTATTAGTATTATAAAGGAAAACTCTAATTAAATAACCCAAGTAAAATTCACTCGCTTTTACTTAAACAATTCAATGCGAAACTCGTATTTACGTCATGCAATTTCAGATCAACTTTAATTAAGGCATCCGTTCCCTCCTCCTATTTCAATACAAAACCAGGAAACGGAAATATCTTATGGTGAGAGAATAATAACAGTAGAAATAAAGATATTATTACTTTTTAATGAGAAAATTTTCAGGGAGCAAAGTAATGTACAGGAAGATCCAGAAGAAAAAGCAGGAAAATGAAAAGCGGAACTAGGTTGAAAAAGTGACGTATTCTACAGAAACTAGAGCTAATCAGTCTTAAGTGGCTATTGCTAGAGGAAGTGCGATCGGTGCTGAGAATTTGGAAGACAAATCGCTTGTTAGTCACTATATAGAATCTGAATTCCAAAGGGTTATTAATGACTCTCAATCATGTCTATCTCACAAGACATTACTCTTACCAAAGAATCCGAATTTGAGATAAGATGTCTCAGAAGGAGACGAACCTTAAAGGACCTATCCTTATTAAGGTTCGTCTTGACCTCCATTGAGGATAGAGAGCCTGAGCTCGAGTAATCCCCGGATAAAATATGACCATCTTTGCTTCCGTCTTTCTGTTTTTTCTTTTTCTACTCGAATGCGCAATTGTTACATGATGAAAAAATTTTATTTTTTCTTCCAAGAAGATTGGAACTCTTGTAGCCTCAAGTTTCTTTGAAGCATTTTGTAAAATTTGTTTTGTTCATTAAACTACGTGGAATGACAGAAGTCCTTTACCCTGCACATGTCTTCATCTTATTGCTTGTCCTGGCTTTTTCCCCTTACTTGCTACTTTTACACAATACATATCTTGTCATATATTAGCTATACTTTGTTGAGTCAATATTTTGATATTGACTAACAAGTCCGATTATGTTTTCTACAGAGTGAACTGATTTATATCCGCAAAAATAAATATTATTTTATTGTAGAATTCTTTTTCTACTTTATCAGCTATATTGGTGAATTTATTTTGGGTGATATCACCTAATGTGAGGTCCGTTGGGGGTAACGCTTGTGGTACTGAACTTTGGAGGTGTATGTCCAAAACCTTCTAGAACTTTTGATTTACGTCATGACAACGTGATTGTGGGTGTTCGCTAACATTTGAAGTTTGTTACATTTTATGGAGAACAGAAGATAGGGGGTTAGGTTTTTTATAACCAACATTTGAATAAAACCGTGAACCCCGAGTTTGTCAAGGAGGTGTGCATAAGATCTTGACGGACCTCATTACTTGAAGGTATTGTAATCAGTTGACATATTGAAGGGACAACACATAGCAAACCATTACATTTTACAGACCAAAGATTTTATTGTACCTATCCAAATTCTGCTGCATCTTTTTAAAACATGTATTTTGTGTATTTCGTTTATAATTACAATTTTAGCTCTGTTAAAGCAACATCCCGAATTGAGTATTCATGTGTTTCATGAAAGGATTGTACAATTTTATTATTCATGTTTCCAGCTTTAGATAAAGGTAGTGGTGTAGACAACATTCCCGATATGTTGGCCAACAATTTTCTTATATTTTCTATGCTGCCTTCAGCGCTTTGGCGACACTATTTATATTGGCGGAACACAAGCACAGCAGAAGAGCTAGGAATACCTTAATTAGTACGTGCTTTAGTTATCCACAATAATTGTGGACATATGTGATATTACCATTAACATCTTAATAATTCAGGTTGTAATCACAACCTTTATACTTGGCAATTCATTCTTCGTAAAACAAAATATAACTACCAAGTATCTGAAGCAGCTTGTGTTGGATTGAATGAAAAGATGAACATGTATCAGAATTTCGTAATGTGCCTTTTAATTATTATTATGAAGAGGAAACAAATGTTATTTTTGTTGTTTTGTATAAAAATTGCAAAAGACGAATATCTTTAGTTACATCAAGTCATGAGTACTCAAATGGGGCGTGAAAGTTTGTACTTCCAACCTCGTCCCAAATCCTTGTGTTGAGAATGTAATGTATGAACAATAAATTTACTATTTTCTTGTCCCGAAAATTCTTGCTTTCATATCTCGCTTGAAGAACACACATGCGCCCTTTCAGAAGATATGTATACATTAAGATCATTGTAAATGAGCAAAGAAATTAAGACATAATTTTAAATTTGGCAATGATTTGGAAACTTGAGATAAAAGAGGGAACGACCAATAAGCAGGAAAGAGTCAAAAGTTCACAAGGCATAACATAGTTTTCGTTTCAAAGTAAAACAACACTAAAGACAGAAAAATATTAAGTCATCCACTATTCGTTGTCTTGTCCAAATGTAAATTGCTTCTTATCATAACTTATGAGATTTGTTGCAAATTAATCAGGATGTTACAAATTTCCTAGAGTTTATTAGTCTTTTATATATTTCACCTCATATAATATCTTCTCGTGTCTCGACTCGACGGGTTCTCTCTCCACTCGTCTCGAATTTCAGAACTCCACTCGTCGACAAAAAGAAAGAGGAATATTTTTCGTGTCTAGACCGGACAGTCTTAAATCTCGCCTGGTCTTTTTTCTAGCACATCCCTAGTATGATCGGCCCAAACTTATTCTTTTTGTACGATATTATGCGATTGAATCACACAACGCATATGCCGGAGCTCTTCGAACGAGAGGATGTTCAACAAATGAACTGGTCTGTCTTTTCCTCGACTTGAATATTTCGAGCACATGTTGGATGCTACAGCTAAATGTCTTGAAACACGTCCAGTTGCAAGACCATTCTACAGTTGTCAACCATTCTCGCCAAATGGAGTAATGGAATTCAATACCACAATACGTTACCGATTTTGTGACCAACATGGAAGACGTTACAGAGCACACATCGCTGTCAGTAGTTATCATACAGCCTTCACTCTTTCTGTAAGTACCATTTCACTCTTTCTTTAATGTCAGGGAAGAACATTATGAGTCACAGTGACTTCAGTGTAAATTATTGTTTTGTATAAACGTGTCATTTCTTCTAAATATGTGTTTCTTTCTGTTGCTATATGTTAAACTTAGACCCTACTTTCTATGTATGGTTTAAGATTAAATAATCTATCAGTGGCACATGGTGCAATCAGCGTAGTAGTGCAACTGTATACTTTTTTAACAATAAAAATATTTGTAAATATTAAAATAGAATTAGAGTGAAAATAAACCTTTGATTTTCACTGCAATATAGCATTGATTTGCCACAAAAATCATTTAAAAAAACTCAATGAAAGAGTTAAGTTTAAACTTCCAGTTGCAAGGAGCGTTGCTTCTGAACAGTAATATTAAAACTATCACATACAGATTCCAGTTTTAACATAAGGGAGCGAATTTATACCTGCATCACAATTATCTTCTCGTATTGTCTACAGTTACTGCAGCGACATCTGTAACCTTTAGTTAGAATTCTTCCACTTATTGAGGCTTGACTCAGCTGGCAGAGTGGTTGAATTCGGTAGCTTGGAGAGAGCAAACTGAATCCTAAAACATGATGTTGATATTGCACCTGCTGCTAATCCAGATCACGAAACGGTACTGCAATTTATGCCACTTGGAAGCATGCCCTCCAACTACGTGGGTGCTCCTGGTCTCCGGTAACCACATAAATGAACTTGTGGGTCCGCTCACCCACAATAGTTTTAGTTTGGGCCCAGGTTTGAACCATTTTCAATTGCCTTCAAGTCAGCTGTTAGGCCTACCGATTGGCCTAAGGCAGCCCCAACTTATCCTTATAGTACCAGTATATTTTACTTTATCACAACACAGCCCTTTATGACAGTGTTCACAAAAGATTTTAACTAAAAAACCAATCAACTATCGAGACTTCCCTGAAAACATATAGGCTAACACTTCCTGCCATTGATATATACTCACATAAATTATCGAAAATCAGCGCCGTTGCTTGGAAGTGTCACAGCATACGAAGCTTACTTTCGTACTCAAATTTTTCACACGACTATATATACATTAAAGATAAAAATAAAACTGTTATTCTATTGATGAAGAACCTTGCTTCTTTTTCCAAGCAAGATCAAACATGATGCTCCTGCACACTACTATTTGAAAATAGAATAGCCTTGTCTAGGACTTTTAATTGTGTATCTCTTTCACACAATCAAAGACTCCACTACTGTTTGAAACTAAATTGTGTTTGGAAATAAAAAGGAAGTTAAATGTATTCATTGTAACAATATTCAAATATTTGGATTGATATATTGCTTGAATTTTTAGTAGGAGTATGATCAATCGTTTTCCTTCATTACACGACTAACCTAAAGTACACATACGCGTAGTACATGCTTCGGGGGTATATGCTGTTTACTCTTATGTACCCCCACATACGTACATACATCCAAGAACAGAACTTTAGTCTTTTTTTTCGTTTTGACATTGAATTTGATCACTAGATGACTCATGAAGAAGCAGTATAATCTGTGGAAATGTTTAGGTAATTCGTTGGAATGTAATGGGAAAAAAGTCATAAATAATTTTATAAGACCGTGTTTTTCAAATGAGGATTTGAACTTAAGATGAAGTTTAAAACATGTTTAAGTGTCTAAAGTGGTTTAATGTATTCTGGCAAAGTAGAAAGGTATATGGAGCAGTTACATTAATACTGGTTCGAAAATATGACTAAACCTGCCAAGTGCCAACCGTTGCGCGTAAATTTACAGAAGGGAGGAAAGAAAGTTATTTTTTCAAACGAATGTTGTTGTAATAAAATGATAAATACATTATTGATATCACGGAATGCTAACCAAAGTCATCTTCTAAATAATATTGCTGACGATTCGAGTCTACATCTTTGGACAGTGTGTACGTTACAAGAGTGATGAGGGGGGTTCCCCGTTTCTAACACTGGATGAATGCTACAGCCAAAGGGCATTTCCCCCTCACTCCCTTGTCATTTGCACACTATGCACAGATATAGACACGAAGCGTCAAGAACAGTTTCACACAACGATTGTGATAACCATAATATAAGTTGTGGTATCAATGCATTTACAGAATTGGTTACATTTTGTTACTAGTCAAGATGGAAAATTAGCAGTTCAACTGATTTGAACGTTTTTATTATTTCATGCATTATAAACAATTAGTGATCTAATATTTTACTTGAGTTACAAATGGCTAAACAAAAAACAAAAAAAATACAGTTGATTCGAGCGGGAATCTAACCCAGGATCCTTTGCACTAAGTCGTAGATAATGTCACTCTGCCACACCCTCACTTGATAACTTTAGGTCGAATTATCCTAAATTAGCTTCCCTTAACAGATAAATTGATAAACGATCGACCTTATTGCGTACCAGCATTTGTAAAAAGTTTCGGAACTAAAACGCAACACACAACGTCCAAATAATCAAATATAATTGCCATGTTTATTGTCGTAAACTAAAATGTAAAAGTAACGTAGTGGTCGCCATGGTTGCAAATTGGGAATTGCAACAAAACAGTTAAGCAAAATCTTAGCTCAACGTTGGCATAGTTAGGAATTAAAAAAGCAAAGTTCGAAAATTAGTTGGCACAACACAGTTTAAACTGAATGCTGGCCACCCAAAGCTTGGCCGTCATTCATCTTAAAGTTTCGACCTTTCACTACTGACAGTAACTTTATTTGTTTTGTAAGGGTTCAGCTGGTTAGTAAATGCTCAGTAAACGTTCAATCATAACGTAGAATCAACATTAGTATATGACTATCGTAACTTCTTCCATTGTTAGGTCAACTTTTTTGCTAGGGTTACGATAGAACAAAATAGAATATTAGCCCCATAAGCTAACAAGGAACATTGAAAGTATAGAATTGTTAACATTTAGTAATTCCATGTTCTTGGTTGAGTTGTGATTATGCTTAGGATTGGGAATTACATTTTTGGGCATTATTTATATGTACAGCCTTGTTAGTCTGTTATATTAGGAAAGACGTCCCTCGTCGATCACACTACACCGGGAAATGAGAATTTCAGATAAGAAGGGGGATCGAAGCAATCACCTGGTATTTTTATATTGGATATCATCACGGTACTTGCTCTTAGTAATAAGGATAACCTATGGATAATCACTTTTACATTATATCCCATCCAAAATGTAAATGAGATTACACTTACAAAACCCAAACTTGGCGTTCTAAATAACCTAGGCTGAACACGTTACAAAAGTTCCTATACGTACCAAAACATGAATTAAATTGATACTTGTATATTGAAAATAGGAGATTTGGCTCTAAACAAGAACACAAATAACATTTTCACTTAAACCCATTCTCTTCGAAATTTGATTGCAACTTTTCTATAAAATGTAGATATTTATTGCAACACCATAATACATAAAATCATTCAATCTAGAGATACACCATTATTAGTTAAAATTTCATTTGAAAATTTAGGGAGGGCGGTTCCCTTAGACCCCCTTGATACGGGCCTTGTGTGACGCTGAAAGTAGCCCCTGATTACCCTCACATTGAGTAGGCTGTGTCTTCAGACGGTATGCGGCTTACGGCTTAAGGCTTACGGGTGACATATTTAGCTCCCCTTCTTGCCGTTCTCTATATTTCAGATTAATAAAGACTATAGTGTACAAAAGCTCGGTCAAAATATATTTATTTGATTTATTAGAACAAAATGGGCAGCAGCACCATTTATGCCTCTGTCCTCTTTCAACCATCTTAGAAAACAAACTATAAGGCTCAACTCACTTCTATGTAACGTTCCTCTTTGAGCGTTACATTTTCTCAAAGAGATTATTTGTAGAGATAGTTAATCAGCTCTTAGTTAGTGTTATTTTTCTTTTATATTTTCTCAATTCTTGACCCTCATGAAGGATTCAAGATGGTCGACAATTGGACTAGTATGTGTAATCGAAATATGCTACTTTTCTTTGTACTTCTATGGCCTGCGCCGAGCGGATGTCTCTCAGTCTCGGTAGATAACGCTGACGTTTCGTTTGAAATTTTGTGTTTCGTTTAAATTGAGATATTTGTTATATATGGACGTACATATATAAATATTAACTTACGCAATTTTTATTTCCATTCAGTTATATATAATTTATTATTAAAATTGTCGCTTTAGTTTTACGCTCTGTTGCGTAGAAAGGAGCGACCAATCAGACAGCGAGCGGGATCTATAACTCGTTCTCCTTTGTCTTAGCTCTTTGTACTGAAAAATATGGTGGTGAGGAAGGAAGAGTAGTGTTTCGTCCTGTCTTTTAAACATGGAATTACTGCATACTATGCAGCAAAGTGATTGTTCTCTATCACAAATTCTTCGATGGGAGATGCCATAATAGGACAGTGATAAGAAAGCCAGTGTAACGTGTGATGAATTATAACAATTCACCTGCAAACATTCAGCTTGTGCTTAATCCGGGTACGATTGGGACTGGTTTGCTACTTATTAACAGTTCGTTGTGTCGTAGATGCAAACATGACAGTTACACCGAGAACTATCTCTTGGATTAAGTTTTGATCTGGTCTGCCGCCTCTTCCTTGGAGGTAGCGACTCCTCGTCTTCCTTTCCCTGATTGGAACTTGGTCCTTTATTTTGCCGACTGAGTCCACCTGCTAGTGTGGGACCCAAGCATATCACTTAGTGGAATCTCCATCCGTGGTCGTTGTTGTGGGCATAGGTGCTCCAACAACTTATACAGTAAAATTGTGTCTATCTGGTGAACGTTGATGAAGTGTTCCTAGTTGCTGTTAATTAAGAAGAAGGTCGCCATTTGGTCAACCTGTACCTGTGGCTAGAATTGTGATTACTACGTGTCGAGCTGCCTGAGAGGTCACTGGAGACTGGTCACCGCTCGAAGATGCTGCCCGAAGATGAGTTCTTTGAACTGGCTTGTGGTGCCGGTATTGACTACCAGTAAGCGTCAAAAGGTTGGGTGAGCTTTGGTCACCGTTTCAGGTAACTCTGTTTTCATTATTTCTATCTCGATGTATGGAAGGAGCAACGCTGTTCCAGGAATTGTAAAGGAACTTATTTACAACTTATATAATTCGTTTAAGTGTTGTTTCCGTTTATAATATACAGTGTAATATTATCTCTGTCGTGTGTCTATTCTATTGTCTCGAGTCGTTCTATAAAGTAAAGACAATATATGATTTATTAATCATTGTTACTCAGTGAATTCACATAATATACGTATATCGATTCTACAATGTCCATGATGTTGTTTCAAGTAAATTTTGTCCGTAACATGTTTGAGTACACAGAGGTGAGTCTCTATCCAGTAAGTCGAATCATACGCCGACGGGGTAGTCTGATGTCAACACCATTTCTCTCTTGCTTTAAATGGAATCATTTCCCGAGTTGCGTAGATATATAATGTATCACTCGCTACCATCTAGCTTATGTTCGTCCAGTAATGGGCACTCCGTATTGTCTATTTTATAAGTACTATGTTTGGTGAAGTTAAAGCTTGATTAGCGACAGCTAGCTCATGTCTATCCAGTAGTGGGCACTCCGTATTGGTTATTACAATAATCTAAGTATTAACTCGCCACGCAAGGGAAAATCTATGTAAATCCTCGAGTTCTCTTCATGTCTTATCTCTAGTTATAAAGCTACTTACTAGTTTATTTGGACGCGTCGAAGACGGGGGGCATAGCGATACCACTCACACTTAGAGGTGATGGTGTCAGGGGTAGAATCTAATTTATTGGTTGGTTTTTACTTCCTATAATGTTTCTGCAGTATGTATTATTATTACCGCCGCTGTTTAGTTGTAAGCTATGTTGCGGGAAAGCTCCTCTTAAGAGTTGGTTGCGGAAGAGTAGTGGAAACGTTATGATTTGAGGGAGGAAGGTTATTCCACACAGCCACACATGCTTACTCCCTCTGTTGTGAGATGTTTTGTAAACAGTAATGTAATTTGTAATCTCCCTTCACTCGCTGTGACGTAGCCTACTAAAGATTGTGTCTCAATATTTGGTCGAGGAATGTAAACTACTTCTCCACTGTCATTAAGGATAATGTTTAAACATTGTTGTTACTCATCTTTTACTTGTGTTGGCGCGAGAAGTTCTCTCGAATCTTTAAAGACTGAATAGATATGATTTTATTTTTTTCTGACAATTGAAATTAGCTGCCCATGATCGCTTATGTCGATGACATTTTCAATATTATACGCTGTTTGCAAGAGAGTTAAGTAAACCTGATTTGCAAGGTATATGGTGTTGTTCTGAAATGACTTTTTTTCTTTTCTTTCTTTCCCTCCTTCTCATGGTACCGACAATGCCATTAGTGTGCAAGAGTCTGGAGTTAAATAACTTTGTGCTCACTGGTCCATAATTGTAGCTTAAGAAAGGAATTATATCGGCGAACCATTTTTTGTTTTCTTTCCTTTCCCTTTAACGTTAGCTACGAATAAATGTGTAAGTAATTGGTGCAACTTGTACAACATAACGGTGGTTTTCCAGTCACGAGGTTCTAAGGTCGTTACGAGTTTAACTACCCAGCTAGAGAATCGAACTCGTATTCTTAAGTTGGTTTACGCAGCCAGGATCTAACTTCATGTCTCAAGTTGGCAACCCAGTTCAGGATTTTAAGGTAACGTAAAATTAATGACGTTTTAAGTTTAGCGATCCAGTCACTGGTACGTTTCAAGTTGGCGAACTCAGCGGTAGGATTATTTTATTGTGTAAAATGTCACACTATTTGGTTGTTGTCGTGTTTATGTGGGAAGAAATGAGTGATACAGACTGTCGCGTTGGTTTTGAAGAGATATACTGGATGGAGCTCACATATGTTTATGTTCATTAGACTTATTAATAAGTAAGTAAGATGTCGGCTGAGTCGAGGAATCTTCCTCCTAATGGAGATGATATCATTTGCGTTTGTTCTAGCGAGCCTCTTTCCGCCGCGGAACAAATTGGTTCTAATAAGAAATGTGCTATATATTGTGACAGGTGTCACGAATGGTCACATTTTGTTTGTGTCAAATTAAAGGATACTTCTAGTGTTTTCGAAGCTGTTAGCTCATATTCTTTCGTTTGGGTTTGTCCTAAATGTGACGCACATACTTCTCCTGAAGTGTCGGAGCGTGAGAATGAATCACCTCCCAAACATTTTTCTTCGCCCAAGTCCCCGCAAGGTAGCGAAAAAGGGACAGTGCAGGCGAATGCACTCGCTGAAATGTTCGCTCTTGTATTGAGCAAAATAGAAAAAAGTAATGCCAATAATAACAGTTAAATAGAAAGCGTTGAGCAGAGGGTTAAAGAAAGTAATGATAAAATAGAAGAAAGTAATGCTGATATCAATAATAAAATAAAGGAAAGTAACAAAGCTAACAATGCTAGATTCAAGAGTACATTGTTGAAAATGTACACAATTTTTCCACTATTATGCAGAAGATTGATGAAAGAATAGGTAGTGTAGAAAACCTTTGTAGTTCTGTAACTGTTAACCGAAAGGATTTGCAAGTGCAGGTAGACAATATTAAATTAGAAGTTGATCGTAATAAGTCATGTATTGAATCCGTGGAATCTCGTGTTGATTCTATAGAAAATGAGGCTGAATCTCATCATAAAGCATTAAAGGTTGTTTTTGATAGAATTAAAAAACTTGAAAATGAAAATGATGAAGTTAAGATTGAACTAGAAGGGTGTAATAATAGTCAATCTAAACTTTTCGCAGAAGTGTTAACTTTAACTAACAAAGTAGATAAATTACAGAAACCGAAAGTTTTGTCTGTTGAGTGTGGGAGCCCGAGAAAGGAAGGCATCCCTTGTAAACGCCCTTGCACTAGTCTAAACACTCTGGTATCGTTTTCTGAGTCAAGGGATAATTTGCCTGTTAATACTATTGTTAGTACGTCTGCTGAATGCAATGTGTTTGTTACTAGTTCTGTTAGTCATTCAAGTAAACCTGTGTTTGTGCAATCAGAACCTGATATTAGATATGAGTGGCCAGCTAGCCCTAGTGAAACTAAACTGGTTGCCAGTGCTTTAAATACTTTTTCAAATGTCAATTTTTCTGTTTATTATAATAGTAATGTAAGTAATAGTACTCGCACTACTGACACTGTCACATGGTCGGTGTCGAGAGGGACTAGTTCTCATGTTGGTAATAGTCCACCGGTGTTTAATACTAGCCATTTAAAGCCTAGTGTTGATCCTAGTGTTTTTCACACTACTATTGTACCGAATAGTCAAGTACCGCGTAACAGTGTTGCCACCTTCAGTGGTATAACACCAGGTTCATTGCATTTTGCGATTAAGCAGAAAGATTTACAATCTTTTCTTTCGTATTCTGGGGATATTAAACCTTGAGCCCCAAGAAAGTTATTGAGGGATCTTGAGAAATGTTTAAGTATGTATTCACTTACTGATGGAGACCGATTATGGGTCGTAGAACATTGTATGGTTCGAGCCGCGTTTGCTTGGTATAGCTCAGTAGCACCTGAAATCAAAACTTATCAAGACTTTGTGCGTCTTTTTAAGAATCAGTATTGTTCGCCTCAGATAGAGCGTGCACAGAAGAAGTCGTTGCAATCTTTGCGTTATGATAAGACAAAATTCGCTTCATTGTTAGACTACGTTTGGTTTGTAGTTGAAAGTTACTACAATATATGTGAAGCCCCGAGTACTTCGGAACTTGTGGAATTAATTTTGAATTGTTTACCGCCTAGGGATATGCGTTTGTTGTCTATTCAGCAATATAATAGGGTCGATGAATTAACGAGTAAAGTAGCTTTATTATCTGGGATTGAGGATACTTCCATGCATGAAGTTAGGCCTCCGACAAAGAAAGTATTCGCTAAGCAGGCTAAAATTATTAATCGTAATTGAGAACATGTTGACAGTAGCTGTCAAACTGAATTTTTAAGCTATGCTCAGAGTGAAGGTAGGAATAATAATAACAATAACAGTAATGGTAATAATTATTAGTATAATAGTAATCGATATCGAGGGAATGGTAGAAATCGTTATCGTGGAAGGAATCGAGGACGTAACGGAATATATCAAGACAATGAAAGGAGACGAGATGAGACATCTTCCAATCCAAGGGAAGATCAACCTTCATCTACTTCGGAAAACTAAGGTTGCAGTCTTTTCCGAATACGGGGGGAAACGACTGCTATATTTCTCCGTTCCCCCAGATAATGATTCTGAAACTAATGTCAAAACTTATAATGTCTTTATCGAGTCATTATCTGGAGACGTAAACAATAATGAGAGTAATAATGCTATATCATTTAACGTAAACTTTGTAGTTCAAGAGGATGAAGAAAAAGAAAAGCCTGACTACTATTTTTCTTCTTCCCCTGTTGTTAAAGGGAACATTGGAGGTGTTACAGTTAACTTGTACTATTGATTGTGGGATTGAGTTATGCCTTTTGGATTGGAATATTTGGAAACAGTTAAAACTTAAATTTTCATCTGCTAAATTGCGACCATATACTGGTTTGTCATTGGGTGCCTTTGCCGGTACAGAGAAGTTTTCAGTTCAGAGTGTCCAGATATTTACCTTAAATATTCAGGGTCATGTATTTTATATTCCGTTGTTTGTTATAAAATATCTTCGAACTGATCTCATTTTGGGTTGTCCATTTTTAGACAAATTTAAAGCTGTCGTTGACAGAGAGAGGAAAGAAATCATATTGTGTGATAATGCCGGTAGTCTTGTCGTGATTTTGACTGATCAACCTAGTATTCTTATGGTAGCTTTGTCTTCGAACAAGGTTGAGATCGGGAGCACCGAATGGCCATCCGATAAGTAGGAATTACTTCCTTCTGAACTTTTGTGTTCTGATGTTAATATTTTAAAGGTTCCTCCTCCAGTAAGAAATTCAGCTGTCCTATCTGTGTCTGATGTGCATACAGTTCCTGAATCCAATCTTTCAGAAGCTGAAATTCAGGACTACATCTCATCTCGAGAAGATTTAGATAACAATGTCAAGCAACGTCTATATGATTTGTTATTCCGATATAGTAATATTTTCTGCGAGTATCCCCGTAGGACACGAACGTCTTTGTACAAGATAGAATTAACCGACGAAGAACCTGTCGTAGGACCGTATTATTCTGTGCCAAAATTCATGGAGAGGGAATTTGAGGCAGAATTACAGAAATGGATCAAATTAGGCATAGCCCGTGAACAGACCTCACCTTACCGGAACCCCATGCATTGTGTTCGCAAGGCGTACGGTGGTGTCAGGCCTGTAATTGATTTTCGCCTACTGAACTTCCGCGTTCGGGCCCCTAAGGCTCAAGTGGAACCAATAGGTGATATATTGAACCGTGTAGCGAAAGCGCAATATTTTTCAAAATTCGACTGTTCGTCAGGATATTATTGCGTAGGTCTCCATCCTTCGTCATATCCCTGTACAAGTTTCGTTTATAAAGGACGCCAGTACGTGACGATTGTCTTACCTCAAGGAATCAAGAGTGCGCCCGCCATTTTTCAGAGCTTAATGCATAGTTACTTCGATCAAAGTAATAAAGACTTCGTCACTTTGTTTCTGGATGATATCTTAATCTCTAGCACTTCTCTAGACGAACACTTCGCCCATCTGGAGCATGTGTTCGAAATTTTTGAGCGTGGAAATTTTTCCCTTAATTTCCGGAAGTGTTGCTTCCTTCTGACGGAAGTGAACTTCCTGGGACATGTTATTAGTGGTCAGACTGTTAAAGTTGACCCACGTCATAATGAATCAATTCGTTGTTATCCTATCCCAAAAACCAAGAAGAAAATGCGTCAATTTCTAGGATTATTGGGATGGCGACAACGGTTTATTCCCAATTATTCGACTCTTACTTCTCCGTTGTACGATGTCATTAAGAAGGATGTTAAGTACAAACTCACTCCCAATGTTTTGGATCTCTTTTATAAATTGCGGGAAATTGTCAGTAATCCACCTACGTTGGGACAACCTGATTTCAATTTGCCGTTCCACATCCATTCGGATGCTTGTTCAGAGAATTTGGCTGGTTTTCTGACACAGTACCCTGACGGGTCTCATCATTCAAATGTCATTGCTTACGCTAGTCGTAGAGTTAAACCTCACGAACTTTCATTGTCTTCTTTTCAGTTGGAATTGCTCTCTGTTTTGTTTCTGTGTGAACGTTTTTCGCAATATATCCTCGGGAGAACTACGTATATTCATACAGATAATGCTGCCGTTACTCATTCTTTTTCTATGAAGAACTTAGATACAAGGACGACTCGTATGCTTCTCAAATTACAAAGGTTTAACCTTGTCTTCGAACATTGTCCTGGGAGTTTGAACTTCGTAGCGGATACATTGAGTAGGAATCCACCGGAAGTGCCTTCTAAGTTAGAAGAGTATCATGTCAATTTCTTATCTGTTCAAGACTTGTCCCTTTTCAACATGGAGAAAGTCAGGGGAAAGCAACAGTACGATGATTTTTGTATTAAGTTAAGGTCTTAAGTGGATAGTTCTCCAGAACATGTCACTTGTTATCAAGGTTTGTTATATTTCAAGCATAGGAATTCGAACCAATGGCTTTTGGTTTTTCCTCAAGAATTAGTATAGGAAATAATCGAAATAGTCCATTCGCGTGGTCATTTTGGACATAGGAAATGTACGTCTCTATGTCGTTCTTTATTTTACTGGAAGAAACAAAGGTTGTCAGTTCGACAGTCTATCAGAGATTGTCTTGATTGTGCTGAGACGAAGTTCGCCAATCAAGTAATACTTAAAGAAGAAATTCATATAGAAGCTAGTCGACCTCACGACCGTCTAGCGGTCGACCTCGTTGGGAAACTCCCAGTTAGTAATGGTTATTATTATATTATGTCTATTATCGATATTTATTCTAGGTTTGTTTGTTTCTTTCCTTTGAAGACTGCTCATGTCAAAGTTATAATTTCAGTGTTGGAAAATAATTATTTTTATTTGTTTCCCTATCCTAATGCTATTATCTCAGACAAAGGAGCACAGTTTGTCTCGCGTCCCTGGCAGGACTATTGTAAGGAGCATAATATGAAATCAATATTAACGTCCAATTATTCTCCTTCTTTGAATCGCTTGGCGGAGAGGAGCCGTAAAGAATTCAACCGAATTATTCGTTTAGAGTGTCATAGTAATCATTCTAAGTGGAGTACTGACTTAAGCGATGTCAGGAACTTCTTTATTATTCGTTATGTAGTAGTATTGATTGTACGCCTGCAGAGATATTTTTATCTTATTCTGCTATTAAAGCATTTAAAAAGAATTTTCGTTGGCCTGATGTTCTGGAAAGGACGCTTACCCAAGATCGTTATATTACGTTGTATCCTAAAGTTACTAATAAAACTAAGAAAATTTTGAAACGAACAGGAAAGGAGGTTAAGTTAGAAGAAGGAGACCTAGCAATGGTTAGACTTCACCATCTTTCCTCTTCAGTTAAAGGAGAATTTGCTAAATATATGAAATGTTTCTCGGGCCCTTTCTTGGCTAGAAATATTCTGAAAAACTCAGCGATTTTGCATACCCTCACTGGAGGAAGTGTGGGAACGCAAAATTTTCATAATTTGAAGAAATTCAACTGCTCCAAACAGCGGAGACATGAACTTCTTCGGAATTACCCACATAAATAATTCATATCTTTAAATAGTGATATATATGGGGTGTTCAAAAATAACTTATCTTTTTGATCATTTATTTTTCCTGTCCCCTGGGTGGATGTAACGTTCCTCTTTGAGCGTTACATTTTCTCAAAGAGATTATTTGTAGAGATAGTTAATCAGCTATTAGTTAGTGTTATTTTTCTTTTATATTTTCTCAATTCTCGACCCTCATGAAGGATTCAAGATGGTCGACAATTGGACTAGTATGTGTAATCGAAATATGCTACTTTTCTTTGTACGTCTATGGCCGATGTCTCTCAGTCTCGGTAGATAACGCTGACTGCTTGAAATAATTTGAAATTTTGTGTTTCGTTTAAATTGAGTAATTTGTTATGAACGTACATATATAAACATTAACTTACGTAATTTTTATTTCCATTCAATTATATATAATTTACTATTAAAATTGTCGTTTTAGTTTTACGCTCTGTTGCGTAGAAAGGAGCGACCAATCAGAGAGCGAGCGGGATCTATAAGCGCGTTCTCCTTTGTCTTAGCTCTTTGTACTGAAAAATATGGTGGTGAGGAAGGAGGAGTAGTGTTTCGTCCTGTCTTTTAAACATGGAATGACTGTATATTATGCAGCAAAGTGATTGTTCTCTATCACAAATTCTTCGATGGGAGATGCCATAATAGGACAGTGATAAGAAAGTCAGTGTAACGTGTGATAAATTATAACAATTCACCTGCAAACATTGCTCCGGATACTTTTGAGATTGGTTTGCTACTTGTTAACAGTTCGTTGTGACGTAGGTGGAAACATGACAGTTACACCGAGAACTATCTCTTGGATTAACTTTTGATCTGGTCTGTTGCCTCTTCCTTGGAAGTAGCGACTCCTCGTCTTCCTTTCCCTGATTGAGACTTGGTCCTTTATTTTGCCTATTGACTCCACCTGCTCTTGTGGAACCTAAGCATATCACTTAGTGCAATCTTCATCCGTGGTCGTTGTTGTGGGCATAGGTGCTCCAACAACTTATATGGTGAAATTGTGTCTATGTGGTGAACGTTGATGAAGTGTTCCTAGTTGCTGTTGACTAAGAAGAAGGTCGCCATTTAGTCAACTTGTGTCTGTGGCTAAAATTGTGATTACTACGTGTCGAGCTGCCTGAGAGGTCACTGGAGACTGGTCACCGCTCGAAGATGCTGCCCGAAGATGAGTTCTTTGAACTGGCTTGTGGTGCCGGTATTGACTACCAGTAAGCGTCAAAAGGTTGGGTGAGCTTTGGTCACCGTTTCAGGTAACTCTGTTTTCATTATTTCTATCTCGATGTATGGAAGGAGCAACGCTGTTCCAGGAATTGTAAAGGAACTTATTTACAACTTATATAATTCGTTTAAGTGTTGTTTCCGTTTATTATATCCAGTGCAATATTATCTCTGTCGTGTGTCTATTCTATTGTCTCGAGTCGTTCTATAAAGTAAAGACAATATATGATTTATTAATCATTGTTACTCAGTGAATTCACATAATATACGTATATCGATTCTACAATGTCCATAATGTTGTTTCAAGTAAATTTTGTCCGTAACATATTTGAGTAGACAAAAGTGAGTCTCTATCCAGTAAGTTGAATCATAGTCTGATGTCAACACCATTTCTCTCTTGCTTTAAATGGAATCATTTCCCGAGTTGCGTAGATATATAATGTATCACTCGCTACCATCTAGCTTATGTTCGTCCAGTAATGGGCACTCCGTATTGTCTATTTTATAAGTACTATGTTTGGTGAAGTTAAAGCTTGATTAGCGACAGCTAGCTCATGTCTGTCCAGTAGTTGGCACTCCGTATTGGTTATTACAGTATATAATTCATAATCTAAGTACTAAGTCGCCACGCAAGGAAAAATCTATGTACGTCCTCTAGTTCTCTTCATGTCTTATCTCTAGTTATAAAGCTACTTACTAGTTTAGTTGGACGCGTCGGAGACGGTGGGCATAGCGATAGCACTCACACCTAGACGTGATGGTGTCAGGGGTAAAATCTAATTTATTGCTTGGTCTTGTACTTCCTATAATGTTTCTACAGTATGTATTATTATTACCGTCGCTGTTTAGTTGTAAGCTATGTTGAGGGAAAGCTCCCTCTTAACAGTTGGTTGCGGAAGAGTAGTGGAAACGTTATGGTTTGAGGGAGGAAGGTTATTCGACACAGCCACACATGCTTACTCTCTCTGTGGTGAGATGTTTTGTAAACAGTAATGTAATTCCTAATCTCCCTTCACTCGCTGTGACGTAGCCTACTAAAGATTGTGTCTCAATATTTGGTCGATGAATGTAAATAACTTCTCCACTGTCATTAAGGATAATGTTTATACATTGTTATTACTCATCTTTTAGTTGTGTTGGCACGAGAAGTTCTCCCGAATCTTTAAACACTGAATACATATGATTTTATTTTTTTCTCAGAAATCAGTTTAGCTGTCCATGATCGCTTATGTCGATGCCATTTTCAATATTATAAGCTGTTTGCAAGAGAGTTAAATAAACCTGATTTGCAAGGTATGTGGTGTTGTTCTGAAATGATTTGTTTTTTTCTTTTCTTTCTTTCCCTCCTTCTCATGGTACCGACAATGCCATTAGTGTGCAAGAGTCTGGAGTTAAATATCGTTGTGCTCACTGGTCCATAATTGTAGCTTAAGAAAGGAATTATATCGGCGACCCATTTCTTTTTCTATTCTTTCCTTTCCCCTTAACGTTAGCTACGAATAAAGGTGTAAGTAATTGGCGCAACTTGTACAACATAACGGTGGTTTTCCAGCCACGAGATTCTAAGGTCGTTACGAGTTTAACTACCCAGCTACAGAATCGAACTCGTACTCTTAAGTTGGTTTTCGCAGCCAGGATCTAACTTCATGTCTCAAGTTGGCACCCCAGTTCAGGATTTTAAGGTAACATAAAATTAATGACGTTTTAAGTTTAGCGATCCAGTTACTGGTACGTTTCATCTATTCCATTAGAAATCATTCTACATTTAGATATTCAAAAATGACTGACATCCTCACATTGTATCTGTGTTGACATGTCACTTCTCTGGGGATGGATCATAGAGGGTACTTAAGATTGAAAGCTGCTTTTTCAAACTCAAATAGAATCAGTTAACCAGCGGCTGCCGATTACTATTTGATACTAAACTGTATTGATCACTAATATGGATTCTGTGTGACTTATTGTTCCCGTGAAATCGCTCCAAAAATCTCCCGAAATAGGAGCGTTTTGGGCCAATACCTTGGGGACAGTAAGAGCGAGTCAAAACTTCCATCACTTTATCAGATAGTTTTTATATCAATAGTTTTTTGTATCAATTTAAAACAAATATCAATTAAAAGGCACACACAGAATAAAGAATTCAGTAACAAACCTTTTAAGTTCGTTGATCAAGAAGGAATCAAATTAAACATTTGCCGTAAGTGCAGAAATACTAATATTAGCAAATCAGATTACATTCAATTGAATTAAACAACCCATTAAACTTTCTTTCTCATTTATAAAGACATATAAACTTTATTATAATACAAGTTTTAATTTCTCTTCGGAAAACTGCAAAGAATACTACTTTTTATCAAGACTAAACATGTTGTCGAAGATTTTTTAGTTTGGAAAACATAATGGTGTAATATTCTAGGGCTATTATTCAAATATTTGTTTGCAAGATATGAACGAGTGCCTGAGCAATTTTAGGGAAAATCGTGTGAAAACGAGCCCATGCCTAGCTTAAACCAATATTTGTGGACGTTTTCATGAGAAGCACCTTAAACCACATAAGATTTGTTAATGAAATATTTGTTTTGAAAAACCAAGCCTTAACAAATTACCAGAAAAGTGTTTTTGAGTCTTTCAGGAAAAACTCAAAAGAAGCTCAACTCCTTTTGGAAATGTTCACAAGTGAAGTGTCCAAATGGATGAATCGAGTTGTGGGATGAGACACAATGCCCTTGATACAGGATGTAAAAAATTGTATATGTGCAAAATTAGAGCGGCTGAACGCCGAAAGAAACGTAGGGGAAAGGGGTCAAAGTTGATGGGAGAAGGACTATGCGTTGTTAAGAAATACATCAAATAAACTGTTGATTCTTAAAAGTAGTGAAAGATAGGCAATGCTAACGGTGATAATTTAACATATTGGGAAACAAATGATGGACAGAGTAGATCACGAATCTCCTCAGTCATATTGAAATCCAACATTTTGAAATATGTGATTCTTTTTTTAAATGGAACTGTAGTCACGTGATATATCAATTAGGGCCGACATGGTTTCCAAAATGTCATTTCTTAATTTTAGTGATTATTATCTTTACTCTTATGCTAGATTTAAAATCAACTTTACAGTTTTTACGAAAATATAGGAGACTGATATTCGTATTTTCAAAGTTTGGATTATCATGAAAAAACGTATATTAAACATGTCTACAAGCCCAGAAAACTAACACTTTATCACAATCACCATATTTTTTCTTTGCTGCTCTACTTTAATTACTGCACAATATCTTCCTACATCAGTATAGCATAAGCAATCGATACTGTCATTTGATCGGGATGGTGTTGGCAGACAAAGGTTAAGATACTAATGCCAATTTAAGCTTAAATATGAAATTAGGATGCTGCTTCAGAAGGAAATACGTTGCATTTACTCAAATATAATATAATATATTATAATATATACTCAATTATCCCATTTGTGCCCATTGTCGACATTTGTTGACGTGACGTTTTGGGACCCCTAGAGCTGAAATGAAAATCGGGGTAAACGAGACAACTTTTTTTCTAGTGTTGGCTGGTATCACTGTATACGATAAGGACAGCGACATCCCGCGTCGTGTCACGTGGTGTGCATTGTGTATGGAGATTTTGAAGCGAGCAGAGGATACAATGTCTCTCTCTAACAAGTAAGTATATTACTGTATATTATTACATCACTTTTCTTTAGTAGCTCCGTAATTTTATTCTCAGAACATGTCGTGTTAATAATGTTTATTAAATTTCCTGTTATTCATTGCAGAACATTGTATTATCTTGACATTGATTTTGGTGTCGACATTTGTCGACAGGGGTCACAGAAGGGCCCATGAACTCCACACTGCCGGGTATTCACTTTCCCTCTCTCGTGAATGGACAATAATATTGTTTTCACGTCGGAAGCGTAAACTTTAGATTAAAATATGCCATTTGCCGACTTATGTTTCCAACTGGGAGGGGGAAGGCAAACCAAGTATTTTACCGTCACTTTCTGGCAGAAAACAATGTATTTCTATTCTCTTATATGTAAGAAACACTATAGTTTAACTTTTCTTTCATCAACATTGTGTCCCCGTGGATGAATGGTCACGCTCGTCGCCTTGTAATCCCACGTTAAACTGTAGGTCTCGTCCTTTGGACGTTATCATCATCATCATCATTCCATGGAAGGCAATGTCAAACCACCATGGGTTCACCTTGCCCAGGGACCTTCGGGTCAAAGACCTGCCTTCAGGCAAAACACCCATCATCATCATCATCAATATAGCACTATATACAGAATCCGTTGTATCTAGATATCCTTGAGTTGCAATAAATAAAGAAATATATAAATAAATAAATAATAATAAGAAGAACGAAATTTCTTACTTGAATCGATGCCGTGCAACAATTCGTATATTTTCAATATTCACTGAAACAGAGATATATATAATTGTTGTTATTTATAATTCAACGCTAGCAATAATAATAATAATAATAATAATAATAATAATAATAATAATAATAATAATAATAATAATAATATCTTTTCATCTCATTTCAGTTTGACGGTGGAGGAGATAGCTTCCATTCTAGAAGAGTATGAGCAGACTGAAGACTTCCTGGAGGATAAAGTGTTCATCGAGCCACCAGAAAACGGAATGGTGAGTGATGGAGACAGTGATGATGATGATCCCTCAGGTGATCTTAACAAGTTATCAGGAAATCAGCTTCGAGCGGGAGCAGAGCTGGTGTTTAGGAAAGTAACAGAAGAGGGAATGGTGCAGGATAGATGTGATGATGGTGAAACCTGGGCTCAATAGCTATGTGATTCTGATTCTCAATCAGAGGGTCAAAATTTGTGTTCCGTGAGTGTCTCTGATACAGAAAAACAACCAAGTGTTCATGAAATTCAAAACTCATTTCACGCCAAGAAGAAAAGGAACATTTCTGCAGAAATGCGTGATTGGAAGAAATGTGATATTCCAAACAGTTCTCAAAAGGAATTTCAACGCCCAACATTTCTAGAAAGAGATTTTACACCTGTAGACTTGTTTCAGATATTTTTGACGATGATGTTATAAAATTCATCGTTGACTGTACTTGCAATACGCCAAAGAAAAGGGGGAACATGTCTTTCAATTTGTCGGGTGATGAACTCCGTTTGTTTATTGCTATCACTTTTTTATCGGGTTAAAACATTCTTCCCCAAACCAGAATGTACTGGGAAATATCTGACTACGTCCACAATGTTGCTGTGGCGAAAGCTATGTCAAGAAACCGGTTTGAGGAAATTTTGAGGAATATGTACTTTTGCTACAATTCGTAAATAGATGCAAATAACAGATTTGGTAAGATAAGACCAGTGTGGTGTATATTAAATGGTGTGTATGGCGTAACTACTAGCCTGGGGATCCATACCTTTCCGTGGACGAATCCATGGTTTCATATTTCGGGCGGCATGGTGCTAAACAGCACATACATGGTAAGCCGATATCATTCGGTTACAAAGTGTGGGCACTAGCTACCAGAGTTGGCTACCTCATGCAGGGATTACCTTACCAAGGTGCATTAACGGGTAATACGATGCCTGAACTTGGTGTTGGTGGATCAGTGGTTATGGACGTCATATCGGAACTACCACAGGAAAGACAGTTGACACTGTACTATTGACAATTTCTTTTCCTCGGTTCCATTGGTACATTATCTCAAAGGGAAATACCATCAGGTACCTGGAACAATAAGGAATAACAGGGTGGAAGGGGCACCGCTACCAGACCCAAAACAATTTAAAAAGAGTCCTCGAGTTAGCCACTCTCAAGTAACAGATGAGGAAAATGGCATTTCATTAGTTCGGTACAATGATAACAGTGTGGTAACAGTCATTTCTACAGCTTGTGCTACGCATCCAAGTTCTGAAGTGAAAAGATTCTGCAGTCAAGTGCACAGAAATAAAATATATTTGTCCCTCAACCAGTTTGTATCGTCACGTACAATACATACGTGGGGGGAGTGGATCGACTTGATGAAAATATTGCAACGTATCGCATTAATATTAGAAATAAGAAATGGTACTGGCCAATGATTTCCTACGTTCTTAACGTGACTATGAACAATGCATGGCAGTTATATCGCTTAACGCCTAAAGATGCTTCAGAGAACCAGGACTTGCTGGGATTTACTAGATATGTTGTTCGGCCATACTTAGGAATGTTCACCAGACTACTTCCTACAGCTGGTAAACCAACCATGAAAGTTAACAAACGGGTACCTGATGAAGTGCGCTTGTCGGGCAATACACACCACCTTGAAACATCTGAAACGCAAGTGAGGTGTGGGTTATGCGGAAAAGCTACACGAAAGAAGCGTATCATATGTCGAGTTGGTTGCCATATGAATTGCAGTGCGAAGTTTCAGAGAAGTCTCATTATTGGAGTATTTATAACACTAAAATCATACATTTTAATTAGAAAGCTAATGTGTTAACATTAATGTCTAGAAAAAAAATGCATTTACTGTAATAATATTGTTTCCATTAGATAATATAATATTGTATTACAGTATAGTTGAAGAAAGTGTGTCTGTAGAAATTTTGCCTTTTTAGGAAATAATATCATAATTATTTTTTTACATAAAATGAAAAAGTTGTAAGAACATGGTATATAATCTTGTCATTAGCTCATGAGTATAAATAACAAAATATGTAAATATTTTCTGCTCTTATTTCATGGTGCCTTTCATGCCCATTGTCGACATTTATCGACAAGAAAACTAGAATTCATACTGGGGCCATTTGTGATCATTGTCGACAAATGTCGACAGCCGGTATCTCAAAACCTATGCACTGAAAATGAAAAATTGCATTTCAGGCATTTACTTACGTCGAAAGTAAAGATTTATCAACAATAGAAACAAATATTCAAAGAAAAAATAATTTGTGCACAAATGGGCTATAATATCACTGAATGGTGTTCATAATTGTTAGTGAGAAACAATTTTTTCTAATTATTCTTTTTCGTACAACTAATGAAAATCTTTGAACGTTTTCCAGTTTTATTCCCATATTTGTTTGTTAGAAAACGGAGGAAATTGTTTTAGAGAAAAGATATAACATGTAACGTAAAACAGATCAGAAAAATGTAAGATATGGCAACCCTACCTTCCACTAACCAAGTGAATACATCACTTCATTTTGGAATTCGACTATGATTAAAACTGAAAACCAAATTACATACTTCCGTTTATGTAATTCTTTGCATTAAAAAAGTACAAAAGGATTTGTCACTCCATGATTTTTATCAAGGGCACGAAGAACACAAAACTGACACACAAGCTCAGTTGTGAACACACGTTGATGCTCGCGTGCACATAATACATGACATAACAGAATAATAATTTACGCACATATTACTTGTATTAACTACAATAAACAACTTATGGTAGTACCTACTTGACGTCACTGAATTCGTTTTGTGGAGTCACTGTTGTGTGATTGTATGTTGTTTTAATTGAACGAGTTGAAGAAATGGAAAGTATGATAAATTTTCTCCATTACTTTATAAAGTGCACAGAATATATGAGCAATAATGGTCAGAACATTCTTGTCTTCTATTCTTACTCAAGTAATTGTTATGATTAGTGGTAGGAAAAGTAAACGGATAAACAAGTCGATGAACAAAGTAATACAGTCTGATATTTGGAGGATAAAATACACAAAGTGTTAAAACTGAAGAAAAGAAAGAAAATGGTTGACTGACGTTGCATATAATAAATCAACGAACACAGTTGCCTCTACGGTAGACAGATGTGTCAGAACTGTTATTGAAAATGGTATATTTTATTCAGCCATACTATACGAAATATATACATAAATCAAGTGGCGTAGGGAAGATGGTGACGTGCTTAAGTCTACTACTTGCTATCATTATACTGGCATCAGAAACTGTTTTAGCCAATAAGGAGTGCATTCCATTTGTTATAATTTTCCACAATTTGTTAACGTACTAAATTATTCTTCTTTTATGAAAAGGGGCTCTTACTGTCAGCTTAACCCTTTAATTGGCAAGCATTAATAGCATTACCATTAACATATTATTTTTGCTTTTATGGTTGAACAATGTCTTCTGACCCCTATTTAATACTATTTAAAGTATTTTTATACTTTGGTTACAAAATATAGGGTGTTTATTTCAAAGCAATATTGCTATAAAATGGAGCTTATCTGTAGATACTGAGCAGGATTGCCCTATTATGGTACAATAACATAAGAATTCTCTCGGTAATTACACACAGTTTCGTTGAAATATTTTCCTACAGAACAAGAAACAACAATTACAAGAACTTAGCCGAACTGTTACAATAATGCCATATTGACTTGATCTCTAGTTTTCCGTTGCAAGCGCTGCTATTCGGACCCAAAAATGAAGGGGGAAAGAATGATGAAACAAAAAGAAACGAGAAAAAGATGAATCAACGTGAAAAGTATAAAGCTACAGCAAGCGTTTGGTTACTCTTTCTTATGAGGAGCTTTGTGTGGAGGAATCGGAGGGGGGGGGAGATGAAGTTGAAAATGGATATTATTGTAACGAAGCATTCCGAATTCCACCTATCTCCAAGCTAATCCTATGGACTAGAAATGACGATCGATAAACTAGTTCGATAAGATAGACTCTCAGGTAGAACTTAACAAATGCCCAGAATCATCAATAATATGAGTCATTTTGAATTTCGCGGCAATACTAATCTATTCTACAGGATGTCTTTATTCCCGATAGAGATCTCGTTGCTATCCTTGACGGCATTAAACGAAGATAAGAAGCAGGAAGACAAGTAGAACCGAGTTGGAATGACCTCGGAAGACTATACTGTTTTATATTCTTTTACTCAAGATTTCTTCATAGTTTTTTATTAAAATACTTACTAAAATATCCACATTTTATTGTCCTAACAAACTAATATCGATATGTTGCCAGTAAAATAATTTAAATTAATCGATCATCATTTGTGTAACCACAGTATTTCATGTCAACCCCCCCCCCCCATTACGAAATCCCGGCTAAACGAACGAATATATGTTGCCATTTAAATAGTTTAGAATGATGAGCACCTGGTGTGATACACACAGTATTTCGTCACGGACCCCACCTATTGCGAAATCCTGGCTACGTGCCTGTCAGTGCTCACAGTTTGCTAGCAAAGTGCAGAAATTTACGTCGATTATTTTTCAACGGGAAGGGATGTGTGGGTTCAGACACGGTGGAAATCCCACGCTGATGCGCAACTGATATAGGACAATGGATTTCTTTAACGTTGCGTAGTTCAGAGTACGCTCTCAAGATGGTAAGTCAAACGGTGAGATAAGAACTTGTACAATGTAAGTAAATTACAGGTATAAACAAACGATTTAAAGAATTTTATAAGCATTTATATCTTCCATTTAAACCCTATACTACAAGATTAACTAGAATATGAATTTTAACCCTGATTGTACTTTAGTAAACTCTACCACGTAAAGAACGTTGTATAGCAAAAATATAGTATCTAAGTTTGGAAACTACGAAACTACGTAAGCAAAAATTTAAATAGAACTTTATATTTTTTTGCTCTCCTAGTTTCTGTTGCTGTAATGCGACGGAAACTGGGCGACTCATAGTTGGTACATAATTTCATATTGGATACATGATTAAACCTATCCTTCTTATTTTAAAAACAAGTTTTTTTTTTACATATTTTTAGGTGATTTTTAGCGAGTAATTATTGGTGCATTTCCCGTTTTCTGAAGGAGACTGCATCTAGTATTTATAATGACAAATTTTTGCCTCTTGCTTTTCGTTGCAGTGAGTTACTTTCTCACCTGCTCAGTTTGAGTGAAAGGACTTGTCATATGTCTTAACGTTTAGAAAAAAACACTGGTCACAATCAGAAAATAAGATGGATAACGTGTTGGAAGATTTTGTTCGCATGCTACTCGTGGATGAATGACTACATATGCACTGCAAATACTCTCTCCAACAGCACCTATCCTCTCATTTCCTCATTCTGTCCCCTCTGCTTTTATCTGGTTACAAGACTTACCCTCTGCGCCATATACCGGCCAGCTGGAAATGACTGTTGTTTAGGAATAAACAGCGTAAAGAGGGTTTAGTATTTAGAGGCAATTATAAAATAACTTTGTCTCATTTAAGCACCATTACATAAGTAACCTTTAGTTTAATCTTAGAGACACGATGGATAAGTAATAGAGAGCTCTATTATCTATTGCAAACGATCCATGATTCGATTTCATTCTACGTAAGTTCATGGTTTACAACATCGCGTATCTTCATGGACCATTTCCTCGAAATTGTATTGTTTGCTCTCACATTGCTATACCACGAGTTCTTTCATAATAAAACTTGAATTAGCTACTCGTGTCGTTTAACCTACATACTTTGAATGCTGAACGTAAAGTTGAAAGATTTAATTTTTCTCAGCTCAGTTAAACTAATCTAAAATTATTGAACCTTCATTGAGTCACGTTAAAATAAATTAAGAAACGCTGAATTAAGCTACAGTAACATAAATCGGGAGACCTTTACTAAAAAAAAGACGGATGTGAACGTGTAAAATCACATTTAATTTTTAAACAAATGCTATACTTCTTTACAGAACTGATTGAAAATTGTGAACCATGGCGTTTTTATTCTTAAATATACTGTATATGCAAATATTTTGTTACTGTTTCGGCAGAACTAATTGTATTTGCCCAACTAACTTACTACACCTGATTTGGGAGGATTATGGGTTCAAGTATCCTCCACTTATATTTATATATAAGAAGCTATCTTGGTTGAGATCTTTGTTGACTCCCCAAGTGAAACCTCAAATAGCGCCTCTGTAGGTTAGTATTTCGTGCTGGACAAGTAGCTTTGATGAAGATGTTCCTGGCAAACGTCGAATGCGTACCTCATCAATATAATAGTGCGCAAGGAACTATCCAAAACAGTAATTCTCAGATTTTCCCTCGACCGAATTCCCAGATACGCAGAAAGTTATAGGTGGGTGGAAATTAGATAGAAGGTAAACCTTGACCTCAGTAACCACGGAATTCGTCGCCAGGAAGGCAGAAGGGTCAGGAATAACAATTTCCGCAGTTCCTCGTGTTCGGTATAACGCCTTAGCGGTGCTTTGAACGGACCTACTTCCTAAACTATGCTACTTTTCCCACGAATGTATGAAGTTTTATACCTTATTTTGGTAAGAGGAATCACCTGTTAAAATTTGTCGGCGTAGTTCAGTAACACCCAGTATGTTCAGAAGGTCTGTCCGCAAAGAAATATTATACAGCAATTGGCTACATTGTAACTCGGTTCATATATGTAATTATCGTATAGCAGAGTA
Source organism: Thermobia domestica (assembly GCF_964235325.1). Taxonomy (NCBI): domain Eukaryota; kingdom Metazoa; phylum Arthropoda; class Insecta; order Zygentoma; family Lepismatidae; genus Thermobia; species Thermobia domestica. Next base: position 51,033,734 of record NC_137468.1, on the reverse strand, counting down.
TACGTCTCTTTTGAGTTAAAAGTTAAAGTTTAGCAACATCCGTATGTACACAAGAATCTAAGTGATAGTTTTAATATTTTTCCAACAACAACAATTGATATTTTTGCCCGGCGACTGCTACATTGTGTTCCATTGAACTCCACATCGACGACACAGTTCTGGTGGTGTCAAGAATATTAAAACTGGATCCAAGAGAAGCGGAGTCACGTTCTCTTCCCCAATTAAAGCATATTTATTCTGAGTAATTATTCTACACATGAACTCACGCGATGTGAGTATTTTGGTGGTCCGGTGTTCTGGTGAGTGAAACATTATGATACATGAGGACACTGACCTCCCCGTATTTGAACGCGATAGGTTCGTCGGTGAACGTTATTTAGCAACTTTACTACTTCTCCACAACGCATATCTTTTCAGAGATGCAGTTGTCTCCAACTTCTCCTTTATGGCTGATAATGCGCAATCGAAACGAAAAGCAAAGTTATCGGAACTCTTGGTACAAGAGGACATTTGGCAAATGAACTGGTTTGTCTGCTCCAGCGACTTGAATGCATCGAGCACGTGAGAAATGCTATGGCAAAATGCCCTAAACAGGCCCAGTTGAACCAAGACTGTTTTGCAGTTGTCAACGGCAACAAGTGGAGTAATAGTATCCGGCACCACAGCAACTCATTACCAAATTAGTGAGCAACATGGGAGACTTTGCAGAGCAATAGTTGCTGTCCGTGGTGATCACGCACCTTGTAATGGCCAGTTTCTGTAGTTTCAAAAGTGGAATATACTCAGAAGCAATGATTTCAATGTAAATTATGATTTCTCTAAAAAAATCACTTTGTAATTCTAATCACATGTTTCTTTCTGATACTACATACATTATACTGTAGCACTATTATCTTTACATGGTTCTAGTTTCATTAATCTATCAGAGGCTGCTGGGGCTATGGCTGCAGAGTTATGCGACAAAATATATATATTTTAGACAATAAACAATGTTCATAAATATGAAAGTGGTGCTTCTGCGAACATAAATCTTTGTTTTTTTTTTACCGCAAATTAGTATTCGTAAACCACTACAAAAATTACTCTATGGCCTATGGAATCCTGATATTCAATACTGCGTTGACAAAAGCTCTCCATTCATTTTTGTCAGTCCAATCATAATTACAGCAATCGTCCTGCTGCTCAAATCTACACTGAAAACTCGACGCCATTCTGATACTTTTGTCACACGTTATCACTGTTGCCATTACCACGCAAAAAATCTCAGCTGTAGTACTCCGCATGAGAAATACTGCTCCAAGATTCAATGTCATCACATATTGACCCATTAGATCTGGCCTTTTTCACTTCCCCATCATCTTCCACTTATATACAAGTTCATACTTTGCACAGGTTTCTTTCACACTGAATGGAAGAGTTCGCAAACTCTCATGTTTCTCAAACCTAAAAAAGCATCATCTGATGTATCGTTCTGTAGACCTAATCAACTCACTTCCACTTTCAGCAAGATCTTCGAACGGAACCTAGACAAACCATTACACCCATACTTAAACGATACTATATCATTCGCCATCAAATTGTCTTTTGATCCGTCTACTCTATTAACGATCAGTTGTTTCGTCCTCTTTCACTTGCTACCAACAACTGTAACTCTATTCAGCCACCTTGTCTTATACATTTCGATGTCGTAAAGGTATTTGACGAAGTCTGGCACCTTGGATTCATTTATAAGATTACAAAATTAAGACACCCTATTTCATACATCCGCCGTCTTTTTCATTCGCTAACCTACCGTCTTGCTTATGTTGATGTAAATGATCAACTGTCTCAACTGAAATTTTTGTTATCAGGCATGGCACAAGTTTGAGCATTATCGCCATTCTTCCATCGGTGATTTGTTGCCGACTTACCCGAATTACATTCTACAGTCTCCTTATTTTAGCACACTGAATTTCTCGCCCTCTGTTGCCAAATGTCACAAATCAATCTTGTTCTACAGGAAGCAATCAATCGTTTTACACTTTAGTTTCTGCCGTGACAACTGACGGTCAACGCCGCAAAGACGCAACATATTATTTTTATTCCACACTTTAAACGTTCAAGTGCTTAACGTAGTCCTTCGAAGATCTAAATATAAGTGAATGAGGGAGCGTTACATCCGAATAAAATTGTAACCCGCCTTGAAATCACTGTTCATCACAATTTCACTTGTAAATCTCGCCTTCATTCTATCAAGACAAAAAGTTTATAATTTTATGAAACATTTAAACGGTACAACATGGGGTCTCTCTTTCCGTCTCGTAAATACTTACAAAGTTTTCATTCGTCTTGTACTCACGTATTGACTTCCTGCCTCGATCTCTGTACCACTTTTCTATTACCCAAAACTTGCATTATCGAACATCATGCATTTAGAATAGCCTTTTGCATTTCGCTGCCTAGCCCTAACCATAGCATCTATTATTTTATCTTTTTCCTATTCTAAAGTATCACGTAGAAGAAATACGCTACTAGTGTATTATCGATAGCAATAATCAATGACAGCCTCTTCCCTTTGATACTATTCAATATCTTACATCCAACCCGTACCGGATCCGCTATACTTATACTCCCCTACACCTGTATTTTATGCTGCATTATTGCACATTACCATGTAACTACCCAGCTTTAATAGGGGTTTTGCGTATGCTCCTCTTCCTCAAGTATTCAATGTTGGGCAGAAGATAACAACATTCGTTATCTTAACAGATTCCTCATTTCTGATGTGTCTGTATCTCATCGCATTCATCATATAGAAAACACACACTTTCCTTCATTTCAATTGAATATTTTCTTCACGCTTTCCCTTTATTTCCAACCTCATTTTGCTTTTATTTCATTGCATTTCATCCTTTTCCATCACCATGCATCTATTTCAAACGATGGTCATGTTTCATCTTTGTTCTATTGTATTATTTGTTATGTAGTAATATGTGTTGAAAAATTTATTCCCACCACCCACGTACCAATGATTATAATCGTAAAGATCATAATTTCAATTTTGGTTCGAATTGTGAATAGATAGACATAATAAACGATATGACCCAGTATTCTTATTTCCCTTAAACAAACCAAAAATAATCTCTAAACATACTTCATATAAATTCTCTTTCCTGAAAGAGGCTGTACAAATCTCAGTGATAACTACCGATCAGTTAGCATTAATAAAATCAACCGTGAAAACAGGAGACTGCAATAAGAAAAAGCAGGAGCTGTGCCTACAAGAAACTGAAAGTGTAAATGCAGTTAGCTGTACGGGAAACTTAAACAGATTAACATTTATTATACTCCTCCAAATTCCACTCATTTAGTGATGTATAGTTAATTTGTTATGAATATTCTTCATTGCCATATACGTAACCATAAGAAATGAAATATTTTTGTTTTACATCCCATGGTGATGATCTGTATTCAAAGGGAGACGTTAAGAATTAAAGTGAATGGAATTATGAAATGGAAAGGGTGGGAGGAAACTTGAGAACCATGAGAAAATCCACTGTGTTCATCGAACACACATCCATTTGGCAGGAGCTGGAATCGAATTAAAGACCCAATGCACCAGAGGTGAGCTCTCTCGTACTGTGGTACCGATATTTACCTCCTAATAAACAACATCGGTACAGAAATTTCATATATAAATAACGTTTGAACGTATATTTATAATGAATGATTATTTTGTTTAAGACTAAGGAAAGATGTATTAAATCAATCTGAGTGCACTTAAATCAATAAATATAAAAATTAACATAAAGGGACTTTTTTGCTAATATTTAGTAAATATTGTTTGTATAAGACTCAAGAACACCGGATGAATGTAAATTTGCATATGCACACATAATATATCTTTATTACTGCAATCGATGATTCTGGAGATTTCTACCGGGTACTGGAATCTATGCCTCTCGGAGGTATCACACTACGCGAAATGTATTTTCGTCCTTAACTTTTGCACACCATTCTATTTAGTAAGCCTCTAATGGAAAACGGAGAGTTCTTCTAATATTTGTGAGGAACCTTGTTTCCTTTCTAAAGCAAAAACTAAACGACACTCTAGCAAACTAATTGGAAAGGAAAACAACCTCGCCCAATACGTCCCATTGTAAATCGTACCTCCACAATCAAAGAATCCATTATTGTTTGAAACTGAAATATAGAAATAAAAACATCACGTATTTTCATTTTCACAATCTTTAAATATACGCTGTGACATATTGTTAGAATTAATTTTAGGAATAGGCACAATCTTTTTGAACAACTTAGTGTATACCCTCCTTTATATCATCCATTGCACCGGAGATTTAAAGTATCCATACGCTGACTATAGCAGTTTCTTGTGGGTATATGCTCTTTACTCTTGTATACCCGCATTACATACCTGAATATACGTAAAGTTACAAACTGAACTTTTAATTTTCTTCCAAAGGTTTAATTTGCTCACTAGATGGCCAACTAGGTAGTGGTGTAATTTCCGGTAACGTTTAGTTAGACTGAAACATTATGCCCTCCCAAAAAAAACACAAATTTATAAGACTTTGAGTATCTCATTTAAATCCTTTAATATGAGACAGAGTGCAACACATATTTTGGTTTATAAAGTGGTTTGGTGATTTCTGGCGAGGTAGAAATAAGATTACAATATTACTTTTATGCGGGTTCGATATGATCGGTTAATGTTGCAAGTTATGTTGGTGTACATATACTTTTTGAACTTTGTTTTTGCTTTATAGTGAAGGGAACTCAGAGAATGACAGACCAAATTTTTTGTAAGCTTATTGTATTATAACAAATATAATACCAAAATCGTATACTTCATGGATAAACAATGAAGATAAATAAATGAAGTAATTAGGTAATAGCAAACTTTGTTATTGAAATTATATTGTTGCGAAGTCTGAAAAAATTAAAGAATATAAACTATAGAAGGAAGGAGGTGACAGACTCACCTTTTCTACTCGGGGATCTTGGTTCAATCCCAGCATCCGCAATGGGTTTTGTGCTGCACAAACACCGTGTACGTGGGATTTCTTGGACTTCTGTCGTTTTTCCACCTTTTTCCCATTTCATTCATTTCTCAATTTCTCATCATCATCGTGGGCCTACAAAGCATTTTCGCGAGACTTAAAACTGCAAGATTTCATTCATTGCATCATCTAAAAATGCAACAAAATGTCTAATATAGACGTACGAACTCTAGTTATTTTTTGTAATACTGTATATTTTTGTAAACATTGTACTGAGACATGAAACTTTGAGACTGTACATGAAACTTTGTAAACATTGTTCCTTAAGATTCTTAAATACGTACGAGAATACAAGTATAGTGAAGGTGGAAAGGAAATTGATGAAAATCTAATTATGTCGAATTATCGCTAATTACGTTCCTTAGAAGATCATTTGGAGATCATACATAGATCTTATTCTGTATCAGGCTTCGTAAAAATTGACTCAGAAAATGTAAAAGAAACTATTATAACTGTTAGGGGCTATTATTACAAACTAAAATACAAATGCAAAGTAGTGGTTGGCATGATTGGAAATTGGTAAATGTGAGAAATACGTTAAACAAAATGTTGGTCCAACGTTGGCTAATTGTATTCATAATTGAAAATTCACAAACAATGTAGAAAAAAAAAGGTTAGCTCATCGTGTGCTAATGTTCTCTACTATTTGTGATAATTTCAAGAACAAAATTGAAGAATAGTCTTGCTCAATGTAGTTTAAAGTGAATATTGGCCACTCAAGAATTGGCCATACCTTATTCAAAAATTTTACCTGTCACTTCCATCCGCAATTTTATTTCTTTTGTAGGAGTTTAGTTGGTTGGCAAATTGCTGAGGAAAGTGGTCATTTACAACGTAAAACCAACGTTGAGATCAGACTATCCTACTTCTTCCAACTGATGGGTGTACGGTTTATGTTGCTAGGGTTATCACGGAGTAAACGGAATGTTAGGCCGAGAAGTTAACAACATAACACAGAGAAAATGTCATTATCATTATCAAGTAGTGTTCAACTTCTTGGTTGATATTCGACTACAATGAGGACTGAAAATAATATTTCTAGGCATTATCGGAGTAAATAGCCATATAAACGCGTTATATAATGGGTAAGTTTCTCGTCGAGGGATGAAGGAAATGAGTTGGTATTTTTATGAAATATACCATTCGGCATTTGACTGGGGGTGAATGAGAAAATCCTTCCTCTGCGTGGAGATATTGGCTCCAGCACAGCTCACGACATGTAGGCTTTGTGGTGGGCAAAGTCTCACTCAGAATGACTATTCTGAAAAGCCTATTACAATTTCAAAATATAATGGACATTCAACTCATAAAATCGAAACTTTGAGTTCTAAATAATATATTCACAACTTATATGATGAAAGTGCCTAAAGATATCAAATTATGAACCAAATTGTGATTCCTATATTGCAATCACGACTTTTGTCACTCATCAGAATATTACTACCGAAACCCATTAGCTATGAAAATTAAGAACAACTTTTCAACAAGACGTAACAATTTATGTCAATACCACAACAATTAAAACAATTACATTTATACAAACAACATTACTAAGGTTATTATAAAATTTGAGAATGGTTAATCCACATATGCAATGGCTGATGGAAACTACTAGCCTAAACCACAATCATTGGAGATCGGGGAGTTTTGGATTAAGTTAAGCTACAGACCAGACATTTAAAAAAAATGTAAATGCTATCTGATTTATCTTATAACTAAAACCTCAATATATAATACAACATAATACTGTAGTTACAAATATAGTGATTTCATACGAAACACCTCAAGTTCCTTCGATGGACATATTCTAGTAGCAGATTTCTAGTTTGGTAGGTATGATTGCACGAAGAGATTCGTCTCGCAATATTGTGAGATTTGAGTGAGTCTGAGCAAGAGCTAGAGAGTAAAGGGAGTTGTGTATTGCGAGTAGTGTATTGCATGAAATGCATTGCTGTTGTTAGGCAAAGGGTTGACTTCTAGACTCACAAGGGAACATACCGATTTGGTGACAAATGCTGAAAATGGTTGCTAACATTGGATTCAGCACCAAAAGAAATAGAGAAAAAGAGAGTGTTTATTGGCAGACCGTATAGAGGGTGGAAGAGAAATGAGGGCAAAGTGAGAAGATAGAATGTAGAAAATATCAAGGAATGCTATGTTAATTTTGAAACTAGTAGAAGGATTAAGGTAAAATGTTGGATATGAGGAATGCATATAGAGCTGCACTGAATAGGCGTAATGTGAATTATGGGAGATATTTGACAAACCGCAATTAACGCAAGAGAAAATATACGGGAAAGGGGTCATGTGACATGGCATACGTTTCAGCCAAGAAACGTCCCGATCTACCCAATATTCATTCATATGCTAAACAAAACTGCAAATGTGACGAAGGACAACCTGAAAGATTTTATGAGTGACATTTTCTGGCCTTCTATATAGCAGGCAAAACTTCTGTTCCTTTTTGTCTCGTGGAGAACCAATACAAATGACGAGTTGAGGCAGAAACCGGACAATGTTGAACTTACCTGACTCCTTACTCCTGATGGTTGCACGTCACTTATACAACCGTTGGATGTGTTCTTCCGTCTGTATACGAATACCGTAAACTATGTAACAAAGTACTTCTCTGATCTGACTTCAAAGTATGACAAAGGAACAATTTCACTAATTTGCAATCACTCATCCACTTCCAGTTTACAGTACTAAAGTTCCAAGCTGTAATAAGATATGCTTTTTACAAAACTGGATATTCGGAAACAGCACCCGGTGCATTCATGACACCCATCGACGATGCCTCAATTTCAATACCCGGGACTGCTCTGACGAGCCCGATTGTTCATCATATGAATTTTAATAGAATACTTACTTATTCAATATGAATAGAGTGATTGACCACATAATTTCGAGAAAATCATCCGAAAAGAACTTACCCCGAAAAGCAAACAACCACTTCTGGATGTTTCCTATACAACGACTTATACCAGGTATTACAAGTTGAAACAAAGGATGAATCAATCATGTAGGACAGTAGTTCTCATACGTTTTTAAAAAGGAAGCAATTAGAAATTAAACCTACGTTTGAAAATTTAAATTACAAATCCCCTTTTCCTTTTTACAAAATTTCTACCCTGAATGAGGTCAACCGTTACATAGGACTACTTCCAGTAAGAGGAATTCCTTCTTTCTTATGACACTTTTTCAAAAGCAGTTGTTGATTAAATTCCATCTATTTATTTTTCTATATATAAATATAGAATTAAATGTTGTTCATTCCTATGATTATAAACATCACAACTTACTACCCTAACTCTGGGATTTCTAAAAATAACGATGAGAAACCCAACTCAAAATATGTTCCTAGACCCGCCCCTGCGAGTAGCTCTTGACTTAAATTGGGTGTAATTAGTGTAAAATTTTCTTGAAGATAGATCACAACACAAAAATAACAAATTATTTTGTTTCAATCAATTTCCGAAAAACTATGAAACAATATCAACATGACATACACACCCGCTACATTGCAATCCTGAAAAGCTATCAGAGATTAACGAGATAAACACCTAACGCAAAAGGTATTTTCAAGGTAGATATGACTTACCCTGAAAAAAAAATCAACTCAGTTTAAAGCGTTACGCAAGACATACATTTTCAATAACGGGTTGTGCCGTAGTTATCTTTACTTTTGTGTATTTATTGGTATTAAAGAGTAAAATGAATGCAAAAGGGATCTAATTTAAAATTAGAAACAGAGATGTTTCCTTCTACAGATTTTTTCCCGGTAACCTATTCACCTTCCTTTTTCTTCCCTGTATTCCACTGCAGTATATTTATTGGGATATAGAGTTTGGTGTTTTTTAATTTAAGTGATCTGGTATTATGGTTAGTCTTTTGTCAATATGTCATGTGACTGCTATACTTGAATTTGATTGGTTGTTTATCGTTCCGTTGAAAGAGCCTTGAAAATAAGTGATTGGCCCCATCACTTGTTCTCTTAGCGAGGTATGTGTAATACAACATTTAATATTGTGTATAGTATATTTTATTTGTGTATTTAAAATCATATTCTGGGTTTTCCGTGAGTATATATATAATATGTAGATAGAAAATTGTTAAATATTCTGATTGAACCATCAGTTCAAATATTGCTATTGAATTCTTGTGATATAAATAATTATATTTCAAATATGATTCGCGATGAATATGACTTATTGTAAGGCAGGAGCCATTTTGGAATTTCACTTCAAACAACATGTGCCTGATGATGTTTTCCGTAATCGTAAATTTCTTATGATTTTTGCACGAATCGAATTTATTTAAATCTACTAGTGGTTGAAAATATTTTTCAAAATCGGACAAAACTTTTTCGAATTTCACAAATTCGTTGTTCTATTCAACATTATGTATATTTTTTGTTTTATTAAAAATAAAATTTGTTAATGTTATCTGAATTCTTTTTGTGTTGTTTATCAAGTAGTGTTATTATGTTCCCTCAACCTTTGAAGACATATTATTTGTGGAGCTTTAGCATAACAATATTTTTTAGTAGCCTATATTTTTACGTGCACTAAGAGGCGTTGTGAACCACGTACCTGGCCGGCAAACTCTTCTCGGAGGGGCTACTTGTTTGAGTAGATGGAAGGGAACGTAAAACTTTCTTTTCTGATTTTCAAAGATTTAGTTTTTCTGGGATGGAACGGTAATGGTAACATTACCCACCTTGTCTGTTACAGGGTCAGACCGTATGGTCCAAGTGGTTCAGTGGATCAGGAGCGACTTAAAGACTTTTACACACAGCTAACCAATATCACAGTATAAAGTTGTCTTACGGATATTGGATTTTGAAATAGAAATAAAACCTGGAGACACAATTTCGTTAAAATTACAAATTTGGAATTTCACCCTTCTGTAAACTACTGTTATATTTAGCTTAGAAATCAAATTCATAACTTAGAGAATATCTTAAAACTATTAAAGACTTGGTACTACATTTATTGAAAGATGGGTCCCTAGACGAGTGTACATACATCAGGATACAACGAATAAAGGACTCCATTCCCAGGCCATGTAAAATCCATGAAACACGAAAATGTATTGAGGTTTCGGCTTTTGATACTTTGTCACAATCACTACAATTCCCCTTGTATGCTGTTGTTTAATTATCCACAGTAGCTTCCTCTATCAGTATACCACAATCAATCGAAACTACAATATCATGGAGACGGTGTTAAAAGACAACTATTAAAATGATAAATCCAAATTATTATTACATATTACAATATTTGCATCATTATTGATTACAGAGAGTTCGAAAATAGGAAAAGCATAGACAAGAAAAGAAGAAGAAGGAAAGAATGGAGGAGAAGAAGAGGATTCAAAGGTAGAAGAAGAAAACTAGAGAAAGATGAGAATCACAAAGAATAAAAAGTACTTTTATATCTTGACACAAAATGAGAAATGAAACTGGGGAAGAAACCATTTGAAAAAAAAATAAATGAATTTTTAAGTTCTACATCCCACGGACCGTGCTAAGAGCATAAAGAAAATAAAATATCAAACTTAGGATGAAACCCCAATGTAATCCGACACATGTTAACTGATCGTTAGCAGGAGAAAATAAAAAAAACTCATTTTAGATTTATTGCAGATAACTAATCTATCGGAAATGAAGAACTATATCATCTACTCCTTGTGTCTTTTTACAAGGAGATTTAGTAGAAAAATTTTGTAGTTCCATTGCTGCTACGTAGCTACCTTCATCAGTCACTTCCAATAAATTATTACTTGCTATCTTAGAGATCGAAGATTTCAGCTAGCGAAACAAATATTACCTACGTTGCTTTCCCATGTATAACTAAATTGTACTCTTAACCTAATATGACATTTACACACCACTCTCACTCACGACATAGACCAAAGCTTATATGGTACATCAAACACAATGAAACAAATTATATCTACAGGGTAACAAATGTTCTATCACAATAAAGGAACGAGTTGAATCGTGATTCTATGCTCATACAGGTAAAAACACTTTTCCGTCAATTTATCCATACGTCCATCAGTGTTACTTGCAACCGAGCAACTTATACTTAGGAGACGAAATAATCCTCTCTCAGCGTGGGGTACAACAAGGCAACTCTCTTAGCCCTGGTTTGTTCGAACTAACTTTAAAATCCATCGTTAACAGTATCAATACAGAACTAAACATATGGTATTTGGATGACGGCACTGTAGCTGGAGACAAGGATACAGTACTAGAGACATTACAAATTATCCGAAGATAGGCTAAGGAGATCGGATTGCAAATGAATGTCTCCAAATGTGAGGTCAGCTTTCTCGGAGTCTGCAATGAGCAGGCTAATAACCTCTCCAAGCTGTTTAACGAAGCCGCGCCTGGGATTCAAAGAATTTCGACAGATAACGCCAGCTTACAAGAAGCAGCATTATCTAATGAGGCAAAATGATATTAAAAGAAAAATCTAAATTAAAATTCTTCTTTACACGTCTTTCATTTTACCTAGTACGCTGCTATGCTTTCTTCGGTGTGCTCCATCTTGGCGGGATGCTGTTATTCTGGAATGCTATGACAACACCTTAAAAACCGGTCTAGAATCTATCCTGAATTGCTCACTTAATAATAACTCTTGGTTGCAGGCGTCCCTCCCTGTTAACCACGGAGATTTCAGCATTCGCCGCGCCATGGACCTGACTATTTCATCCTTTCTGTCTTCATTCTATGGCACTAAGCCATTGATCGAGACCATCCTCCAACAAGATCTTAACCTTGTAACGGATTCGGATGTCATCGACAGCACTTCTAAATGGTCATTTATCGTGGGATTAGATCCCCCTGATCTTGATAAGAGAGGTTTACAATCCTCTTGCGATGATTTCATTATAAATCATCACTTCTCTTCTCTATTTCAGTTATCCGATAACCCAGAAGACAAGTCCAGACGCCTAGCTATATCATCTCTTGAAGCAGGCGCTTGGCTCCATGCAATCCCATCACCTTCTTTAGGACTGCACCTTCCCAATGACAGTTTTTGAATTGCCAGTGCACTGCGTTTGGGAGCAGATGTTTGCGAGCAACACAGTTGTCCTGCCTGTAGAAGTGTCATAAACAAGAAGGGCCTTCACGGACTCTCCTGTGGCAATAGTGTGGGCAGACATTCATGCCACTCCAGTGTGAACGACATTATCATGAGAGCACTAATATATGCAGGTATTTCTTCTATACGCGAACCGTTGGGATGCACTCGTGAAGACGATAAGAGGCCAGATGGTATGACCCTAATACCGTGGAAGAAAGGAAAAACACTTTTACGGGATTTTACTTGTTCCGATACCTTCGCCTCATCAAATCTACATTCTTCTTAAGCACAAGCTGGCAACGTGGCTGCTCGCCGTGAAAAGGAAAAACTCAGAAAAGTACAGTAATTTACTTGACAAATACTATTTTGTCACTATAGCTATCGAATCAAGTGGTTCGTGGGATCCCGAAGGTCTTAACTTTATAAAAGAAGTCGGTCACCGCATTTATTTATCGTCAGGAGACGCTAGGACAACCTCTGTTGTACAGGAACGCATCAAATGGCAGTACAAAGAGGGAACGTTGTATCAGTTTTCGGAACACTAGCCTATAGTAAAGAACTGGATGAGATCTTTTTTTCTGTAATCAACTCAGCGAAAGTTTGAAATCGCTGTTGTTTTAAAGTTTCTTGGCAATTATTACTTATTTTAAATTAACCTATATAATGTTTTTCTTGTAATTATGTCCATTTCTTATTCTTTTATATATCGCAGCAATTGTTCCTCTGGTAAAATAAAAAAATCCCATACGACATTGTTTAGCATGATGCAATTTTTCAATAGTATATTACTGTACTATTCATTAATAAATGTACAATTTTATTAATAAATAATATTGGATACTATTGACAAATTGTCGTCCCCTTTATCTTGAGGATATGGTTGAGGATACAAACCATGTAGAATATATCCATTTAGACTCTATATAATTCTTTGAGTAGAGTTAGGAACATAACAATATGCAATATTTTTGTAAGTATAGTTTAGGGATTTCAACTTGGCGGTCAGGACCCCTAGGGAGTCGCTAGAAGAACACATGGGTATCGAGATGTGAGGTGAAAAATGTAATTTACGATCTAGCAGCGGAAGGGAATATTTCTTGAAGAATATTCTGAATTTCTAATGGGTATATTTGATATTTTGTTTCCAAGCTTACTCTGTTAACTACAACAAAGAATATATTGTTTTAAATTTAACACATAAAGATCGTTTAAAACGCAATTGCAATAAGAGACAAATGGAACTGGTGGAAAACTACTGATTGAAATACAAAAAAACACAAATACAAAAAAAAGATATTGCGAAACATTTCGAAACGAAAGCTAATGTGGAACCTATGTCTAGTGTTCTTTTAATAGAGTTTACAAACGATTAGAACGTGGGCGTCATTTGGAGTGAGCAAGAATAGTTGTCGCCGATCACCCTCCCGCACATGTTTGAGATTACCATACTTTGTAATCGATTGAATAATAATATAATCATAGAAAACCGTGAAGCTCTTATATCGATGGAGAGTTTAGGAACCCCCTCTGCCAAAATCTGAAATGATGCTACTGGATTGAAAAATTACTCTAAAGCGTATTACAAACAGGAAATCATTTATAAAAATCTTTGGTGAGATATGATAAAAGTAAGGTATGAAAATGTTAAAAAATGTAAATGAGTTAAAAGTGCGTTCAATAGATGGGCAGTCAAGCAGTAAGTAAAAACGTTACACATTTAGATGTACTGCAAAGTTAAATAGGTAGTGAAAAGGTGGAAAATAGATTTTGTAATTCTTTATTTCTGTTGTTTATGAAATTGAATATACGGCGGTTATAAAATATATTTATGATTCTAATTTTGTTTTAGTGCTCGCTGACGAAATAGAGAAAGATGCAGTAACATTACAACATCGATACTTCGAGAATTGAATCTTGGTTTGAAAGTAACTTCGTGTTGAGAATTTTTTACATTCTAATTTCTGTTACTTAATAGTGACGGAAACTAGATTTCGTATCGCTTGAAAATCAAAATAATAGAACAGAAGCTTTATTTGAACTGCATTTACAGACAGTTCCAACGAAACTTACATCCATTATCAATTGAAATCATGTTAGTCATGCAGTGCAGGTAAACAAAAAAGTCCTACAGTATTAACTATTACTACCGTTCAACGGAACAAAATACCCAAATATAACATATACCAATAAAAACAGCTTATTACCTTAAAAACATATGCAGGAGATTGTGAAACCCCATGTATAGTTTTCAAGAAAATCAAGAGAAATGGACTTCTTTGTTAACCTTAAAATTTGTGCTGTACGAGAACCATGTCAGTTGCTGACGTTAAAGTAATGTTGAAATATACCCTCATCACGCTCTTTATTACATCTTCTTTACGGAAATAATAAACACTTCTGACCAGAGTATATACACTTGTTTATTAAAAACTAAATTCCAGTGTAACAGTTTCATACGTTGTTGAAACTGTTACACTGGAATTTAGTTTTTAATAAACAAGTGTATATACTCCGGTCAGAAGTGTTTATTATTTCTTTAGTGAGCTCCAGAGTCGTGATGGATAGAGTTGCATCTTCATTACGCAATAGAGTAACATTAATAAGATATACTTATAGCCAGTGGCGTATTTACGATTTTGTTGCGGGAGGGGCTTTGTTAACTTTCGGGGGGGGGGGCTTTGCCTGGAAATGTGAAAATTCTGCAAAGATATTTCATTTACTTCACTATACTAAGTAAGATTTCGGGGGAGGCTTAAGCCCGGAAGCCACCCCCTAAATACGCCACTGCTTATAGGCAACAAACTCAGATAAACTTAAAATTTCATGTTGTTTAGCTTTATTATTGTAAAAATATAAGCCATGTATGTTAATTGTTAGATCACATAAGACAACGGCCTATAAGGAAATTCATATTTTTAAGCAGTTATACTTTAATTATGCCTAAATTAAAGTACCAGTACATAAGTAAACCTTAACTCGGTTGATTAATTAGAGTATATCGTCCTGTGCAGCATCAGGCCTATATGAGACGTGGACTTACTTTATCGGAACTATATCAGTTTCCAACGGAAATTAAATTACGGTCTACCGTGCACAAAAACTGTACGCTAACTATGTAACCAAGAAATAGCTTTTTATCTCACTTCAGACTGCAGGGTAATTATTTGATTGAGAATTCTTCATTGACACTAAAGTGTCCTAGATGAGTTCCCAGGCTGTTCCAGCTTGTAATAGACAACATCATGTATGTGAGTTTAACTCGGGTTTCTCCTATTTCCTCACACATTTCTATTCTGTCATTCCTTTAATGTTCACTTTCATTATTTATCAGTCCCCTTTTTTCATACACCCGTATTTGTAGATAAAGTAAAATTCAATGATTTAATTTTACTTAATTCACTTTAACCAAGCTAAGAAAGGTTAACTGCGTGAATTTACTCTAAAATAAATTAAGTAGCTCTAAAGTAAACTATGATGATATAAATCGCATAACAACGCATAAGATCAATGCATATTATGTCAAATACTGCTTTTGTAAAAAATATAAACGTATTTGAACTGTGATAGATAATTTATTTTCTAACCTACAAAATTGAATTTATGAAATTTTCTTCATAAATTTTCCTTGGAAAAGGTGCAAGATATAGGGGAGTGTATTATAAACGGGTGTTATTCTACAGTCAAGAAAGGTACATTTTTTTAATTACTGAGACCTACAGTCTCATGAAGAATGGTAAAAACTAGATTGTTTTTCTCAGAAAAGAAATAAAAAGATTATAAGTAAGATCAAATCTTTGGTTTATATTAAGTATTTATCTGCTAAAAGGTAGAGTTTTATGAACAAATTTTACAAATGTGTGTCGAGTTACGAAGTTTTTGAGAGGACTCTTGACCTCATTGTTTATGCGTTCTTACCCCTGCTTCTATTTAGATTACAACTGTGGTTCGGGATAGAAATCAAATTACGTACTACATTGTGTTTTTTTATAATTTGTCGAATATGAATCGCGTACAAGACAATGCATTTTATTTGGCATAGTATAGTTACAAATGTGATTAATGGATAGCTCCTGAGGCAAGTGGAAACCCTTGTAAACAGTAAAATTTATAACGGAGTTGTAGGATATAGACTTTAGGCAGTTAGATTCTAAAATTTGGGATACGCACGGACCATGTACTGAAGTTGTTTTCCATTGAAAAATGTACCCAATTAAATTAAATTAATCCCGTCTCGTCTTTACTCTTTAATGTAAACTTTATCAAGTTTCGTCTCGTTCGGATATATATGTAAAATTATGTTTTTTTCTCAAATATGTTCCCTTGTCTGCTTTAGAATTGAAGCATTCATCAGCAATTGAACATTGAACAGCTCATTTTAAATACATGATTTTAACAAGTTCCATATTTGTAGTTTGACGGGATGTCAGATTATTCACAATAAGTTTGATCCAATCCTGATTTCCTTTTATTGAACGCATTTTAATCAAAGGAAGTAATAATATTAGAAAGCTTGAAATGGCCCTTCCATCATATACGAAAAATCGATAAAATTTATACAGCATCTAGGAGGAGTTGCGAATAAACAACGTTATATTCATTTATATGTATAATTGAAATTGAACTTTAGACTTATATACATTAAAAAATTAAATATATCTTTACATCTGTTTGTGGGTCAAATGATATAGGAACACCAAGATATTTTGAATTCCATTAAAAACTAATGGCTGTGCGCATCAGCCCTTTAGTGTTCCTAGCGTTAATGTCAGAATTTCCACTATTACGTTAAGCTGTGCCAAAGTTAGTGGATAGAGTGAACACTTTATAGTGTGGGCATAACGTAACTTCACATTCCTTAAGTAGAGAAGAACCAAATTATGTAAACTGTAATTATGAATTAGAATGTATTCCTTTATTATTACAGGCAGAAAACCATTGGCTGATAAGAGGGATTATACCACTATAGAACGCATTGTTAGAAGAGGCCCACAACATGGAAATCTATTGAACAGATAGTATTCTGAACGGCATTATGTTATGTAATTAATATTTTATTATATTTAGAGAATATGCATAAATGTATGTGCACTTACAATATGTTCTATGCAAGTAAATATGTGGAAAAATGGTATAGTAAGTCCACATACTTTTACACCGCTGAACAGTTTAAATTTATATATAAGTGGATTTTCTAAACTTGACTCTACTATTGATATTAAAAACATATTAAATTTTTATATGTTATAAACAAATTAGGTTGGGTAACTGTCAGAAGACATATGTCTCACCATGTCTCAGAAGACACATTTGCGCATACATATTTATGTTTACAATATTTGCAAGATACTGATCTAGTTTTATAATTTAGTACGTGACATTGTAACACGCGACCTTTCTTACTACCTATTTCTCGAAATTTCATGTGTTAATTCACATATAAGAGAAGTCCGAGCACCTTTCCAGAAATTTCAATCAGAGCCAGGAGAGAGACCGACGTCTATTATTAAAGGTTGTTTGGGGTGCTTTTATAGTACTTCATCTCTATTTCTGCATAATTTCTACATTCCTTTACAAACTGGTTCCTTTCCATCATATTTACATTAATACTTTGGTACCTTTACGGCGGGAACTCATGTGGTTCGGATTCCACGTTCAGCAGTAGGTCCACGTCTCATATAGCCTCGCTGCTGAACGGGACGTAAAACTCAAAATCAACTCAATCAACTCAACTTTGGTACCTTTTAGTGCAAATGGAAATTCAACTTTAAATATCATATTATTAGTTATTAAATTACTGTCAAAGAATTTTATTTTTTTAATCTGCAAATTATTTCAAACTTTGAACTAAATAAAAATAAATGAAAATTAGACCCATGATTCTTATAATTTGGAAGATTAATTAAATAAATGGAAATAAATTCCTTCTCAGGAATATATATGACAGGGAAAAAACCGGGGAATATTCCCATTTTTTTTATTTTCCGTCGAACCTGGAATATTCCCACTGCCCATCACTAGCTGTATCCCACGTTATGTTAAGTATCTTAGGAGGAAAGTATAAATGCATATACACTTTTCTACATCCATCTCTTATAACTGTAGAATTTAGATAAACATTTCATAAAGTTTTGCTTACAACTCAGCAAGCTATTTAATGAGCAAATTTGTAGCTACGCAATGTTAAAAGAAGTATATTATTCTGTTTTTTTTGTGGGAAATTTTACAAATTGAAAAAATAAACAAATTATGTTTTGTTTATGAAATCTCCAACACGTTTGAAATTCCAACAGAAACAGGGTTTTTGATTAATCAATTTAACTGTATAATAGGAACATCGGCGATTAAATTTTTCCTGTGAAAAAAGTTGCGTTTAGTTAGATCAGGAGCGCATGTAGCCTGGGCCTTTGGGTTGGGGAATGACAAAAAGGAGTTTATTATTTATATATTTTTGAAACTTTTTATAGAAAACTCATGATATATCTATGATAATAAGAGTTCTGGTTCCCAGTTTTTGCCTTCTACATATGCCATTGTGTATGGTAGAATAATCGAAGAATTGCAAGTTAGTTGGATATTACAGTTTTTCTGTGAGTATCCGAAAAATTTGAAGACAATTTTACTATTTATTTATTTATTTATTATTTTGTAATCGTCGTAATGGAATATATAGCTTTTATCACAATTAAATACTTTCTATTACATACTGCTCTTATGATTTTATTACATCAATTTTTATTTTCAGATCTTGTTTCCACTTTAACGTATTTTATAGTAAATTAGGTAGCGCAGTTTAGGATCGGAGGGTAGATAAACGGGCCTCGTATTTTCCGTTCAAGTTCAATCACGACGTATTTTTAAGGTCCCAAATAGTATTAGCAGAAAATTTCAGCCAGGTGAAACTTCAAAAAGTTGGCCAAAATTACGGTAGAAAATGCGGGCAGGGTAGATTAGAAGGCTCCGCAGCTCAAATTTGATAACAATGAGTTCTTGAGGTCCCAAATTGTGTTTCCAGAAAATTTCAAACCACGGAAACATCACAAAGGTATCCAAAATTAGGATGGGACGTATCATCTATGGGCAGGGTAGATAAGGCCTGCGGAATTTTTATTTTAAATTTGATCACAATTTATTCCTGAAGTTCCAAATAGTATTTTGAAAAACTTTCAGATCGCGTAAACGATAAAAAGTTGACCAAAATTACTAAAGTATTTACCATCTAAGAGCAGACTACATAACAAGGTTAGCGCAATTTCAGTTAAATGTGATCAGAAAATGTAAATCAGGCTTGAATTAATGTTTTTGGAAGCATTTAAGTGAATAGGTTTAAAATTTTCCTACGTTCTTCCAAATGACAGTTTCAGTTTTTGAGATTGCACAAAGTTTAACGTGCCGTACTACGAGGGTAAGTCGGTAAGTATCTGCAGTCAGTTTTTAATAATTATTAGAAGAATAAATTGTTCTTATTTATATTATAGATATTTCAACATAGTCGCCATGTTTTCCAATGCACCTGGTCTACCGTTGCATAAGGTTTCCGATACCCACTGGAAGAAAGGATTTTGGTGGCGCAGGAAGCGCGGGTGTCAATTTCGTGTCAAGACTCGAATCCTGAGAATTGAAACGTAACAGAAAGATGCGTACAGCGTACAGAACGCGGAATTCGCCAAGATGCAACAGAACATTTTGTCTTCTTTGAACGAATCACCTCCCGAAGTATGTTCACATCTGTCTTTTCCCTTCCGATTGTCAGGATTCGAGTTTCGATCCTGATGACACCCCTGGCAGGAAGCCACAAATGCAACACTTCCTTCATCTGTTGATCGGAGCTCAATCGACAGCACCTGAAATCATCTTTAAATGGATCAAGCAGATGGTAATCCTGCGAACCGAAATATAGACTGTATGCAGGAGACGCCTACACCATAATACGCAGCGTCTGAAGGGTTTGAGCAGTGTGGACAACAAACGGTGTGTGGATGCACATTGTCATGCAACAGATGAATGCATTCCAACAATAGATCTCTGCATTTATTTTGAATTCCAGGCTTTGACTTGCTTAACAGCATGTCATTATAACGTTTATTGTTTATCGTTGACCCTTTTCGCAGGTAATGCTTCAGGATTGGACCTTGTGAATCCCAAAACACTCTGAGAATCACTTTCCCTGCAGAAGGCTAACTCTTCAATTTCTTCTTGATGGGAGATCCGGTGTGCGTCCATTCCATACTGTAGCGTTTGCCCACTTGTCAGTAATCCACTGTTCATCCAATGATGATTCGTAAAATAAAGATGCACCTACTTTCTCCCCAAATGGTTAACATTCATCGAAAAAATGAATTGAAATTCCTTTAGTTTAACGTCCCATGATTATGTTATTTTTGCTAAAGGGGGCAGATGATTAATGAAAGGGAAAGATTGTAAAATTAATTTTTGAGCTTTCACTGGGATTTCAACCCAGAAGCACGTACAACAAAGGCACATGCCCTAGCATTCAGACCAACGGAGATGATACCACAGTTCTCGAGTGGAAAGGTATCGGAATTCTTCCTCGGCTAATACTCGAGAAAATAATGTATTTGCCAATTGATAACCATACATTTAAAACAAACACAAGCATTGCAAGCAACTTTTAAAAATTGTTGGATACACTGCAGAGTGACGCTCTCCGCTCCCCTGTCCTAGCGCTTACCAAGAAACTGATTTAAACACAAGAGCAGCGCCCTCCTCGAAAAACTGCAGTAATATCCTGGTCAGGTAATAGTACACGTTTTGTGTATTTTTAATAAAGGTTTAATATACTGATTTTCAGCACCTTCACTTTAACGACTTGCAAGGCACTCAATTTTTTAGCAAACATCCGGATCCCTATTACCCCTTAGAATATACATTATAATGAAAGCGATATAATATCATCCCAATTTGGATTAAGACCTAACTATGTACCAAAAGTCATTCCATTTGACTTTGCAATTTAGCCGTGATGATCACGCACAAATAGTTACGCCCATTTTTATATATACTGATTTATATATTACAGTGATTAAAAATGTATTTTTTAGTATTTAGCTCCTATAAAAACTGATAAGTTGAAAGTCTCGAAAGCCAAGTAGTAGTATAAATTATATTGCTATTATGAAAATTACAAATACTAATATCCAAAAGTACCTGAAGTTCTTTCTTTACTTACACGGGATGCCCTTGAGCCTTAACCCACAAATGGGGAGGTGTGTATATATTTCCTGAAAGCTTGAGTCAAGGTAAAATCGAAACCGGTTACCAAAATTAGGGAAGTCTCATGGATTTCGCTCGAGGGCAGCACTTAACTCATTTTTCTTGAAATCTTTAAGCGTGCCCATGAAGTCCGTTGCAATCCCAAAAAATCTGAAACAGTAAGACAGATATGAATACAGAAAAAACATATCTTTCATCATTTCAAACGTATAAGGTATCAAAGTAAAATAAATTGTCCATTGTTTCTACACGGGGTCCAATTCGAAATTTTTAAATGGAATCGGGGAAGTCAACATGAACATAGTATGAATGTTGGTTTTAAAGGAAATAAGATAAATCAAGTTTCGACTATCCACGATAAGCCTGTGCAAAATACCTTGACTCAAAATATCAACACAATCTTCATTGCATAGTCTATGGCTACTCGTCTGAATCTGAAACGGTGGGATAGGCGTAAAAGATACAGATATGATATTATTTCAAACGTATAACAATTCAAAGTAAAAGAACATGTTTTGGATCCCTCTCAGGGTCCCAGACAGGATCCAACTCCAAATATCGAAATGGGAAAGGGGCTCAAGTTGAGTATCATATGTAAAGTGAAAGAAGATGAAACAAGTGTAGACTCTTGATGATAAGCCTGTGCTAAATTGTGGTGGGTTAAAATGTCAACAGAAGCGCCATTGAAAAGTCTGCCAACTCATATTAATCTGAAACGCTGAGACAGGTGTGAAAACAAATAAACAATCAAAAACTAGAATATATCAAAGTTAAAAACAAATGTCCCAGGATCACCCGCACGATCCAACACGGGGTCGAACTCAAAAATTTCAAATGTTAAGGACGGCAAATAAGCACATCATATGAAAGCCAGTGTTAACTAGTACAGAATTGGAAATTGGACAAGTCTACACTGTCGATAAGCATTCAAAATAGAAATTCAAAATATATTCATCGAAAAGTCTATAGCCACCCCTATACATCTGAAACGGTGAGAGAGACGTGAAAACAGGGTAACGTGTGTTCCATTACTTCATTAGTAGAACACACTGAAGCATTCTGTTTTATCAGATAGCCAGATTAGGTCCATTTAAAATGTATAAGTAGGAAGGGAATTTGTTAGGCATATCGTTTAAAAAGCGTTGTTAAACAAGAGATGAAGGCCATATACTTTTCAATGACGCTTGTGGTGACATTTTGACTCACCATCATTTTGCACATGTTTATCGTCAAAAGTCGATACTTGTTTCATCTTCTTTCACTTACCATCAGCTCTCATACGATACTCACCTTGAACCTCTTTTCCAATTCAACCTTTTAAGTTGGACCCCATGTGGGACCCTGCGAGGAACCCTGAAACATTTTTTTACTTTAAATCATTACGCATTTGAAAAAATGAGGTATCTGTGTTTTTGTTTTTATACCTATCCCACCGTTTCAGATTCATACCAGTGGCAATAAACTTTGTAATAAAGATTGTGTTGATATTTTGACCCACCGCTATTTTGCACAGGCTTATCATGGAGAGTTGAGAGATGATTTGTCTCTTTTTATTTGACACCAACTTTGATAGGGTGGGCAAATGGATCTCTCTTTCCATTTAAGCGAATTGAGTTGGACCCCATGTGGGACTCTGCGGAGGACCTTGGGACAATTTATTTTACTTGGATACGTTGTACGCTTGAAATGATGAAAGACATGTTTTTTTGTTTGTTTGTTTTCATATCTGTCTCACTGTTTCAGCTTGTTTGGGATTGCTACGGCCTTTATTGACAAGCTTAAAGATATTAATACAAGTGAGTAAAGTGCTGCCTCCAAGTAGAAAGCATGATAGCTCCCCAATTTTGGTCACCGGCTTGCATCTTACATTGACCCAACATTTTTAGGAAACATATACATCACCCCCACTTTGAGGGTTTAAGTTTAAGTACATCCAAGGTTAAATATTCTCATCTCAGGTAAGTAAAAAGAATCAAATTAAAAAAGGGCTAGTGTTCAGAAGATGCTCTCTACAATCCACTGAGCAGAGTTAGTTGGTAGTTTACAGTGGGTAATGGTGGGTGGGTAGGTCAGAGTGTGTCGCAATGAGCCATGGTGGGTGGTGGCGCGCAGTGAGTCACATGCTGACAAACGACCGCTCTGAAAACTTGAACTACTTGAACCACTTGAACCAATCCCCACTCCATCTCTGGTTATAACACATGTCGAAGAGCATTACCACATTATTTTAACATTTTCTGACATAATTATTCTGTAACACAATGCAAAACCTCATTCTTCCAGTTTCAGTCACTATAGAAGAACAAAAACCAGCATTTAGAAATATATACGTCTATCGTAAAATCCCGCGGAACGACACTTGAATCCAAAATAATATAACATTTCTATGTATTTATATACCTCCTTCGCTAGAGAGAAGTAATAGCAGAAATATACATATATGTTGTATCAAATCTTATTTTAAGTATCTTAGCAGGAAAATTTAAACGCTTATAATCGACTTGATACTCTTTTCTTATAATTTTAAAATTTACATTAACAATTCATAAATATTTGCTTACTACTCTGCGAGCCATCTATTTGGAACATTTGTAACTAAAAGAGTTAAAGTTATATATTAATCTATTTGTTATTTGCGAATATTTTTACGGGAGAGTTGTGAAAATAAAACATGGAGGCCTAGGTTCTTTTAAAAGAAATTTCCAATCACATGTAAGAAAATTATTGTAGTGACAACTTAGAAGTAATAGCTAATTTAAGACTGAAATAATACTCTGCCATCGGTATATCAATAGAAGAAACAAAGTAAGTACATTAATTGCTAAATTTAAAATTTTATATGCATTTATTGTAATGATTATTCATTATCGGACTTAGGAAGATAAAACTGATTAAACTTATTGACTGCGCAAATGGCCACGACTTCTTACATTGTTAATTAAAATAAAGAAAGTTTGAAAGAGAGAGAAAGAAGAGTCAAGGAGAAGGTAAAAGAATGAGAGGAGGAAGAGAAGAAGAAGGAGAGGAAAGAGTTAGGAAGGTCTTCTGACCGCTACATTGAAATATTCAAACAAACCAAAATTCACTTGTCCCAATAAGAACGACACCCTATGTTTACACTCTGCAGCTTGCTAAAGTATATATGCAAACACGATTTGGTGTTATTTACTTATTTACATTTCTAACATGCACATTGCTATGTAAAACGATGCATATGTCTCTACTGTACTCATTTATAAATGTATATATTCTGAAATCAACAAATAGAGTATTCGAAAAAAACAAAGGAAAAAGAAAAGTTTAAAGTTGTGAACTATCAACAATTCGTTCTCGACGACGGATTTAGCGTTCTGCATAACAGAATATAGTTAAGATTTTACGCAGAGTTAACTGTATTTATCTTTTGTTTATCTGACAACAGACAATATAAGAAATTCTAGCTAAATCATTAATAGTTCTCTCTAAATATTTAGCTACTCGCTGAAATTGTAACCGTCAAATTGTCCTGAATATATGCTTAAAACAGTCGTTTTTAAGATCGCCCGGCTTCTTAACTATTTCAGTCAAAAAAGACTCGCATTGTGCGATTATTTCCTCGCGTCAGATGGCAATATAAGCTGAAAATAAAATTTGCACAAAGAAAATGTAATGTTTTTACTATTAAGAACAAAAATTGCACATTCCACATCACGAAACAAATATTTAGATTGAAGCCGGATTTGATTTATAGATGAACTAGGTGAAGGAGATGAAGAATTTGAAAGTCAACATTATATTGTGTGTTTAGTTTAATTCTTTTAGATGTAATAAGAGTATATTGAAATACTTGATTTATCCTATCACGATAATCCTTTAATCAGGCATCTTATTATTTAATAATTATTTATAGTGGTATGTGGGAGTTTGAATAAACTGGTATTGTGTTATAGTAATTAAATTTAGAAGTATAATATATTAATAATAATTAAAACTTGAAAATCTATTAAATCCTCTTAATTAACCTGAGATACCGGCTAAAGGTATATTAATAGGCTTAACGTATCCAATATATGCTAGTTTTTACAGCATATGTGTGAGGAGAAAATAAATATACTTGTATAGGATACAATTTTGTTTGAGGGGGGAAAAAAACAAAATTGTATCCTAGACAAGGGGGAGAATTGTTTTATTTAATACCAATTTTTATCAATTGAATTAAATCAACAGTTAATATTTATTAATTTTTGACGTTATAAATTAACGATAAAGTATTATCCTGGCTTTTCTTCTCTTGTTTATCTAGTTGTACATGTAACCTTTTGGGCAAGGAATGGTTATTATTTATCTTGAAGGTGGGTAATGAAGTTTTGGTTAATCGCAGTACTTGTTTTTGTTTATTGATTAATGTCTGAAACAGTTAAGGTTTATGAAGGCCCGGCGAAATTCGTGCCAGCTGCCGCGGTGAGACGAGGGGGCTGAAGGGAAGAGCAGTGACGGTTAAGGTGTAGTTATAATTTGAATTAAAGGATCTTGTCTTTTTATTTTTAGGTGAAATTATTATTTAAAATTAGTGTGTTCTATATTTGAAGCTATGAAATTATTTGTTAGACTAGGATTAGATACCCTATTATTTTTAATGTGAAATGTAATACCTGGGTAATAGTAGTTATGTTCTTGAAACTCAAAGGATTTGACGGTATTTTAGGCTGTTCAGAGGAATCTGTCCCGTAATCGACAATCCACGATATATTTTACTTACTGTTGTTAGCAGTTTGTATACCGCCGTAGTTGAAGGTATTAAGGAGAGGTTAGAAACCTTCATTATCTTTATTGAGAGAGACTTCAGGTCAAGGTGCAGCTTATCAGTAAGAGGAGATGGGTTACAATGGAATGTTTATACGGATTTTATTATGAAATCATTTAAATGAAGGTGGATTTGAATGTAATATTAGTTATGTTGCTAGTATGAGTAGGGCTCTAGAATATGTACACATCGCCCGTCGCTCTCATTTGCTTAGATGAGATAAGTCGTAACATAGTGGGTGTACCGGAAGGTGTGCCTAGATTGAATTAATAGCAAAATAGAGCTTATTAGTTGAGCTATTCGTTTACATCGAGGAGGTTTCTGTGCAAATCAGATTATTTTGATTGGAGATGTACTTATATATGTGCATAATTTTATTTAGGACTAAGTGAATCAACTTTAATTAATGTTATTGTATTGGGTATAGAATTAATTCGTTGATATTATAGTTAATTAGTACCGTGAGGGAATGTTTAAATAGGTGAAATTTTGTTTTAGGGAAAGAAGACGTAGAATGTCGTACCTTTTGTATCAGGGAGCATTAAATAATATTATTATATAATTATTTCCCGAAATGGAAAGAGCTAAAATATTATGATATTATAGGTAGCATACTATTTATGAATTTTATTTTAGAGGTGAGATGCCTTTCGGTTTCCATTATATCTGGTTGTGCAGGAATTGAATTTAATTCAGCTATGGCTAGA
Source organism: Thermobia domestica (assembly GCF_964235325.1). Classification (NCBI taxonomy): domain Eukaryota; kingdom Metazoa; phylum Arthropoda; class Insecta; order Zygentoma; family Lepismatidae; genus Thermobia; species Thermobia domestica. The sequence goes on along the minus strand of NC_137468.1, from coordinate 51,006,856 downwards.
CTTGTTGTAAACTTAATTTTTATAGTTTTTCCATAAGTAATAGTAAGGGGGATTTGCTCTTTACTTTTATAATTTATAATGTGATTTTGTGTTAAATGAAAGATGTGGGCTTAGAGGTAGCCATCATTTGTGATTTTGTTATAACTTATTTGAGTTGTTTATCATATTTTATTACATTTAATTTATTACTGTACTTTTACCTTGAATTAGTTAAGGTAACTTATAATGGTGCTATGAGTATATTAGAGAGAATGATTAAAGGAATTCGGCAAAAGTTCCTCCGCCTGTTTATCAAAAACATGTCCTTTTGTTAAAATAGAAGGTCTGACCTGCCCAGTGAGGCTTTAAACGGCCGCGGTATCTTGACCGTGCGAAGGTAGCATAATCATTAGTCCTTTAATTGTGGGCTTGTATGAAAGGTTGGACGAGTGGGAGACTGTCTTTATTCATAATGTTGAATTTTACTTTTGAGTGAAAAGGCTTAAATAACTTAAGAGGACGATAAGACCCTGTAGATCTTTATATTTAAGTAGTAATTTTTATATTTGGTAATAGATGAATTTGTTATTTAATTGTTACGTTGGGGTGACGAGAAGATAAAATAAACTCTTCTTAATGTAGTTACTTTTAAGTATTTTTATGATCCTTTATTGATGATTATTAGACTAAGTTACCTCAGGGATAACAGCGTAATTTTTTTTGAGAGTTCATATCGACAAGAGAGATTGCGACCTCGATGTTGGATTAAGATTTTATCTAGGTGCAGAAGCTTAGTGTATGGGTCTGTTCGACCTTTGAAATCTTACATGATCTGAGTTCAGATCGGCGTGAGCCAGATCGGTTTCTATCCTTTATTCAGAAATAGTACTTTAGTACGAAAGGACCAAGTACTAATAATATTTATTATTAGGGAATAAAAATAATGAATAATTACTTTGGCAGATAAGTGCATTAGATTTAGGATCTAATAATGGATGAGTTGGTCCAGGTAATAATGTATTATGATTATATTATAGGTGTGGTTTCTTATTTGATTTTGATTATTTGTGTTTTAATTGGGGTTGCGTTTTTAACTTTATTAGAGCGGAAGGTTTTAGGATATATTCAAATTCGTCGGGGCCCTAATAAGGTAGGTATTTGTGGGTTGCCTCAGCCTTTTGCGGATGCAATTAAATTATTTACTAAGGAACAAGTTTTTCCTACTATGTCTAATTATTATCCTTATTACTTGGCTCCTGTTTTTAGATTATTTTTATCTTTGTTGGTATGATTAAGTATTCCTTATTTAAGTATTATATTAACTTTTTCTTTAGGTTTATTATTTTTTTTATGTTGTACAAGTATGGGAGTGGATACTGTAATAATTGCTGGTTGGTCATCTAATTCTTCATATTCTTTGTTAGGAGGCCTTCGAGCAGTAGCACAAACTATTTCTTACGAGGTTAGTTTAGCTTTAATTTTGTTGTCTTTTGTATTTTTAGCTGAGAGATATAGATTGTTGAATTTTGGTTATTATCAGGAAGAGCTATGATTTTTATTGATCACGTTTCCTTTAGCATTAGTTTGGTTTGCTTCTTGTTTAGCTGAAACTAATCGTACTCCTTTTGATTTTGCAGAAGGGGAGTCAGAGCTTGTTTCTGGTTTTAATATTGAATATAGAGCAGGGGGGTTAGCTCTCATTTTTATGGCTGAATATGCTAGTATTTTGTTTATAAGAGCCTTATTTAGAATTTTGTTTTTAGGACATGATATTTTTTCTGTTTTGTTTTTTTGTAAGGTAGTATTTATTTCTTTTGGCTTTATTTGAATACGAGGAACGCTACCGCGATTTCGTTATGATAAGTTAATATATCTTGCTTGAAAGTGTTTTTTGCCTTTATCTCTTAATTATCTTTTATTTTTTGGGGGTATGAAGCTCCTTTTTATTTCTTTTTTAATTTAAGTGTATTAAATTAAGAATAAGTTCTTAGAGCTTTGCTCTGTTGTATGTTTTCAAAACATATGCTTATTCTCAGCCAAAGAACTAGATTTTATTTAGTAGGAAATCTCATAGGGAGGAGATATATGGTACAAATAGGAAATAAGCAAAGTAAATAACTGTGAGAATTTGGCCCGTTAGAATATAGGGATCTTCAACTGGCCGAGCGCCGATTCAGGTTAAAAGGATTACTGTGCTAACTATGATTCAGAATATAATTTGGTTGATAGGGTAAAACTGTAAGCCTCGTATCTTTCTAGTATGAAAGAATGGCATAATTATTAAAATGAGGATTGATATTACTAAGGCAATGACTCCTCCAAGTTTATTAGGAATGGAACGAAGGATAGCATAGGCGAATAAGAAGTATCATTCTGGTTGAATGTGAACTGGAGTAACTAAGGGGTTCGCGGGAGTGAAATTTTCAGGATCTCCTAGTATATAAGGATTTCAGAGGGTGAGTAGTATTAAGGCTGTCATTATTGTTAAGAATCCGATAGTGTCCTTAGTTGAGAAGTAGGGATGAAAGGGAATTTTATCTTGATTTCTGTTAAGGCCGAGGGGGTTGTTAGATCCTGTTTGGTGGAGGAATAAAAGGTGTACTATTGATATGGCAGCTACAATGAAAGGTAAGAGAAAATGAAAAGCAAAGAATCGGTTTAAGGTGGCGTTATCTACAGCAAATCCTCCCCAAATTCATTGTACTAGTATTGTTCCCAGGTAGGGGATAGCTGATAGTAGATTTGTAATGACTGTTGCCCCTCAGAACGATATTTGACCTCAGGGGAGAACGTATCCTACGAAAGCAGTTGCTATAACTAGGAGTAGGATAGCGACTCCTACTCTTCAAGTATGGAGATAAAGGTAAGAACCATAGTATATTCCTCGGCCGACATGCAAGTAAAGGCAAATGAAGAAAAAGGATGCCCCGTTGGCGTGTAAGGTAAGTAGCAGTCACCCAAAATTTACATCCCGGCAGATGTGGATTACTCTATTGAAGGCTAATTCAATTCTTGATACATAATGTATTGCCAGAAATAGGCCAGTGGCGATTTGAATAATTAAGCATAAACCGAGAAGAGAGCCAAAGTTTCATCAATATGAGATGTTGATAGGAGCTGGAAGATCTACTAAGGCGTTATTAGCAATTTTAAAAAGAGGGTGATGCAAGCGAATTGGTGTTGACATATGATTTAGAGGGCCGAAGGGGACCTTGATATAAAGAAGTAATCTTTACTACTGCAATTAATGTAATAAATAAATATTTTGCTAGTATAATAGTATTTATTAAGATTGATGTTATATAAAATTTTATGCCGGGAATTTCTTGATAATTGGTTAAATAGTGATGTGGGTCTGGCAGTGAAATTATATTTGGGAGTAGAAGAGGGTCAATAATTATTATAGTAATTAAGAGGGGCGGGGCTAGGAAAGTTAGTAAGAAAAGACTAGGCGCTAAGGAAAATATTTCATTTGATGCTAGTCTTGTGACATAAATAAATAAAACCAATATGCCCCCTAGAAAAACTAGGAAGAGAATATAAGAGAATCAAGGGGATTCTCTTATAGTTGAAATAGTTAAACAGGTAGTGATAGTGTTTACAATAAGTATTAGTCCTATTGATAGGGGATGAGATATTTGGATTAAGATGAATCTTAGAACTACTAAAATTATAAGTAATGTTCAGGTTATTTTGATTTCAAGAGGTAGTTTATTAAAAATATTAGTTTTGGGGACTAAAGATAAGTTTTTTACTTTCTCTTGATGCTTTTAGAATTCTATTCATTAATGGTTTACAAGACCAACGTTTTAATTAAACTATAAAAGCTTATGAAAATATTATTTATTTTGTTTTCTTGTTTTCTAGTTATTTTAGGAATAGCTTGTTTTGTTATTCAACGTAAGCATTTATTGATGGTTTTATTAAGACTTGAGTTTATTGTGTTGATAAGTTTTTTACTTTTATCTTATTCCTTAGGTAGTTTATATGTTGAAAATTATTTTTGTTTATTATTTCTAACATTTAGTGTTTGTGAAGGTAGTTTGGGCTTGTCAATTTTAGTGTCTATTGTCCGAACACATGGGGGCGATTATTTGAATTCTTTAGTTGTACTACGATGTTAAAGTATTTAATATTTATGTTGTTTTTAATACCTTTAGGTTTTAATTTTAAATTATGGTGAGTTGTTCAGTTTTGTCTTATTGGGGTTTGTTTCTTATTTATAATAAGAAATAGTATAGGACTGGTCCCTTGGGAAGTAGGTTATTATTTGTGAAGAGATAGTTTGAGATATTCATTAATTTTGTTAAGTATTTGAATTGTTATTCTTATAATTATGGCTAGAGAAGGTGTGCTAAGAAGTTCATTTTATAGTACGAGTTTTATTAGTTTAGTTTTATTATTACTTGTCTTACTTTATTTGAGATTTTCTTCTTCTAGATTATTTATGTTTTATTTTTTTTTTGAAGGGTCATTAATTCCTACATTATTTTTGATTTTGGGTTGAGGATATCAGCCCGAGCGAGTGCAAGCAGGGATATATCTGCTTTTTTATACCTTGTTTGCTTCATTACCTCTTTTAATTGGTATTTTTTATTTGGAATATATTAAGGGGAGTTTATTGATGGTTAGTATAATAAGTGTAATAGATTTAGGAATTACGTATTATATATGATATTTTGCTTTAGTTGTTGCTTTTTTAATTAAAATACCTATATTTCTAGTTCATCTTTGATTACCTAAAGCGCATGTTGAAGCACCTGTAAGTGGTTCGATAATTTTAGCGGGGGTTTTACTGAAGCTAGGGGGTTATGGATTATTACGTATTATATATTTTATAGAAAATGTAGCTGTAAGTATAAATTTAATTTGATTTGGTATTAGAGTTGTAGGTATTTGATCAGTTAGACTAGTGTGTTTACGACAGGTTGACGTGAAGTCTCTAATTGCTTACTCTTCTGTTGCTCATATAGGGTTAGTGTTGATGGGATTACTTACAATGGGATTATGAGGATTTAGAGGGGCTCTTACACTTATGATTGCCCATGGTCTGTGCTCCTCGGGATTATTTTGTCTTGCAAATATTTCTTATGAGCGTTTGGGAAGTCGAAGACTGTTGATTAATCGAGGAATATTATCTTTTATACCAAGTTTAGGATTGTGATGATTTTTATTAAGAATTGCTAATATGGCCGCGCCACCGACGTTAAATTTATTAGGAGAAATTAGCTTGTTAAATAGAATCGTTGGTTGATCTTGGCTGAGTATGTTAGGCTTGGCTTTGCTTTCTTTTTTTAGAGCTGCTTACAGACTATACTTATACTCGTATACTCAGCATGGAATGCCTTATTCTAATTTATATTCTTGTTGGGGAGGAAGAGTGCGAGAATATCTGCTATTGATATTGCATTGATTACCTTTAAATTTATTGATCTTTTTTGCGGGGCCGAGATTTTTATGATTGTAGTTGCTTGAGTAGTTTAGAATAAAATTTTAGTTTGTGGAACTAGAGAAGGTTTATTGCCCTTAGGCCATGGTTTGACCTTTTTCAATTTGTGTAACTAGATTTGCCTTTTTAAATAGAATAAGTATTTTTTTATTCGTAATAGGCTTGAGTTTTTTAATTGAGTGGGAAGTAATTTCTTTTAATAGAAATAAAATTATTATAACTTTTCTATTTGATTGAATATCATTTATATTTATAAGATTTGTACTTTATATTTCTAGAATGGTAATTTATTACAGTGAACAATATATAGGGTCTGAACGATATCTTAATCGATTTATTATACTCGTATTAATATTCGTTCTTTCTATAGTTTTATTGATTATTTCTCCTAATTTAATTAGAATCCTACTTGGATGGGATGGATTAGGCCTAGTATCATATTGTTTAGTTATTTATTATGAAAATGTGCGATCTTATAATGCTGGTATATTGACTGCCCTTTCCAATCGTATTGGAGATGTAGCAATTTTGTTAGCTATTGCTTGAATATTGAATTATGGAAGTTGAAATTATGTCTTTTATTTACATAGAGTTTTAAGTAATAGTGAGATAGTAATTATTTCTAGCTTGATTATTTTGGCAGCAATAACGAAAAGTGCACAGATTCCTTTTTCTGCATGATTGCCGGCGGCAATGGCTGCTCCTACGCCAGTATCGGCATTAGTGCACTCTTCTACACTTGTGACTGCTGGAGTTTACTTATTAATTCGTTTTAGAGATGTTTTATTGAGTGTTTATATAGGAGACGTGTTGCTTTTGTTATCAGGATTGACAATATTTATAGCTGGTATTGGTGCCAATTATGAATATGATTTAAAGAAGATTATTGCTTTATCAACTTTAAGTCAGCTTGGCCTTATAATAATAATTTTGTCTATAGGGTTTCCTGTATTAGCTTTTTTTCATCTATTAACACATGCTTTATTTAAGGCATTACTTTTCTTATGTGCGGGGGCAATTATTCATGGTGTAGGGGACACACAAGATATTCGTAGAATAGGAGCACTTGTAAGTCAAATGCCTCTTACTTTGTCTTGTTTAAATGTAGCTAACTTGGCTTTGTGTGGTATACCATTTTTAGCCGGGTTTTATTCTAAGGACTTAATTTTAGAAGTTTCTTCTTTATCTTTAATTAATATAATTAGCTTTTTCTTATTATTTTTTTCTACGGGCCTAACTGTATGTTATTCAGTACGTTTAAGATTTTATTTAACGGGAAGGGGCTTTGGGGGCACTAATATTCATTCTATTAGTGATAATGAAGGTTGAATTATATGTAAGGGAATATTAGGATTAGTAGTGATGGCAGTTTTGGGAGGTGCAACCTTGAGTTGATTGATTTTTCCTGCTGTTAATTGTATTGTTTTACCTTTACACCTGAAAATAGGGGCCCTGCTTGTAAGTGTAGTAGGCTTGTGGGTTGGTATTTTACTATCAAGTTATTCTATTGGGCAGTCTTTAGTGTGTATAAAGTTTTATTTTAGTTCTACAATAATAGGAAGTATATGATTTTTACCTTATCTATCAACAAATTATATTATTAAATTGCCTTTGTACGTAGGTGGGGCATATTATAATAATATCGATCAGGGGTGGAGCGAATGTCTTGGTGCTCAAGGCATATATAGTAGTTTTAAGGACGGTTCAATATTGATCCAACAATCACAAGACAATTTATTTAAGATGTATTTATTAATTTTTTTAATTTTTACAATTCTCCTTTGTTTCTTTATGTTTGTATATTTAGGTAGCTTATATTGAAAGCATAGTATTGAAGATTCTAAGAAGAATATGTATTCCCTAAATAATACTCCCTGAGAGTACTCTCTTTTTTACCTCGAAAAGGTAATGTAATATTTATACTAAGGGGGTTAGCTATTATAGTAAGAGATGTTAACGGTCTAATCCGCTAAAGATAAAAGTTAGCAGCTTCTTCTTGATTATTCACATCTCCTTAGTTGGGGCATAAATCCCAATAGTATCATTAACAGTGAAATGCCTCTTTTTGGCTTCAACTAACAAGTAGGGGCTAAGAGGCCAAGGGTCAGGTCGAAACTGAATGCAATTGTTTGCTTCCTACTTATGAGATAAGTTGACAGCAACACCTTTTGGATGCAAACCAAATATTATATTTAACTATTATCCCACTAATTAGTCAGCTCATGTTAGGGAGCCTTGGTTTCATTCGTGATAAAGGCCTATTAATAGGATGACTAAGAATGTTAGTCTGATGAGAGATCAGGATAGTATATTGGTGCTGTTAATGGTAATTGTTATCGGGAGTAGAAGAGCAATTTCTACATCGAAGATGAGAAAAATTACAGCAATGAGGAAGAATCGAAGAGAGAAAGGAATTCGGGCGGATGACTTAGGGTCAAATCCACACTCAAAGGGGGAATTTTTTTCTCGGTCATTAATAACTTTTTTAGAAAGGAGTGTTGAAATAGCTATAACAATTAAGGAAATAGTGATAGTTAATAAGCTGGTTGTTAAGACTGTATTAATTGCCTATTTCATTTAAGTGATCCTTTTGATTGGAAGTCAAATATACTATATATATTAAATAGGCTAGCCTCCTCATCAATAAATAGAAATATAAACATCAACAAAATGTCAGTACCAAGCGGCGGCCTCAAATCCAAAATGGTGGGTAGGAGAAAAGTGTGAGAGAAGGTGACGTAATAAGCAAGTGGCTAGAAATGTGGAACCAATAATAACATGAAGGCCGTGAAATCCTGTTGCTATAAAGAATGTTGAGCCATATACAGCATCTGCAATAGTGAATGGGGCTTCATAATATTCATATGCTTGTAAAGCAGTAAAGTATAGACCTAGTAGGATTGTAAGTAGTAGGCCCTGTGTAGCTTGAGTGTGATTGCCTTCTATTAGTCTATGATGAGCTCATGTTACAGTAACGCCTGAGGCGAGTAGAATTGCAGTGTTGAGGAGGGGAATATGTATTGGATTAAATGGGACAATACCCGCTGGAGGCCAGAAAGACCCAATTCCTACTGTGGGTGCTAATCTGCTGTGGAAGAAAGCCCAGAAAAATGAAACAAAAAAGAATACTTCAGAGATAATGAATAAGATTATACCTCAGCGAAGACCTAATGTAACTTGTATTGTGTGTAATCCTTGGTATGTTCCTTCTCGAGTGACATCTCGTCATCATTGAATTATAGTTAACAATGTGATTAATATACCTAGGAAAAATAAGGAAGGATCATATTGCTGGAACCATTTAGTAAGCCCTGTGGTTGTGATTAAGGCGCCTAGTGCTCCGGTAAGTGGTCAAGGGCTTTGGTCAACAAGGTGGTAGGGATGATTTTGTGGTGCTGACATAAGTAACTTCTCTTGAATATAGTGTAACTAGGACTGCAAATACATATGATTGAATTACTGCAACAGCGGATTCTAGTATTAGAAGGGTAATTTGTCCAATTATTAACAATGAAAGTATAGAGAGAGATAAGGAAGGGCCTGTGTTACCTAATAAGGTTAAGAGGAGATGACCTGCAATTATGTTTGCTATTAATCGAACGGCTAGAGTTCCAGGGCGAATGATGTTACTAATTATTTCAATGCATACTATAAATGGTATAAGAGGGGCAGGAGTTCCGGAGGGAACTAGATGAGCGAATATATGTTGGGTGTGGTTGATTCAGCCATAGATTATAAAACTTAGCCAGAGAGGGAGGGCGAGGGTTAATGTAAAGGTTAAGTGACTAGAGCTGGTAAATACATAAGGGAATAGGCCCATAAAATTATTAAATAAGATAAAGGAGAATAAGGAGATAAATAGGAAGGTTCTTCCTTGATGACTAGTAGGACCAAGAATAGTTTTGAATTCCTTATGAAGAGTTAAGGTAATTTTATTTCATAGAATGTTTGATCGTCCTGGCAGAAATCAGAATGGAATTGGAATAATTAGAAGTCCAATTACTGTTCTAAGTCAGTTAAATGATATGTTTATAATTGAAGTAGAGGGGTCAAAGGTTGAAAAGAGGTTTGTTATCATTTTCAATTTATGGTTGTTTTCTTAATATTGGTGCTGTTTGAGTAGGGATGAGGTGTGTTTGAATTAAAATATATAATGGATGCAAATAAAAGATAACATAAGGAAAATATAGTGAATAACACGAGTCATTTTAGGGGAGATATTTGTGGGATAGAAAAATACTATTAAATAGTAATTTAAGCTTGACATGCTTATGTTATAGTTTAACTAATTTTTCCATTGGGAGTAATTGTTAATTTACTATTTTTTGGTTTAAGAGACCATTGCTTACTTTCAGCCACCCAATGAGAGTTCTTGTATTATTTTTGTTATTCAGTTGATAAATACTGAATGAGGACAGACCTCAACGACGATTGGCATAAAACTGTGATTTGCACCACAGATTTCTGAGCATTGACCGAAGAATAGGCCTGTGCGTGTGATATTGGCTGCTACTTGGTTTAAGCGCCCTGGAGTAGCATCTGCTTTAATACCAAAGGCGGGCATAGCTCATGAATGGAGAACATCAGCAGCGGTAATTAAGATGCGAATATCAATATTGATAGGTAATACAATGCGATTGTCTACATCTAGTAGGCGAAATGAATTGGGATTTATTTCATTAATGGGAATTATATAAGAATCAAATTCTGTTAAGGAAAAGTCAGAATATTCATAACTTCAGTATCATTGATGTCCAATTGTTTTAAGGGTAATTGCTGGTTGATGAATTTCGTCTAGTAAGTACAGGAGTCGTAAGGATGGAAGGGCAATAAAGACTAATGTGATAGCAGGCAGAATTGTTCAGATAGTTTCTAAGGTTTGCCCTTCTAACAAGTTGCGATTAATATATGTATTTGGTAGGAGGGAAGCTAATAAATAACCTACGAGGACTGTAATTATAGTTACAATGAGTATTGTATGATCATGAAAAAATACTATTTGTTCTATTACCGGGGATGCTGCATCTTGAAGACCTAGCTGATTTCAAATGGCCATTTCTAAGGAAGAATAGTATTCTTATGTTTGGGGCTTAGGCCCAATGCACTTATCTGCAACCTTAGAAATTTGTTAGTAAAGGAAGTTCTGCATAACTATGTTCTGCTGGTGGTAGGTTTTGAAATCACTCTAAAGATGTTGTTTGTTGATCTGAAAAGACTACTGGCCGAGCGCTTGCGAAAGCTTCTCATATAATAATTACGAGTACTAGGACGGCGACGAAGGAGAGGAATGACCCGATACTTGATACTATATTTCATGTAGTGTAGGCGTCCGGATAATCTGAGTATCGCCGAGGTATTCCTCTTAGACCTAAGAAGTGTTGAGGGAAGAATGTGATATTTACTCCTATAAATATTACTAAGAATTGAATTTTTAGTCATGTGGGGTTTATCGTTGTTCCTCTAAATAAAGGGAATCAGTGAATAAGTCCCGCTATGATAGCAAAGACGGCACCTATAGATAGTACGTAGTGAAAGTGTGCTACTACGTAATAAGTGTCGTGGAGAACAATATCTAGGGATGAATTTGCTAGTACGACTCCTGTGAGACCTCCTACAGTGAATAAGAAAATGAAACCCAAAGTTCATAGGATTGAAGGTGAATAAGTTATATGTGCTCCGTGAAGTGTAGCAATTCATCTGAATACCTTAATTCCTGTAGGCACAGCAATGATTATTGTGGCTGCAGTAAAGTAAGCACGAGTATCAACGTCTATACCGACAGTAAATATATGGTGGGCCCATACAATAAATCCTAAGAATCCAATTGCCAGTATTGCATAAATTATCCCTAAAACTCCAAAAGTTTCCTTTTTACCACTTTCTTGGGTTACAATATGTGAAATTATACCAAATCCGGGGAGGATTAAAATGTAAACTTCAGGATGACCAAAAAATCAGAATAGGTGTTGGTATAAAATTGGGTCTCCTCCCCCTGAAGGATCAAAGAAAGAAGTATTGAGATTTCGGTCAGTTAGGAGTATTGTGATGGCTCCGGCTAATACAGGAAGGGATAAGAGTAGTAATACAGCGGTGATTACTACAGATCAAACAAATAGTGGCATTCGTTCTAAGGTTATTCCAGGAGTTCGTATGTTAATTACAGTTGTAATGAAATTTACTGCCCCGAGAATTGAAGATACGCCGGCGAGGTGAAGCGAGAAAATAGAAAGATCAACAGAAGCTCCAGCATGAGCAATAGCTCTGGAAAGAGGAGGATATACAGTTCATCCAGTTCCTGCCCCACTTTCTACAATTCTTCCTGTTAATAGGAGAGTTAGTGAGGGTGGGAGTAACCAGAATCTTATGTTGTTTAGGCGGGGGAATGCTATATCAGGGGCACCTAATATTAAGGGAACTAATCAATTACCAAAGCCCCCAATTATAATTGGCATAACTATGAAGAAAATTATAATGAAAGCATGGGCAGTAACAATTACGTTGTAGATTTGGTCATCACCAATTAAGCTACCTGGTCGACCAAGTTCTGCCCGAATGAGGAGACTTAATGATGTTCCAACTATTCCTGCTCAAGCCCCAAAAATTAAGTATATTGTACCAATATCTTTATGATTTGTAGAAAATAATCATCGTTGCAAATAAGTTAATAAGGTGGCCGAAGTATTAGGTGATAGATTGTAAATCTATTTATGGTTAAAAGACCTCTTATTAGGTTTTATAGTCAATATTTATGATATCGGACTGCAATTCCGGAGTAGTAGTTAATATACTAAGACCTAAAAGATCGCCTTTTATTTATAGCTTTGAAGGCCATTAGTTTTTTTTAACTTAAAGTCTTGTTTAAATAATGTTGACAGATAAAGGGAGAATAATTATGCCTCTTAATGAAATAATAATGAATATTGATCTAATTGACGTTTCTTGGTTTTTTTTCATTAGGGATGTTCATGTTTGGTTATGGTGGTTGATAATGAAGGCGGCGTAAGCAATTCGCATGTAATAGAAAAGAGTAATTAGTGCTGTTATTACTATTAAGGTAAGAATGATAAATGACATTTGTTCGGCAGTTTTTATAATGATAATTCATTTAGGTAAAAATCCTAAGAATGGTGGAAGACCCCCTAAAGATAGGAGACTGGTAAAAATAGCTAGCTTTGTTGTTACAATAATTTTGTTGGAAAAACTTTGATTGATGTGGAATATCTTGTTTATTGCAAAAAGTGTGACTGCTATTGTTGAAAGTAGGGCATAAAATAGGAAGTAGAGGGATCATGCTGTATCACTTAATAGAAGGGCTATAAGTATTCAGCCAGTATGGTTAATAGATGAGAATGCTATAATTTTACGTAGTGATGTTTGATTTAAACCTCCGATTGAGCCTACCACTAAAGATAGAATTAGGGTTAAGTAGATTAGATTTGTAGGCTTTAATCTGTAAGAAAGTAAGCCGAGAGGTGCTAATTTTTGCCATGTTATTAAAATGATGCAGTCCATTCAGAGTATGGCTTCTATTACTTCGGGCATTCAGAAATGGAGAGGTGCTGCTCCTATTTTAAAAAGTAAGGAAATAGTAATTAAGTAATATCTAGCTTGCAGTCCTATATAGAGTAAAATGATTGCTATTAGAAGCAAGGATCTTGCAATGGCTTGTACTAGGAAGTATTTTAAAGCAGATTCGGTGTGACGTTGATTGTTGGTCTTTGAAATCAGGGGGATGAACGATAGGAGGTTAATTTCAAGACCAATTCAAGTACCAAATCATGATGAGGAAGTTAGGGAAATAAGAGTTCCTAACACGAGTGTTCTAGAAAATAAAAGAGTTTTAGGGTTAGTGAGCATTAGAAAAAGAAGAGGAATCTTCATATGCGGGGTATGAGCCCACTAGCTTATCTTAGCTTATCTTTCTACATTTTAGTGTACGACGCACGTTGATTTTTGATATCAAAGGTGAAAGTTTAATTCTTTTAGATGTAATAAGAGTATATTGAAATACTTGATTTATCCTATCACGATAATCCTTTAATCAGGCATCTTATTATTTAATAATTATTTATAGTGGTATGTGGGAGTTTGAATAAACTGGTATTGTGTTATAGTAATTAAATTTAGAAGTATAATATATTAATAATAATTAAAACTTGAAAATCTATTAAATCCTCTTAATTAACCTGAGATACCGGCTAAAGGTATATTAATAGGCTTAACGTATCCAATATATGCTAGTTTTTACAGCATATGTGTGAGGAGAAAATAAATATACTTGTATAGGATACAATTTTGTTTGAGGGGGGAAAAAAACAAAATTGTATCCTAGACAAGGGGGAGAATTGTTTTATTTAATACTAATTTTTATCAATTGAATTAAATCAACAGTTAATATTTATTAATTTTTGACGTTATAAATTAACGATAAAGTATTATCCTGGCTTTTCTTCTCTTGTTTATCTAGTTGTACATGTAACCTTTTGGGCAAGGAATGGTTATTATTTATCTTGAAGGTGGGTAATGAAGTTTTGGTTAATCGCAGTACTTGTTTTTGTTTATTGATTAATGTCTGAAACAGTTAAGGTTTATGAAGGCCCGGCGAAATTCGTGCCAGCTGCCGCGGTGAGACGAGGGGGCTGAAGGGAAGAGCAGTGACGGTTAAGGTGTAGTTATAATTTGAATTAAAGGATCTTGTCTTTTTATTTTTAGGTGAAATTATTATTTAAAATTAGTGTGTTCTATATTTGAAGCTATGAAATTATTTGTTAGACTAGGATTAGATACCCTATTATTTTTAATGTGAAATGTAATACCTGGGTAATAGTAGTTATGTTCTTGAAACTCAAAGGATTTGACGGTATTTTAGGCTGTTCAGAGGAATCTGTCCCGTAATCGACAATCCACGATATATTTTACTTACTGTTGTTAGCAGTTTGTATACCGCCGTAGTTGAAGGTATTAAGGAGAGGTTAGAAACCTTCATTATCTTTATTGAGAGAGACTTCAGGTCAAGGTGCAGCTTATCAGTAAGAGGAGATGGGTTACAATGGAATGTTTATACGGATTTTATTATGAAATCATTTAAATGAAGGTGGATTTGAATGTAATATTAGTTATGTTGCTAGTATGAGTAGGGCTCTAGAATATGTACACATCGCCCGTCGCTCTCATTTGCTTAGATGAGATAAGTCGTAACATAGTGGGTGTACCGGAAGGTGTGCCTAGATTGAATTAATAGCAAAATAGAGCTTATTAGTTGAGCTATTCGTTTACATCGAGGAGGTTTCTGTGCAAATCAGATTATTTTGATTGGAGATGTACTTATATATGTGCATAATTTTATTTAGGACTAAGTGAATCAACTTTAATTAATGTTATTGTATTGGGTATAGAATTAATTCGTTGATATTATAGTTAATTAGTACCGTGAGGGAATGTTTAAATAGGTGAAATTTTGTTTTAGGGAAAGAAGACGTAGAATGTCGTACCTTTTGTATCAGGGAGCATTAAATAATATTATTATATAATTATTTCCCGAAATGGAAAGAGCTAAAATATTATGATATTATAGGTAGCATACTATTTATGAAAATGTAATGTTTTTACTATTAAGAACAAATTGCACATTCCACATCACGAAACAAATATTTAGATTGAAGCCGGATTTGATTTATAGATGAACTAGGTGAAGGAGATGAAGAATTTGAAAGTCAACATTATATTGCCATTATCAAACACTCTCGCACATATATATTACATCTACTCACAACACACATATTACTACACACATATAAATACATACTACACGAAATAAAAATCTATATATCTACAATGAATACGATTACACTTCTGAAAACGAACACATCTTTCAATCGACTCTAATGTGAAAATGGAGAGACTAATTAGGACCAGGTGGTCCTTGTAACAATACTAACCATTTTCTAAATTGTAGTATTGATCGCAAAGAAATCGATTAAGAAAGATTACCTTCTGAAAAGGAAGAAATCTTCATGTTACTATTCAGCACATACCAAATTTTGGAAGCTATTCCAAATAAGAGTAAGTAGGAGTCCCTACAATTTACTCAGACAATTTAAAATTCAAGTTAAGCGATACAAAATCCACGTAGAATGCCATGTCTTATCTAAACTCCAAATATACCACACAAACAAAACTTTACCTAGTCAGTTTACCGTACCTAACTCAAATGTGGTGGGTAAAGGACATATCTTTAATGAAAAGGAAAAGTTAATCTACAAAATTTTAAGTTCGCAAAGCCGGAAAACCAATCCACTATCGTTTCACACCTGTCCTGGACTTTTACTATTTCAAACATGACGATCACGGCACGAGATTTCATATCTTCCTATTAGTTCAGATGAAAAATCTCGATACTTTAGGACACCTTTTGATGCTGAGTTGTTTATTTAACTGTTTAACTTGGCATTCCCTCGTTTCAGTAGCTCTTCCTCAATGTTTGTCAAACTTTCTACAGCGGCGATGAGTGTGGTGTTCACTCTACGATGGCTGTAAAGCAATGAAGAGGTAGAAACGTGCCAAATCACTAATGTTGCTCCTAATTCTCAATCACAACGTAGAAATTTAGCACGAAGAAATTACAAAAACAATAAAAATAGTAAAAATTGGATGACACAAGATTACCCGGTAAAATATGATAGTTTATACTATCGTTATACATTGCGGTTTAAAATTATTCGGACCGAATTTTCTTAAAAAAAAAATATAGTACCTGTGTTGTAACAGAAGGTTACACATATTTTAATTTCAAGCATAAATAGGGCTTTTGATGGAAATGTTCGTTGAATCAATTTGTCTTGCTGAAAATAGTGGTGTATGGTAGATTAATCGAAGAACTGCGAACCGGGTACAAAATTACCGGTTCGACCGGACGACTTGGGCAATAGGAACCAGTTCTCGACAGAGATGACATGGGTATAATTTGATTCGTATTGACAAGCAGATCAATAATCATTATGACATTTTGCCGAAAATTCAATTTTGAACTGGGAAATTAATAAAATTCCGGAACTTTGGGGAATGGAGACCACTTGTGGACAGGGACGAAATGGGTAGCATGGGGAAGTATCATGTTAGTTATTGATCTACTTGGCAATACGAATCGACTGTCGACAACTGGTCTGCCCACGTCGTATCTATCGACAACTGGTCTGCATTGCTCAAAATCCGGAATTTTTATTAAATTCCTGGATAAAAATTAAATTTTCGGGAAACTGGCATATAAATTATTGATCTTCTTTTCAATACAAATCAAATGATACTCATCTTGTCCATGTCGACATCTGGTTCCCATTGCCAAAGTCGTCCCCAAATTACAGTACCTCTTAGACATTCGAAAAAAGGAAAACAGATATGCAGTGTATTTATTTATATTCTTCACTGAACGGAATATTTTCTTTTCAATAAAGTTTTATGTAGTATCTCCTGCTGTGTTTTTCTTACATCAATTTATATTAACACATCTTAATTTAACTTTAACTTATACTAGATAAAATTAGTTAGCTTATTATAGATTCCAATAACTTTGTTTAAGTGGGCTAATTAAAATGAATTTCTTCAGTATATGTAATGTTTCGCTCGACTATGAGTAGTCAGTCACTGACTGACACGAACACGCTGAAAATTTTGCACGTAAACTGTAGTTCACAATTTCTAGCATGTATTACATTTTTCTTTTCGCCTATCATAACTTGAATTATTAGTGAGTGGCGATGATAGAACGTATTTAATCCATGAAATTGTTGTAAAACTTTAAAAAAATATATTAAGCTCGATTGAGTGCATTCTAGCAATCATGATTCGAGTAATTTTTCAAGCTACAGGGATAATGAAACTTATTCTTGGAGATAGGAACCATATCAAAAGTCATTATTTGCTTTTTGCCTTACATTCTATGTTCTATGTTCTATTCTTATTAAAATCGCAAGTGGTAGTAGATATGTACCAGTTCTCATTTTAACAGAGGAATTAAGTGCGGGAATGAAATGTATACTTGGGGTTCTGGAGAATTACAGAAAACTCCTTATTACCATCTTTACTCTATTATAATCAAGGCAAAAATGAAAATAATTTATTTCTACTATTTGCACTTTAATTAGAAAGTTAATGGGAAAAAATGGAATTTATTTTTGGAACCTTAACCTATTTCAGGAAATCGCTTATCGCTATATGTCCCAGTTTCTACTTTGATATCTATTAAGAAACAGATGGACAAACGCATAGACGAACGAACATGTTCGTCCGATAAGACTCACCATACTTACATCATGCACAGTATAGTTTGGAAGTCAAATGACACAGCGAAACTGCTACCATTTGACTCGATCGTCATTTGTGTGTCTGTCTTTTCTATGATAGCTCAACCCATCCCGACAACCTTAAACAGATGCATCCTCTATGGAGTAAAGATTGTATATCACGTCGCCAAAAACTGGCAGGAATAAGCTCGGATCGGATCATGCTTGTCCAAGTACAGGCTTGGTTCAAATTGACAGACTGAAAATGGACAACCTGCTCAAGGTTACTGTGTTCATTGTTCGGATTAAATCTTTTCCACTCGACCCTTGAAAGTGTAGGTTTTCGAGAGATATGTTTGCTATTCAATCACGAATGAAAGCATCATCAAGATCATAGATATAGCGACGAAACAACGCTTATAAAAAATCGGTTTCTGCGAAGGAACAATCCTTTTGACAAAAAAAAACAGTTTTAAAGAAGTATGACTACACGCACGCATCAGAACTTGAAGTAAATTGGACAAAATATCTATCACCTACAACAAAGAATTTGAAAACGTATCTACTAAAATTACACATACACATAAGAAGGACACTCTTAGCACACTTAATCTAAACTAACAAATAATATTGTTATTGTTATTCTTAAACGGTATACACGTGGTTTTGAACCGCTCCGTGAATTCGGTTCGTTTCAAGTATTAAAGTGTGGTTTGCTGGTGGGGAGAGTGTTTGGATTTGGCTTCCTGCTATGCTCCGATGACTCCGAGGACATTTCGTGATTTGTGGACACTGATAATCATTGGGAATGAGTTTGGTGTCATCTATCTTTTATCACTCATTGCATTTTCGTGCAATGGAAGTTGTCTTCCTTGTGCAGTGCCTTGCCCTGTGTAAGTCATTGAGGATTTTGCTCAAAGTTTCGAATTTTTCAACAATAACATTCTCATTCAAGTTTAAGTTTAAATATTCCAACAATGATGATACAATGATCAATCAATCTAAACATATATCTTGCACACCTAATGGAACTAGTTTTTATTCCAGAGATGTCCTCTGCTCCGAATGTAATAAATACTTCGTCAACTCAAAAGGATTGACGATTGAAAACAGCGTATATGCCATAATGAAAAGAGAGCACCTGAGTTTAAAGTGAAACATTCTTCAACTAGTAGTATTTCATACGAGAAAAACTTGAATTCAACTCATAACGTTCCCCTTGGGGAGATTGTCAGTACAAAACTTATTGATAGTTTGGGAAGCCTAAAATCATCAATGCCCATTCGTCGTCGAGTTCCTCAAGGAGCAAGACATGCAGTGGCTTAAGCTCTTATTGAAATTCTCCAGAAGATTGTAACTGCAAATATAATTGAAGATTGGACGGAACTCCTAATATCCCCATACTAACTCTATGTATGCCTACCCAATTCGAAAAAAAAACATTTAATCTCACCACATTGGTGAAGCAGAGGGTTCAACTCTGGTCAAATAGCTCTCACGACGATAGAACGAACTGAAACAAGTTTATGGCGAACAAAGGCAAACGCGACAGAAGTCTTAACAAATCTCCTAATGATATCTTCATTAAATATATCGAAAATAAACTCGCTGATAGCGACATACATGGTGCTGTCAAACGTGTCATTTCTGAGGATTCTTTTGCTCCATCAGATCCTGCTATTTTAAGATCATTAAAAGAAAAACATCCTCCGCACTCGTATATATTTACTGCACCCAATTTAGCAGAGCATATTACAGTTAATAAAATTTGTCCAGCGAGTTAATAAAAGCGCTCAAATCTTTCCCTTCTGGTTCAGCTGGAGGATTAGACAGCATGCGCCCTTCAGTTCTCAAGGACTTAGTTCTTTACAACATTCATGACTCTAAAGAACGCCTTACCAAGATCACTTAGCGAGTTCCTCTCTATGATTTTGTCAGGAGATGTACGCGTAGAAATAAGGCCAATTTTCTTTGATGTTTCTCTTATTACATTGAAAAAGACATGTAGAGGGATTAGACCAATTGCCATAGGAAACACATCGAGAATACTTTTTTCTAAAGTAATACGTGGTATAATTAGAAGTCAGTTACTTCAACGCCTTTCTCCACACCAAGTATGAGTAGTCAGTCATTCAACATGGGGCTGAAGTTGCAGCACATGCTGCACGTATGTATTACTCCCACCCTCATCAAAAGCCTAAAGCCTCCCAAAAGATTGATTTTAAAAAGGCTTTTAACGAAATAGACCGGAATGGAATGCTCACTGCCGTTAAGGACAATTTTCCATCCATCTATCCTTACGTAATCCAGAGTTGTGCTCAAGTCAGTTATTTACTATACGGGACAGACATTATCTTATCCCAAAGAGGAGTTCAGCAAGGAGACCCTTTAGGTCCTGCATTATTTGTCTTAACGTTACAACCAATCATCAACATTATATATACAGATCTAAATATATGGTAATTGGACGATGGCACTATAGCTGCAGCACCGGTTACAATACTAAATACATTAAATGATATCGATACAAAGGCATCTTAAATAGGCCTCCAACTAAACTACTCCAAATGTGAGATTACTTTCCTGCAAACACCTCCAGAATAGAAAAATATATTTTTCACCATGTTTAGGGGTCTAATGAGGCGGACTCAGGCATTCAAGCTGGAAAATTATTTCTAACGATTGTCATTAATGTCGGCACACTCAGCTTTCTAATTATTAAGGACTTCTTTTACCATGCCAAGGTTGCTATACTTTCTACGATGTTCACCGTCTTGGAGAGAAGAAGGTCTACTTGAACGTTACGATAACTTCATCAAATCTAGATTGGAATCCATCATTAATTGTTTTCTTCCTCATATTGCATGGATACAGGCTTCTCCTCCGATCAGTTTGGAGGATTAGGCATCCGACGAGCTTTAGATATGGCTCTTCCCGCCTTCTTGGCATCATTCTAAGGTTTCAAATGCCTAACCGAATCGCTTCTCCAGCACGATATAATTTCTCTCGGAATTACTGAGATTGAGGATTGCTCTACAACTTGGTCAATATTAGTAGGCTTAGAATTACCCGAAATCAACTCCAGATGAAAACAAATCACATGGGATATGCCTATCATTAAATCAGACCTCTCCTTTTTCCTCCAGTCGGCAGACAACTTAGAAGACAAAGCCAGATTAATATCAGCCTCTCCTTAGAGACAGGTGCTTGGCTCCACGGTCGGCCTTCACCTAAGTAACGAATCCTTCCGAATAGCCATTGCGTTACGTCTAGGGGCAAATATATGTGAGGACTACAAATGTCAAGCATGTAAGAGCGAAGTAAATAAAAAGGTATACATGATCCTTCATTTTCCAAGAGCTCAGGTAGACATTCTCGCCACTCAAATGTTAATGACATTATAATGAGAGCACTAATCTCAGCAGGCATACCTGCAATAAGAGAACCCATTGGGTGTAGCAGAACAGATGGAAAGAGAGCAGATGGAATGACTCTATTACCGTGGAAGAGAGCTAGAGCGCTAATTTAAGACTTTACATGTTCAGATCCGTTCGCTACTTCCAATCTCCCCTTTTCTTCGAATCAAGAGAGAAATATATACAGCCGAAATGAAACTGAAAAAGGAGAAAATACAGTAATCTTGCGGAGAAATATCATTTTGTAACTATCGCTATTGATCAAGTGGTGCATTGGGCAGAGAAGGTGTTAACTTTATTAAAGAAATAGGCAGATGGATCACGGAGGTATCTTCGTTTCATTTTTATTATTTTCATTTCATTTTATTTATTTTCGAGGAAGAAAATATGATGGTCGTGAGAGAGATCGAACTCCAGATTTCAACGGATTGACACTTCAATGAATCATAGAATATCAACAATTTATATTTCGACATCTCACTGCCCGTACGTCCTGAGGTGTACTCAACACCGCCATACCGTTGAGCGTATATAACCAAATTTTACAATTAATGTTATGTGATTCTCCAAACGTGTTATCGAGTTTTCTTCATACCAAAAAATAAGAGTATTTTACTTAAAGATTAAAATAAACAATTGTGTTTCTTTTAAAAACAGCTCCAATGATTTTATCTATATTTCATAAATCAACTTTTCAGAAGCAAACACATAATGTGGTAAAAGTTACTTCCGTAAAAAAATAACTTGTTAAGGGGTACTTGTTTTCATGAGGGTGATCTTTTCGGATATTTTCTTCAAAAATGGTTAAGACAACTCTGTTGAAACTTCATAAATAAATACATCATTAATAACTTGTCAGGATGTAAGAACTCATTTGTTCTGAAGACAACCTATTAGAATTAGTTATTCTGGGGAAAAATTTTTACCGACGATTTTCTTGAAAACTGCACATGTTATTATCTTCAAATTTTATGAACACATAAATAGTTCGTTAATATCTTAACAATATGGCATAACTCATTTGTCATTAAAAGTCCCCGATGGATCTTTTTTTTTAGAAAACGACGCTGGCGTTGTTCATATTTTCTGAAATAAATGTTTGATTGATAGCTCTATAACATTATGTAAGTTACTTCTTAAGAAACAAATTCACAATTTTCTGTTTACCCTTGTTGATGAGTTTCTTTGCACACTATTTTATCAAAAATTACCTAGTAGATTTTGCTCATATTCCTTTATGATTCCTATAATGCTGCACAAATCATCTAGAAGAGAATACAAACAAATCTTACTTTATTTTAAGGGTACATTTTTGTGTTTTTTTTCTTGTTTGTTTTTTATACAATTTTGTAAAATACTCATGCGATTTTGTTCTTATTATAAAAGTGGAAGATATTCTAAGTAAGTCAATTAGCTTAACTTAGCCGAACAATTGGTAAACCATGGAACTTATTTTGAACTACTCTTCGTAAAAAAAATGTTAAGCCTAAAACAGTGCAAAACTTGCAAATATCAAAAGTAACAGCTATGGCTATAAAATAAATTAAACGTAAATGTAAAGTAATAGTCGGCATAGTTGGGAATTGATAATTACAAAAATGAAATTGAGCAATACGTTGGTTCACTGTTATTAATGATTGGAAATTAGTAATTGCAAAACTAAAGTTGAAAAATAGTCCAACAAAATTTAAATTAAATGTTGAACACCCAAGAACTGGCCGTCATTTATCTAAGAGATTGGATATGTTATTCCTAATCGCATGTTTATTTTGTCCTTGCGGCTGAATTTGCTGGCAAATGGTCGGTAAAACGGTCAATTACAACGTAAAAAATTGGTTAAGATCTTGCTATCCTAACTCCCCTGATTGTTGGGCCTAATGTTTGTGTTGCTATGGTTACGATAGGAGTATTGAAATGCTAGCGTCACAACTTAACAAGAAACACGATAAAAATAAACTAAAATCATTAACACGTAAAAAATCCATATGCTCAGTTGATATTCGATTAGGATTAGGAATTGTATTACTGTGTAATGCGGGCATCTAAGCGGGCAATGATATTGTAAGCTCGTCATATGTGAGGGTTAACGTCTCCCTTTGATTACACTATCCGTGGAAGTGGGAAATAAAAAACCGGAAACGTTATGAAAGGAAACGTCCTGGTGTCTTTATTTTAGGTATCATCCAGGCGTTTGCCTGAATTGAATAAGAAAGACCCACAGAAAATCTCATTCAGGACGGCTGGTCTTTTACAGGTGACGCCATGCAAAATATAAAGCAATTTAAGCTTGCAAAATTCAATCTTTGAGTTCTAAATAATTTCGTTCTCACCTTACATGGTGAAAGTGCTTACAAACAACCAAAATTGAATCAAATTGTGAACATGATATTTACCACAGAACAGATCCGTCGATAATTACAATCCAAATCCAGTTTTTCTACGAAATGTAGTAATTTATACCAAAGCCATATTACATAAAATAGTTAGGTTTAGAAAGACATCACTGCAGTTACGATTGCATTTCAAAATGGCTTATCTACATATGCAATGACTGATAAGAACCACTAGCCTATACGAGACCAATCATTCGAGATCGAGGAGTTTAAGTTTCGGATGTGGTATTTTTGTAAAAATCGTAAGTGATATCTGATTTAATTTATAATTAAATATCTCTATATGTACTTTATATTATACCTACAAATATAGCAATTTCTGACAAAAATCATCTTACAGTGCCTTATTCTACTTGGTATTTCTATTTTGCCAGGTGTGATTTCAAGAAGAGATTCGTCTCATAATCAACAGTTATTTAAAACAATCCGAGCAGGCACTGGCAAGTGAAGGCAGTCGTATAGCACAGTAGATGTGACGCCGAGGGCACACCTGGCTTATTCTCTAGACTGAGTAAATTGGACCATGAGAAGATATGAAGTAACAATTCGCCTAAGCAACCCAATAAAATAATAATAATATTATTTAAAAAACAACAAGATATTTTAATTTAATAATCAACTGTCTCCTTTTTATATTTTCCGGAAATGATATCTTAATCTCTTCGTGTGGGATTTAAGCTGTAGTTGATAGTTGAGAATAACACACGTATGAGCTAAGAGAGTTTCCAACAACAATAATAAAGAAAGTCACTTTATTCATACATACAGCTCCTTGTAGAGACATAAGAATGTATCACAAGCAATGTAACATGAAGAGGAGACTACATTAATCATTCGTTACATATAAGTAATCAGAGAGAAAAAATAACCAAGGGATAGATATTGTAAGACCTTCATAATCGTAGGGTTATGATGATGAGATGAAGTGCTTGGACGCCACACTTCACAGGGCAGTGTTTGTAGTCACACATGAGTCACAGTGTTAGTAATCATCTGTCTTGGGGCTATTCAACATTGATGTTCGACGTGGAGAAGCCCTTATTTCAATGGAAATCACTGTACAAATGATGGATACACGTGCTGATTAAATTCTGTTTGATGATATGTTTGAAAGAAATGTTGATCCGGATGCCCTGTACGTTTCTGACAATAGATTGTGAGTAGATGCTATAAAGGTGATTAAAGGAGGATTGGAAAGACTGCTATCAATGTATGTGTAGTTTCCAAAAGGGTGGGATGCTGAGTTGTCTACTTTTTGTCTGTGTACATGGAGCGAAGAACTTCAAAATGGCAAGTAATATGAGGAAAAGTCATCTTTTCGTATAAGAGACGAGTATCTAGACAAGGTGATACGATAGGCAAGATGTAGTGCATGACGTCCTGATTTAATAAACTTCTTGTAAAAATCAGCTGATGGGTGATAGGATAATAAAAGATGATGGGAAAGTTTAAACGCCCAAGTAGCATCTTTCACCTCTACTCTAAATGGTAAAATTCTTTACATAGTAGAAGTATCGGCGTCCATTCGACAGACATTCATGATCACGTTCGTACGGAAAGCTATTTTTACTAACAAAAACATAATTCTTTTCCGAGCACTAATTTAAGTGCAGTGTATTAGTGTATTAGTGACGTAATAAGAAAAAATATAAATACAATATCCGTTTTGTCCCGAAACATTTCTACATTCTTATAATTTCTTTAGATCGGTATAAATTTATTCGATTATCTAGCAGGTATTTATGACGTCAACTAGTTTAGGCAAGCAATTAATCAGGTTTTGTGATTTGTATCGAATTTTTATTCGTTAATATCTGTGCTTCAGTTAAACATCTACACATATTTCTATTTTATACGGTACCTATATTTTGTCTACCGTTCTTTTCCCAGCTTCGGTCTCCATTAAAATGTAGGTACGGATGAAATCGTGATTTGGAGTAGCAAACCTGGGATGAATGTAGTAATCGAGTGACACAGGGAGAGAGAAAGAAAGAGAGGGAAGTGTAAACTCGAGAAAAGTCAAAAACTAATTTGAGCGTTATGGTTATATTTACTAAGTTCTGACAACTGCAAAAACACGATTTATATATATTTGTACTAATACATCACTGAGTATATTTTTAAAAAAATATGAAAATCAAAACACGAATTTCGTTTTTATTTCATACAATATTAAAGTTTCAATCAGAAATGGAATCTCTAATTAACTGAATAGATTGTACAATGGTATGTCATGGAGGACGTGGTTTTCTGTTCAAACACTAACTGTGCAGGAGCGTCATTTTAGATTTTGCCTAAAAAGCGAACAAGGTTCCTCACCGATATTAGAGTTTTACGGAGTGCCGGACTTACGTCTACACTTAAAAAGGTTATAGCTTAGAGCCCTTCTCTCTCTCTATCGCGGACCCACATAAAATTTAAAGGAAATAAAACTGCTGTGCATTTCGAAAATATAAGATAAAAACAATTAAAGTAAAACGTACGTACCCTTATAGTAACAGCGTTTGATGTTCTGTAAGTTCCTAAAATATAAGTAATTGTGAAGTCTCTTGATAGTCTTCTTCCTAAAATGTATTGCTAGTTTTCTCACCTCTGTATATAGGGTACCTACGTTCTGCACGGTAACATATATCATATAGCCGAAGGTGCAGTGCAGTCAATTCGTCATATACTGAAAACAATCACTTGCTCAGAAGTTTCAAATTTGTGTGGGCGGGAATTTGTTCACTTTATTTGGTTAGTTTAACCATAATTTGGGTCATTATCACCATATTGTTTTCATCAGAACATTTGGTTGTTTAATTCGTTATGCCAATAAACGCGCAGGCAGAGTAATAAAATTCGATAATTCCATTGCTCTACCCGCGCATTGACAACTGCCTTATATTTTTTTTTGGGGGGGGGGAACTATACGTGTTTCAATAGGTGCCTTATTGCAGCCTACACGTGCTCGATGGGATACTAGTCTGGGGATCATGCAACCCAATCCATTACTCAAAAGTTCCTTTGTTCCAGGAATTCAAACGCCTACACTGTTCAATGCGGTCGCGCATTGCCATCCAAAAAGATGTAGTTGGGAGACAAACTGCATCTCTTAACCCTAGATTAGGCGCGTGGGTGACAGGTGTCACCCAGTGATTTTTATTTCAAATGTGCAACACTGTGCGTTGGTATTCGGAGTCGCGCCTTTCTGTAACTGAAAGTTAGATGTTAATGTTTGTTATGGCGGCAATAGTACATTTCTGTTTACCGTGTACAGTTTGTAAGAAATAAGTTTTTCTGCAGCAGCGTGTTTGGGTGACAATTGTCAACCACGCGCCTATATACGTAAGAAGTAAGATGTCTAAACGTCGGAAGAGAGAGATGACAAAATATAAGGATGTTGTACTGCGGTGGCTTGAGGAGGAAGAGTAGGAGTTGGAGGTGTGTTCTGATTAAAGTGATTATGAAATTTATCACGTGAGTGCAAGTGACCACAACATTGATTCGGAACAAGATTGTCCATGGTGTAATATTTTGATCTTCTAAAAATATGTGATACGAATGCAGTTTGTATCCTGAAATTCAATACCAATTCACCTCAATTGTCACGAAGGAGTTTTTTTGAAGGGTATTGGCTGGGAAATGGTTAAATCTAGGATACAACGAATATGCTGTATTCCCCAAATTACACTTGAAATTAGGAAGAAAGGCGACTGCGACTGATACTTGATGTTAAAGAAGAAGAAATGGTCAATGTTAAGAAGCCATCATGCTCCAGAGGATGTTGACATACTTCTGGAAGACGTAGAGCCAAAACTAAAAGGGAGAGGTGCTTGATATGTAAGAGATGGATGAGTGGAGGACATCTCA
This sequence comes from Thermobia domestica, assembly GCF_964235325.1. Taxonomy (NCBI): domain Eukaryota; kingdom Metazoa; phylum Arthropoda; class Insecta; order Zygentoma; family Lepismatidae; genus Thermobia; species Thermobia domestica. The sequence goes on along the minus strand of NC_137468.1, from coordinate 50,979,489 downwards.
AAGACATTTGTGTAACATGCTTGGAATCAGTCTAGTAGTCATGAAACAAAAGTCTGTTATATTCAGTACAACGCTATGTACAACCAAAAATATAACCTGTGATTAACATTTTATCAAATAAATGAAAGTATCGTCATTTAAAGATAATTTTACTTATTGTAGTTACATTTTTATAGGTGGGTGACATCTGTAACCCACGCGCCTAATGGCGCAACCAAAACGTACGCGTAAAAGACACATATTAGGAAAGAGTGCAGTGTCTCAATAACGATGCCCAAACGAGTGTACCGCATTCAGAAACTTGAGGGTCGTTATGCTCATGCAACACTATATCTACAGACAATAGAACACCGGGAACGTACCACCAAAATAATCATATTCGACAATGTTACTTGATTCATTGTGTACTTTGCAGTTGAATGTATCCCTAGAATCAGTATTCAGTGTGAATGTGCTCTCATCGGAGAAAACAGCACGACCAGACTCATCCTTAGTCTACTCTTGATTGTGTTGGCAGCACTGTAAACGGTGCCACTGATGTGCAAGTGTCAACGGAATATAACGTAATGGCCATCCAGCAAACAGTCTATGAGGATGTCTAACTCTGCTTCAATTAATAATTCTATTTGTTCCGTTTTCTGACGAAGAGCCATTTTAACTCTTGATGGATTCAATCCTATTTGAAGAGTAACCACAGCAGACTCAGTGTTCATGAGGCTTTGCCCCTCTTCATCCGTTAATCCTCAAAGTTGATAATTGTAAACACTAGATACTACTAGGTTTTCTACAAGACGCCCTCGACAGGCTACATTACTAGTAGGCTCAATAAGTGGACGTTCTCTGATCGCATGCTTGGTAAATTCTTCGCCTTTTATCGAGTATCCTGACAAGTCACTCTCTTCCACTGTCGTTCTGGTTTGATACGGTATCGGTTCTATGTTGGTAGTAAGAAATAAGTCAACATTCATTTTTCCTGAAACTGAGTGATTTGTCTACTAAGTTCACTTATTTGACTAGTATGTTCAGTGATTACGGTTCCCACCACTACTACATAATTTTGAACCTCGGTGTACATATGTAAAATCTGCTCCATCTTACGACCACTCTGTTCCAATTTCGAATGTATCTGTTGGTTCCTTTGCTCCATTCGGGTATCCCATTTAACATTCATCTGTTGATTCATTTGCTCAATTCGTTGTGACACTTGCTGATCAAGTTGTCCTATAAGGCCAGCTATATTCGTGGATGCGTTCGTTTCTATATTTCCACTTTCCTCATGTATACTTTCATTTCCGGTAACAGTCGTTTTAATGTTTCTGAATTTTTTCTTTTACTCCTTAACAAAGTATACTCCGTGTTGCTTGATTTGCTAATAGGTTTCGTAATTTTAAAATCAATCTAATTGATTGAAATGCCGCCATTTCTGTTCTGGTAAGTTGGCAACATTAAACATTGCAGTGGCTCAGTGGTAGAGCGTTTACCTCTGGTGCATGGGATCCTGGGTTCAAACCCTGCTCCGGTCAAGTAAAGTTTATGGTGGACAAATACCGCGTGCGAAGGTCTTCTAGGGATTCTCCCGTTTCCTCCCGCTGTTTTCATTCCACCATTTCATTCATTACTCATTATCACCGCCTCCTTTAGCCTCGCCGGTATAACCGTGGGAGGTAAAAATTAAAAATGTCATTTCATTTTTAAATAACATTGCACGATTTTCATCTGTTGTCCTTGTGGTTAGTAGACACGGACCGCCAAATAGCGCATGATTCTCATTTGTTTTCTGTACAGCTATGAATGGAACGCTTCACGATGGTATAGCGTGATCACATAGTGATAACGTATTACAAATATGGTGAATGTTGTGAATTCCTACCCGTACAAATTAACCGCTTGCAACTTTAACGTGGGTCAACATACAGGAAAAATGATCATAATAACACACAACATATTTATCGGGCGCTACATGTTTACGAGTTTAAGGTTTAGTCTCCCTAATGCATACGCAAGAGTAAACCACTGTTTGAAACCGCTGTTTAACACACACACACACACTCACTCATATATATATATATGTGTGTGTGTGTGTGTGAACGGTAACATTAAATATTGAAAACGGAAATGAGTGAAAGTCCTACTACATGTTGTCAGACGTCTTTTTATACGCGCAGAAATAGGACGTTCTGTAAGAGGAAGTCAATGTAACTATAGTGGGGAATGTCTCTATTCTACCAACAAGTAGTAGTTGATTGAAATAGACGAGACAGTGTCTGCCAATCAGAGAGCTTTAAAGGGATATTGCGGTGGGTTACAACAACACAACAACATTTGGGTGACTTCATACTTAGAAAAAAATAGTCGGAAAACTGAAAGAAGAGTGACGATTGTGTCCAAGGAGTCTTATATTGGTAATCCCTGCTGAGCATTCCGAACCACAGATAGTGCTGCTCAAAGGGGAGATTATTGTTGACTAGGGTCAACTACAACAGAAGACGAATGCTACCTTGTAAGACAGTCAGGTAGGGACCGTCGTCAAACTATAAAAAATTGCAAACACATCTAAGTTTAATCTAATCAATCTCACATTTCACAATAGCCCATGGACTGTTTGCTCGATGGACATTACTTTATATTCCGTTGACACCTGCACATCAGTGGTACCGTTTGCAGTGGTGCCAACAAAATCAAGACTAGACCACGGATGAGTCCGAGTCTGTCTTCTCTGATAAGAGCACATTCACACTGAGTACTGATTCTAGGGATACATTCAACTGCAGATATATGAGAATACACAATGAATCAAGTAACATTGTCGAATATGATTATTTTGGAGGTACGTTCCCTGTGTTATATTGTCTGTATATATAGTGTTGCGTTAGCATAATGGCCTCCAAGTTTCTGAATGCGGTACACTCGTTTGGTAATCGTTCTTGAGAAAAGGCACTCTTTCCCAATATGTCTTTTAAGAGATGCAGTTTGTCTCCCAACTACATCTTTGTGGATGACAATGCGCGACCGCATTGAACAGCGTAGGTGTTTGAATTCCTGGAACAAAGGAACTTTTTGCGAATGGATTGGGTTGCATGATCCCCAGACTAGTATCCCATCGAACACGTGTAGGCTGCTATAGGGGGATTTCTTGAAACACGTATAGTTTACCAAATATAAATATATATATAAGGCAGTTGTCAGTGCGCGAGTAGAGCAATGGAATTATCGAATTTTATTACTCTGCCTGTGCGTTGGCTGGCATAACGAATTAAATAACCAAATGTTCTGACGAAAACAATATGGTGATAATGACACAAATTATGGTTAAACTAACCAAATAAAGTGAACAATTGCCCGCCCACACAAATTTGAAACTTCTGAGCAAGTGATTGTTTTCAGTATATGACGAATTGACTGCACTGCACCTTCAGCTATATGATATATGTTACCGTGCAGAACGTAGGTACCCTATATACAGAGGTGAGAAAACTAGCAATGCATTTTAGGAAGAAGGTTAGCAAGAGAGTTCCCAATTACTTATATTATAGGAACATCAAACGCTGTTGCTATAAGGGTACGTACGTTTTACTTTAATTGTTTTCATCTTATATTTTCGAAATAGACAGCAGTTTTTTTTCCTTTAAATTGTATGTGGGTCCGCGATAGAGAGATAGAAGGGCTCTAAGTTATAACCTTTTTAAGCGTATACGTAAATCCGGCATTCCGTAAAGCTCTGATATCGGTGAGAAACCTTGTTCGCTTCTTAGGAAAAATCTAAAATGACGCTCCTGCACAGTTAGTGCTTGAACAGAAAACAACGTCCTCCATGATATACCATTGTCCACTCCATTCTGATTGAGACTTAAATATTGTTGGAAATAAAAACGAAATTCGTGTTTTGATTTTCATATTTTTTTTAAAAAAAAATATACTCAGTGATGTATTTATACAAATGCAGAATAACATTGGACAGTTTAAAACATATATAGTGGAATCCTGTTTTTGCTATTGTCAGAATTTAGTAAATATTACCATAACGCTCAAATTAGTTTTTACTTTTCTCGAGTTTATACATCCCTCTCTTTCTTTCTCTCTCCCTGTGCCACTCATTTAGTGCATTCATCCCAGGTTTGCTAAAGAAAATCATGATTTCATCCGTAACTACATTTTAATGGAAACCGAAGGTGGGAAAAGAACGGTAGGCAAAATATAGGTACCGTAAAAAATAAAAGTATGTGTAGATGATTAACTGAAGCACAGATATTAATGAATAAAAACTATTCTACGATACAAATCACAAAACTTGATTAAACTGAGCAAAAAATATAATGATACTGAATATGATTTACAAAAATTAAAACGAGATCAAAAGATTACAAATGTACAAACAACTTTTACTGAGTATCTTTTATGATTGTGTTAACCTTTTATTTTAGTTTTATTTATTATCTTTTAATGAAAGGTGGCTAGGTGGCTCAATCAATAAATTAAGGTTTCAGTTACTCACAATTAGTCTTCGACCGGTCAGTTGGTTCGCTGCTGCCGCCACTTGGGCCCTGGCGTCGAATCCATCCTGGATGCAAAGAGGTTCATAGAAAAGTTCCTGCACTGGAGCCGGAATAATTTTAGGAGTGTGTCGGTTAATTCAAATAATCCGCTGTAATCTTTTACGGGTAATGCTCGGTAATTGTCCCCACTAGCGTAATCTTTTAACTATCTGGAAATCACTCTTTACGTAAGTCTAAGAGTTTTAATTCACTGGTAGTGTAACACTCAACTACGACTCACTTTCGTATAGTCACGGGATCACTTTTAATGCTCAACCCAAAAAAGAAAAAGAAGAGCCGACTTTCGATAATACAAGCGCGCGAATTAACTTAAGTAGTACACCTAGCTTACATTCAAGGGTGGCGGACACACTGGGGTCGTGCGTCTCCACAGATGCTCACACTACTGGAGTTTCTTTTGCCGAAACATAACTCACATATTACTTGCTTTATTCAGAAGCAATCGAACAATCAGCACACAATTACCACAGTGCGTGGTTGAAAATGCAAGGGTCCCGAATGTTAGGGAGAAGGAAGCAGTATTCAAGCATATTACTATTACGTGAACAGAACCCCTGTTTCTCGACCATATATTGCCGTAAAATCAAAGTGAGGCTTACCAACGCAAATGCACAAATACCTAACTGATGAAAAAAAAAAGCTTCGAGATTGTTTCTCTATGTACGAGGCTTGGTTAATAATGTTTGAAATTCGAATAAATGAGCTTCGGGTCGGTGACAATAGCATATACCAACTCACATACCTTGCATTACATCGCTACTTAAGGCAGGGCCGTATCCCTGATTGTCTGAGGGAGGGTGCACCAATAACTACCAAAATTAACGAATCACACTGAAACTCTTCAAAGTGACATTTGACAATATTCTTTACCCTTGACAAACCTAATGCATAGCACGGAGGAAAGTATTTTAAAGAGGGTAGTAATAGTTATGCAGGAAAAATGTTCTATTCTCCTGTCTTCTGATTTTTCCCCTACTTTACAAATGCTGTATCAATTTGTTTAGTGAACCCTTTTCTTTCAACTTTCTAATAATAGAATTAAACCATTGCTTTTGCGAAGCTCTGGTTTCTTTTATGCTCCAAAGGAAAGCTGATGGTAGAAAATTTCGAAAAAAAGTGTTGGTATTTTCACTGCTAGCTTCTCGTTTTAGATAGTATATATTAACAACGAAGCAGGGTGCACGTACACGTTAACACCTCCCCTAAATCGGGCCCTCATTTAAGGTGCACGTATGCTGAAGTAGGAAAATGTTAATTAGGTATCAGGGGAGCAGCCATGCATGTGATCCGCTGTTACCGGACCGGACGAACTAAAACTTCGTAACTCAATGTATATTACAGTATAAACGATCTTGATACAATGAGGGGTAAAAGTGAGGGGGGCGCGGGAGGTGTCCTTACCCCACTTCCCAAAAAATATCTCTGACGTCCGCCCACTTCCTAAAAAATTGCAGTGAACAAAGACAGGCACGAGGAACAGCGTTAATTATCCGTCACCTCTAAATTTTCAGATCCACCTTTACCCCTGAATGCAGCTACAACTATTTTGCAGATAAAGCATTTGATCTTATACTTAATCTGTACTCTTCGTTTTCTTTTCTTTTCTTATAAAAACAATCGAGTTCTGTACTTTTCCTCAGAATATACCTGTAAGTGACAATACTTAACAATTTATCGTAATTCCAGATGGACAATAATACTGGTTCAAGACTACATAGCAGTAGTGACTTGTAATAATGCTTCTCCTTCCTTACCCAAACAAACCATTGGAACTACAAAACGTAACATTTAACCTAAGGGTAAAAGCCGTATACACTTTTCCCCTTTTGATATCCTTAAGCATACACAAATAACACCATTATTTTTGACGATTATTTATGACACTAGATACCTCGTCATGCACTATTATAAACTTTTGACATGATTAAGAACATTGCAATGTCATGAGAAAAAGGTATAAACAAATTTTATAAGTCTTTATGCATCTCAACTACAGTGTCTTGTCTAAGACAGAATAAAGTAAGTGCTTCGGTTCCTGACGTAGTTAAACGCTTTTTGGCGATTAAGGTAGGGATATTACAGCATTACATTACCACGGGTATGAGAAGCGGATTTCATTATCCTGAAATTTTTGTTATTTATATGAAATTTTTGAATTTTGGTTTCTGTTGCTTCTCAGTAACGGAAGCTTCCGAAATGATATAGAGTTTCCAGTGCTGTGTAGTAAATCCATGTTGAAAAAGCGGTTTTAAAATATTATATACAGTTTTCACAACTATTATAAAATGTGAACTAAATTAATTTTATACAGAATTGTTAAACGATGCAGATAATGAGATGAAGTAATTAAATATATGCAATTATAGTTTGTCAGTTATTACTATTCTAATTATACGATGCAATGTCTCAGAGAAATTATATAATATAAAATGTAGTACAGACTCTGTAGCTCATTTACTTCCTTTGTAGGGTTCTTAGTTCGATGACACAACTTTCGTGAAATTAATTTTGTGTAAACGAACGCCATTTATGAGCATTTATTTCAGGTTCTCTCGTTTTAGTCCAACTCCCCAAATCTCTTGATTGCACAATTTCATTAATTGCAATTGTATACATTAGCTTTGAAGCATAATTAAGATGGTTTATCCTTATGTAACCGTTTTACGCAGATTCAATACTTTTGTTGTCCCAGGGTTTAAATGTTCAGTGGATCGTGTTTCGTGACAGTATCTCAAAAATGAGGGAGGTAAACCTTTTGAAGTCGACGATATCATATACAGAGATCGTATCATAACGAAATGTGTTACTTCAACCAAACCTGCCCACTCTACACCGCGCGTACACTGCGTTGTGATCGAACTCACTCAAAAGCGCACCAAAATTTAGCCACTAGTTACTCGTACAGCCAAATTCAATGCTTTAATTTTGGACTTGCATTGCAGGTGTAACGTACGAAAAGAAGAGAGAAAAATGACATTTGATAGATTCTAGTTTAAGGTCTCACGATTATGCCACTTACAGTAAGGTAAACGATGCTTAAGACAAGTGAATGATAGTGGAATAATTGGTGGAAAGAAAAGCTGGGTGGAAATGGGAATATCCATAGGAAATGTAAGGGTTGTTCAGAGTAAACAACTTTCGAATCAGTCTTTTGGGTAGAAACGTGGATCTCATCAAACAAAGCCTAGAAATATTTCGGAAAACTTATTATCTCTAATAGGGGAACACTTGAAGTCCATTCCACATGAAGGAAGTCGCTATTGTCCAGCCGAAATTAACCTATTGTATTTTGATAACTGCATGTTGAACATTAAATCATTCATTCCATTTTTAACGAGAGGTACAAGGAAAAGCTAAGTTAAAAATGTTTTATAAACCCAAACTGAATACTTCAAGTCAATATTTGCATTAAGTATACGGAAACCCAAAAGATGATTTCAGGATTTTTACAAACCTTTATTATGAACTACATACAAGAAACACAGCAGAAAGAAAGGGAATTCATGACACTTCTAAAAGTACAGATCATACCTCTCAAGTATCCACATTCGAATTTCATTGTTCTCAAACTCCACCTAACCCAAACTATATGAGATAACCAATTTTACAAAAGAAAGTTCCCTTTTTATTGCTTTAATATACATGTATTACTAATGACTCAAATCACTGCTATACATTTACGAAATATGACAGGTTAAACCACCCAATCTCTCTTATATATATTCAGCTTGACTCTATAAATCCAACTTTAGAAGTTTCCTATTATTTTTACGATTGTTTTGCTTTCTGATGATGTAGGTGGTTCAAACAGAAATTTTGGGATGCCTAAGTTTAATCTTTAGTTGCTAGAGTTTATAAAAAGGATGTACTTCCATTGTATTCGGTGAGAGAGCATGGTTTTTCCCAGTCGACCGGAATTTTGTTCTAATCAGAAAAAAGGATTACAAAAGAAGGCCTTATTCAAAGCCTTATCTAACTGTAATGTAGTGTAGGAAAAATCCATCACCTTTTGAAGTTGTAATGAACGCACAGTTTTTACTAACCGTGAGCCTTGCATGAACAGTTTCTTTAAAAAAATGAGGTTTAAAAAAATGTTTAGTCGAAATTGTTTTAAGGTTTTGCGTTCAAGTGAGGTGTGTGTCGAACGTAATACCTAAGTAGATGACCGCTTTGGTAGCCCGCAGAGGAACCTGGTCTACGTGGAGAGATAGTCAAAGTGGATTTCGACAGACTTTGGTACTTTTCTTTGATAGACTGAAGATGATAGCCTGCGTTTTTGTAGCATTGATGGTGAGTTTCCAGTGTCGACACGAAAGGCAGAAGTCAGTGATCGCTGTTTGTAAGATATTATTGAAATGCTGGATGGATGTTCTTAGAGCGAAAAGAGCAGTATCATCTGCACATTGGAAAGAACTGATTTTATCTGGAAGGTTTGGCATGTCAACGACAAACAGAATGTATAACAGGAGTGAAAGGACAGAACCCTGTGGAACTCCTGATAGTAAGACAATGAGATTAGATAAATGTTTGTTAATGGCAACATAGGTAAGACGATCTGAGAGAAAGTTAAAGAAAAGCGGTATGTATGCTGTAGGAATCTAGAGCCTAATCAGTTTATAAATAAGACCGAGATGCCAAACTTTATCGAAAGGTTTCTCGAGATCGAATAAGACTACACATGATGGTTTTATTCTATTATAATCTGTAGGGATAAGGCTTGTGAGACATAAGAGTTGATAGTTTATGGAGAAACAAGGACGGAAGCCTGCTTAAGTGAGAGGAATGATACTTCTGGTGTTGAGGTAAATATGAGGGCGTTTAACGAGAATGCGTTCTAGAAATTTGCTAAATGCGCTGGTGAGCTGGAATGGTCTATAAAATAAAATCTCATGAGGAGATTTATGTGGTTTTGGAAACAAGTATTCAGATGTTTTCCAATGAAGGGGGAAGTCACATTTACGGAATATGAATGTAAAATGATTGGCGATGAGGACGAGCAATGCAGGAGGACACTCTCTGATCTGGCAATAGGTGATATTATCAAAGTCAGGCGCTGTGTTTCGTTTACATTTGATTGTATCTGTGACCTCTTGAACAGTGATGGGTGCAATAACATGGTGATCCATAATGAGTTCAGGCATGGTATTGGGTTGCAAGAACGGAGAAGTGTCAGCTGTGTCTGCAACATGAGGTATAGCGCCAGGTGGCGGTGGTGTGAAGATGTTCTGCAGGTGATCTGCGAAAACATTTGTTTTCTCCGTATCTGTTTGAGCAGCAGAATTGCCGATCAAAGTTGGGTATGGAGATTTTGTGAACTTTTGTCACAAAGCGTTAAACCTTTTCCAGAACTTGGTAGGATGATTGGTGGTAGACAGATTACTGCAGGTTTCAATCCAACAACGAAGTTCATAGGCCTGGATGTAATTGTACTCAGTTCTCTGCAATTGCTGATGATTACGTAAAGCTTCAGGATTTCTGATGTGAATGTACACTCGATAGAGTTGGCAAGAACGTGAGATCTTAGTCACATAATGTGCGGGCAGTCGAGGTTCATATGGAATATTTTTGCTAGTGGCAATGAAGAGAGTGCTCGCTTCCTATATAGTTTGAGTAAGTGTATAAACCATGGTATATAGACCGTCTTCTATAATGGAGGACGATAGGTGCTCGATACGTTGAGCAAGGTAAGAGCGACAGCTGGTCCAATTAGGTTTATCAAATGTATAACAGGTACTGGAAAATATTTGCGAGCGAGAGGATGTAGAAGAGTGGAAGTTTATGGTGAGTTTAACAGGAGCAGGATCACTACCTAGTGTATCAAGGACTGCAACGGTGCTTAGAGGTAGGAGATTGCTAGATGTGATAACGATGTCAGGTGTTGTATTTGACTCTGGGCGAGTAGGGTTTGACAGCTGAAGAATAATTCTAGTGGTATGTGTGGTGGTAAAAGCCGCGAAATTGGTACGATCGTGATCTGAGTGACTGTGTATATTGAAATCTGTCATGCTGATGTAGTGGCGATAGGTGTTTGAAATGTGCTGTACAAATTGTATCGCAAGGGTATGGCCAGGCCGGATGTAGATTGTTGCGCAGTGAAGATAATTGATTTAAAATGGATACTGATAACGATGTATTCTGGTAACGGAGTAAGAGCACAATAGAACTGGCGATAAGGTAAATCAGGGGAAGACCAACCACTACAAACCTATTAGCTCTCTGTGCAGGCAGAAGATTGTCAGCGCTTAAAATCGTATATCCCGTTAGGCAACATGGTGTTCATTTGGTAAGAAATGTTTCACAGAGGAGAAAAACTGTGATATGTTCCTTTGGTAGCAGAGTTTCAATCAATAGATTGTTCTTTGAAAAGGATTTCATGCTCAAATATAGAAATTTAAGTGCCATGATGAAATGAAATTTAACTAGTTGGAGCTTTTGGAGATGCATGAAAATGTACTGAATTCCAAGAATATCTTACCGTGAAGTGAATGTGAAATGTTGCCTTGGCTGCAAGGGTGATTTGCTGCAAAATGTGTGGACGGATGAAAGGGTGGATATTTTGTAGTGCAAGGTTTAGAAAGGTGAGCAGTTGATTTACTGTAACCGGAGTATCAGGTTCAGGATGTTGCGTTGTTGATTCCGGTTTAGCTTTACATTTGTAACTTTTTGTGGGGTGTTTGTCAGGACATGTAGCGCGTTTCGCTGGCTGATGCAAATTAGTACATAGGCGTGTAGAATATGGACTGGCACCGTAGCATCATTTGAAGTCATTCTTGCATTCAGCTGTACTATGGGTGTTATATGCCTGACAACGTTAGCAACGTACTGGTAATGGTGATATTAAACGTGATGGTTCGACTCTATATTTCCGATTGTGTAAGCTCCATGAGCAATCAGATCGTTCATTGTCTCTTGATATGAGGAAAGAATACGAACGATGAAGGTTGTCCCACGATCATTGCTGACTCTAAGTACTTTGGAAATGGTGAAATCGTTGAGCTGTAGTTCATCGTGACCTTCTTCATCCGTGTAAGTCCTATCTACTCCAAAGATGACAACAGAAACCATTATCTAAACCTTCTTGAAAACAATCTGGTAAAATAACTGCATATGATAGCTAAGATCTTAAATTTAAGAAAATTCTTATTAAGTTTACTAACTAAAGATACATTGATTATGCAGACCGAACTTTTTTTATTTTAAAATTAAGCATACTAGAGAAAACATGAACGGGTCTCATACATTATCGAGTATTTTACTAAAGATTCTTGTGCACTATTGCATTCTACATCTGTATTTTATATAAGGAAAGGAGTTTGGTACCGCATCTGAACGATAGATTTTGGGTTGAACTCTCTAGTTGGATCGTAAAGTCAGGTGTGGCGAATCGTAGTTCGGTTGTGGTTTGGTCGAGGGCAGTGAGTGATTACCTCCTGCCTGAGCTTCAGAAATACAAATTATTTAATTTATTGTATACTGATATACTTACAAAAGCAGTAAAACTCTAATGTCGGTGGAGAATTTTGACCCTTCAAAACAATATATGAAAGAATGTGGGTTTAGAGGTGCTTCGGATACAAACATAACTTGTGACTCGAATCAATAGTTCCTTTTATGATTCTGCTTTGGGAAGAGTAAAGTTCTCCGATACAGTGCTGCGCCATGGAAAATCAACGGCGATGCTAGAGTATACGACGGAGTCCCCCGAACAAATGAGTGATGTTAGCAGACCAGCCGCGAAGTGCTACCAGGATGACGCGAATCGTAAGAGAATTTTGAAAATTTAACAATGCTTTTCTTTCATTTTGAGCACTTTTAATTACTTTCTTCCTTTCATTTTATATATGTGCACATGCATTTTCCAAACATGAGTAACATTATAGGACCACTTCCTAAAGCTGCTGTTATTCCTGTTCATGTACACTATTCTAAGTAATTTTTCTGTCTTTTTCTTCTTTTATTTTCTTTTTCCTATCAAATTTTGCGCCCCTTTACTTCGGCGCCCGGGACCGTCGCTCCGCTAGCCCCTCTCTCGGCATGGCACTGCTCCGGTATAAGAAAATTTTCACGTTTTACATTAGCACCCTATGGTACGAGTATTGTTGACTATCAAATATATATATTTCTCAAACTCAACGCGGCATTTTCCCCTCATTAAGCCCCAGTAGACTCCTGGTTCAAATCTTGTTTTAAATAGTAAATCTCCTTTAGTTATGGAAATGGACGATTAACTGGAATCGAATGAGCAAAGTCCTATTAAGAGGCCCTATCGCAGCGAAAATAAAATACCGCTTATTTTACAGTAATTGTGTGATACTTTTAAATAGATAAAAGATAATCGAAAAGTGGAACAAGAGGTCGCTAACCAACATTGTTTACATGAGATATCGTTATCACGACTCATGTATCTGCTTTCGATTTACAGCTATTTAGAAAATCGGAATTTATTTTCGCGTTTCTAAATGGATGCAAACGGAAAGCTATTAGATGACTGGTGATAACGGTCACTGGTACAAATCCTGGGGGATGAGGGATTATGTCCTCCCCAATCTTGGAACTGGGGGGACTCTTCTCCCAAATAATCCGATTTGAAATATGATTTTTTTGGGGGGGAGAAATGTAATGATTTCTGTCCGATTGCCACAAAGGAAAGTGAGATGAAATTTATGTCCCTCTAGAATAAGGCTCATATCTGCCCGCCTCCCAATCTTGAAGGCAACTCTGCTTCCCTGATCTTCCACTGTATTGTTTTTCAACTTCTAAAATATTTTGAACATAACTAAAAGAAATTGAACGATCTTGCCAGTCTCCCCCCCCCCCAATCCTGAAGACAGATTTGCACTACTTATAATGGCGCCTCTTTCAAAATAATATTGTCTAGGGCGCGTTTGTTTCACATTTCGATTATCTTTTATCTATTTGAAGAACACATAATTATCGTAAAATTAGAGGTATTTTAATTTCAGAGTGATTAGGTCTATTAAATTACTTTATCTTAATCCCGTATCACAACCACTCTCGATTCTAACGTACGGATTGAATCAGGGCTTTTGAAATCGAAGGCAAGAGTAATAACCATAGGCAGAAATGTAAACAGGAATTTATTTTCGGGGGATCCAATAATATTCGGGGGAAGATCCAAATTCAATATAATGATAAAGTTTATTAAAATGTGTAAAATCACCCACAAAAGTTATAGTGAATTTATAAAAAGTTGAGATTTCGGAGAGGTTCAGAACTCTAGGATCCAACCCTAGGTACATTTCTGATCATGAGAACCAAAAATTAATTAATTTATTTATAATTATTTGATGATTCCGAAATTTTCATATCGAGTGCGTACAGATGGCAAGCAAGACGGGTGAAACGCGAAAAAGGATTTTATTTTCTACTCTTATGATACTTAGTTTCTTTCTGTGCATATTTTGTAATTCTTTTCAATCATGAAATGTGTTATGGTATTGTATCGTTAGAGGCGTATATTGGTTTATGATAAAATGAAATGACTTTTCATTCCTATAGTTCTTCTACAGCATTTTCTTTTCTATGTAATAATATACCACTTTTAGAGTTGCATTTCTATGTATCAACCCCCATACTCTACATACAGAAACATTTAATTTTTTAAAATATTTTATGTATCTAGACGTACATGTATGTCAGTAGGAAAATCATGATCGATCTGGCTCAACATTAGCCATAAGAGGCCAACTCACAAGCCCGTGGGAAAATGACCACCGTGCACCGTGAGCCCACGGTCTTTTACGACCTAAAATTTAGGGGTGAATTTAATCCCTTTTATGAGCGCTTTTTAGGGGTTACGAAATGGATCGATCTGGGCCAACATTAGCCATAAGAGAACAACTCACAAGCCCCTGGGAAATTGAGCACCTTACATCGTGAGCCCATGGTCTTTTACGACCTCATTTTAGGGGTGACTTTATTCCCTTTTATGACCACTTTTAAGGGGTGAACTCGTTCCCTTTTACGACCTCCATTTTAGGGGTGTATTCATTCCCTTTTATGAGCATATTTTTCAACCCTTATTTTAATATAGCAGAAATTACACTCAGATTATGAACATACAGAAGAGAAGATAACACATAGCACTGTTTTAACATAGCAGATAACATATAAGATTACGAACACATAACATAGCAAGGGTGTACTCGTTCCCTTTTATGAGCATATTTTCCAACCCCTATTCTGAACATAGCAGATAACACATAGAAAAGCAGATAACACATAGCACTATTTTAACATAGTAGGTAACATAAGATTACGAACACATATAAGAGCAGAAGACTACATAACATAGCAGGCCTCCATTTTAGGGGTGAACTCGTTCTCTTTTATGAGTATATTTTTCAACCCCTATTTATCATAGCACATCAGACAGAGACTACGAAACATAGTGAAGATTAGATAACACATAAGAGTACATAACATAACAAGGGTGTATTCATTCCCTTTTATGAGCATATTTTTCAACCCTTATTCTAACATAGCAGAAATTACACTGAGACTATGAACACACAACAGAACAGATAATACATAGCACAGTTAATAAAAGAACATGGCTTATTTTCCAACCCCTATTTTAACATAGCAGAGATTACACTGAGACTACGTAACACACAACAACCTTCATTTTAGGGGTGAATTTATTCCCTTTTATGATTACTTTTTCAACCCCTATTTTAAGACAATGAATACCTATGTAACATAGCGATTCGATACGCTCTTTGAACCGATTTGGATGAAACTCGGCATATGGGGGTTTTCGACCATGCTGAGTACGAATATCATACATTTAGCAATTGGTCATCAACTACTACATGTCCCAAAATTAGTGGTCATCGAGGTCAAAGGTCAATATACTTAAAACCCAATAACTTGAAAACGAAGCAACGTATTGAGGTGTTGTTTCCACATTTAGCAATAGGTCATCAAATACTACATGTCCCAAAATTAGTGGTCATCGAGGTCAAAGGTCAAAATACTTAAAACCCAATAACTTGAAAACGAAGCAACGTATTGAGGTGCTGTTTCCAAATCTAGTAATAGGTCATCAACTACTACATGCCCCAAAATTAGTGGTCATCGAGGTCAAAGGTCAAAATACTTAAAACCTAATAACTCGAAAACGGAGCCAAATATTGAGATGCTCTTTCCACATTTAGTAATTATTCATCAAATACTACAAGTTCTAAAATAGTGACCATCGAGGTCAAAGGTCAAAATACTTAAAACCAAATAACTCGAAAATGGATCCACATATTGAGGTGGTGTTTCCACATTTAGTAATTGGTCATCAGGTACTACATGTCACAAAATTAGTGGTCATCGAGGTCAAAGTTCACAATACATAAAACCTAATAACTCGAAAATGGATCCATATATTGAGGTGCTATTTCCAAATCTAGTAATTGGTCATCAACTACTACAAGTTTCAGAAATAATGGTCATTGAGGTCAAAGGTCAACATACTTAAAACCTAATAACTCGAAAACGGAGACACATATTGAGGTGCTGTTTCCAAATCTAGTAACAGATCATTAACTAGTACATGTTAAAAAGTACTGACCATCAAGGTTAAAGGTCAAAATGCTGGTCATCAGGTACTACATGTCCCAAAATAATGACCATCGAGGTCAAAGGTCAAAATACTAAAAACACAATAATTCAAAAACGGAGACACATATTGAGGTGCTGATTCCAAATCTGGTAATAGATCATTAACTAGTACATGTTTTTTAAAAAGTACTGACCATCAAGGTTAAAGGTCAAAACTTAAAAACGGAGCCAAATATTGAGGTGCTGTTTCCAAATCTAGTAATTGGTCATCAACTACTACAAGTTTCAAAAATAATGGTCATTGAGTTCAAAGGTCAATGTCGTAAATGAAACCACATATTGAGATAACGTTTCCTCATTTAGTAAATTTGTATGATTTATTCAATTTTGTACAAAGCAGAAAAAAAGTGAAGGAGGAATAAATTTGAGTGGCTTAATTACTTTTGTATTAACAAGAAAGAAAGCAAAGATATGCCATATTAACTAGCTGAGAATTATATGTCATCTTGTATTATTTAAGCAAAACGAAGGGCTAAATTTGAGAAAGCGAACATGGACCATTTTACTCAAATTTGGATGGAGTGTTTATCTTTGTACGAACCAGAAAAAAATGAAGAAGGTTCATATTTCTGTACAATTTTATACTACCCAAATAATCACAAGAAAATCAAAGAAGGTTCATTTTAACTAGATCAGCATTTTATACCTTTTTGTGCTATTCAAATAATAGAGACAACAAATTTCAGTGGTCTATTTCATTTTTGTACCAATCAGAAGAAAAGCAAAGATATGCCATTCTCAGACTTTTATACCATTTTGTACTACTCCAATAAACGAAGGAATACCAGAAAAAAATAAGTGAAGAATGAATAAAATTTAGGTGGATTATTTTCTTTTGTACCAACTGGAAAAGAGAAGAAGAGCTATTTTAACTAGCTCTTTATGTAACTTTTGAAATACTGAAATGTTCTATTTTTGTATCAATCAGAAAAACCCGAAGAAGGATCATTTTAACAAGTTCATAATTTCGATGTTCTACTTTTTATACCAACGAGAAAAAATGAACTAGCTGAATATACGAAATAATAAATTTAAGTGACCTATTCAATTTTGTACCTTTGAGAAATGTCATTTTTAACTGGCTTAGAATTTTAGTTTTGTACCACCGAGAAAAAAAATTGCACCATTTTCGAGTATTCAAATAAACAAAGGAATTATAATTTGTGTCAACTCTAAAATCAATTAAACGAAGTAATGCATTTGAAAAACCGAAGTTGAGTATTTTATACCATTTTTTATTATTTCAACAAACAAAGGAAAAAGCAAAAAAGGACCATTTTATATCATTTTAAAATAATCTAATAAACAAAGGCATAAATATGAGTGAGCTATTTTTGTAGCAACCAGAGGATCATTTTATACCATTTTGTATTACTCAAATAAACGAAAGAACAAAATTGTACTCACCAGAAAAAGCGAAGAAGGTCCAATTTAGCTAACTCAGAATTTATATACCGTTATACTAGCTCAATGAACGAAAGAACAAATTTGGGTGTTCTACTTTTTATACTAAACAAAGAAGAACCATTTTAGCTAGCTGAGTATTTTACACCATTTTGTACTGCTCAAATAAACGAAAGAAAAAGCGAAAAAGACCAATTTAACTAGCTCAAAATTTATATACGTTTTGCACTACTCCAACAAACGAAGGAATAGAGTATTTAGTTTTGAACCAAGCAAAATAAGAATAAAATTTGGATGGACTATTTTCTTATATACCAACAAAAATGGAGCAAATTTGAGTGGCATACTTACATATTTTTGTAGCAACGAAAAATCAAGAAACCGAAGGAGGAATAAATCTGAGTGACCTATTCAGTTTTGTACTAAAGCGAGAAAGGTAAAATTTAAGTAGCTCAGTATTTATGTACATTTTGTACTACTGTAATTAACGAAGGAATAAAATTGGATGTTCTACTTTTTATACTAATCAGAAAAAAACGGAGAAGGGTCATTTTATTTAATTTTGTAGCGCTCAAATATACAAAGGTATAAATCTGTGTGACCCATTGAGTTTTGTACTAAGCAGAAAATTTGTTGGCTCAAATAAAGAAACCTATTCAGATTTGCCGTCTTATTAAAAAGCGAATAAATTTCTGTTGTACCTTTTGAGCTCTACAAATAAACGAAGGAAAAGCAAAGAGAGACCATTTTTAACTAGCTTGGAATTTATGTGCCTTTTGTAACGAAGAAACAAATTTGAGTGGTCATTTTAACTAATCCTGCTGCGAGTAGATCAACAGTATGGCATTAACGTAAAACGAAAGAAACGAATTGCGACTTTCATTTTCGAATACATATGGATTAGAACAGACTTAAGAGGACCAAGCATTATTTTAAACTCGTATTCTAGCCAATAATTAGGAACCCACTAGTAGGGCATCGATTTATCGTTTGCAGTAAACCTGTTATGCTTTGGAATGAATGAAATGGTGAAATGAAGAAAGTGAGCGAAAATGAGAGAACTCAGTGAAAACCCACATATATGGTGTTTGTCCACCGTAAAGTCCATTTGGTGTAAATGGGAGAAAATCAGGGAACCCATCCACCAGAGGTGAACGCTTTACCAGAGCCAATTCAATAAGCAAGTGATGAACATATTTTTGCGAAAATAGTGTTAACCCCAATTGAATCCAATCTGAGAAATGCCCCAGGGGATAATTCTTAGCCTCGGGGTATTTTCTCCTCCCCTACCCATGAAATCATCACCTTCGGCTATAATCATAAGATAAAACCATTAGTTAGTTAAATTTGAGTTGAGTTGATTTTGAGCTTAACGTTCTGCTCAGCAGCGAGGCTATATGAGACGTGAACCTAATGATTAACATGGAATCCAAACCGCATGAGCTCTTGCCGAGAATCGATTCGGGTGTCCCTCATTCTCTTGTTTACTTGGAAGCTCAGAAAACCATTTGTATCTCTACGTCCATTTCAATAGTAGTAAAGCGAAAAATAGGCACCACTAAGCAAGGGTACCGATTTCTCTGTAACTTTAGGAGTGGGCATTAAGGTGTGTTTCGTTGCAGACAAGGGTTTAAAGGATTTTATGACTAATTCAAATTATGCCCAATACTGAATATTCATAAAAATACATTTGACCATTCAGGGTTTCCGGGACCCCCAGAATTGGCCCCCTTGCCACTAAGCTTTGTTGCATAAGTGTTTTTACTGAAAGATGCGATACATTATCTTCCCAGAAAGAATCTACGTTCGTCTTTCCGTATATGTATATACATTTGTGAAATCCATTATGTACAGTTCAAATAGCTTACAATGCACTTTTTCTGTGTAAATATTGTATTTAGATTCATTATAATATAGTACTTTGAGCTGATTGTGAAACATTAAAATTGATCTTTTTGGCTAGTGCAGTTGAAAATGATGGTAATAACTTTATCCAATGTACGTACAGTATCTTGATAAAATAGATAAGTGATCATCAAGAGTATGTTGAAACTAACACGAAATCGTATTACATCTAATTGAGCAACACTGTCAGTACTTCACGACGAGAAGCAGGCAACAGAAAAACTTATTTTGAAAGTAATCTGCTTCTAACAGCGCTTCTTCCTCTCTTCTCAAGAAGCAACCCTTCCGCGCAAGAAGAAAGAAACACACGCATCTACGAAAGCAGGAAGAAAAATCGCGCGTACGTTTTTTTTTCTTTTACCATTCCCCGTGAACTGCAAGTGCATTTGCAGAAGCAACCCTACCAATGCTCTCACACAAGCTGGCACTTTGTGATTCTCAATTCATTTAGATCACGGCAAGCAATTCAGTGGAAAGTACAAATGGTTCATTAGAAGAATCGATTCATTTCTGGCAAGAATCATAATTCATTTGATCCACGCTATGATTCGTTCATAATGATCGAATCATTCATGATCGAGACAACGCTAGTATATATCTCTGAATGTTAGAGACATGAAATTGACTATATGAACTTGTGTTTGAAATAATTAGACCAGTGTTTCACAGTGTTTCACAGTTTCACACCATTTCATTCACCATTTCCTTTAGTCTACACGATGATAATCATGGAACGTAAAAGTTTTTAACATTTCAGTTCATTCCGCGTATACTCAATATTTCCTCGAGGGAAACCTTTTAAAATGATCATAATAATGTTAAATATAAGTTGATGTGCTAACTCTCTTTCTTCTCTAGCTCAAAAGAATTCAAAAAGATCATTATCTTTTGCCAGTCAAGAACAAAATAGAACATATTTTAGAATGTAATAGGATAAAATGGAAATCTTGCAGTTTAACATTCCACGTTTATGTGCATTCATCTAAGGAAAACGAATGATTAAGGCAAGTAAATGATGATGGAAGAATAGGTGGAATAAGGGTGTGGGAGGAAACGGGTGTACCAAGACAAAACCTACGAACATCATTACGTACAATACAAACTTATTTAGCAGTGGATCAACCCAGAAACCCCACACACCGGAGGTAACAGATTTAAAACTGAGTCACGGTGACCTCAGAATAGAATAGAATGGATTGTGAGATAACAATTTACTTTAATTAAACATCCGCCTCTTCTTTAGCCTATAGTGTAAAACTGTAAGACTTATAACAATAAAAGAAATTCATTAACATCATGTCTACTTTATAAAGTGTGCATAACCTGGACAAGTAATACGCACCAGAAATGAATATACCACTACGGACTCATTGTATAGTACTTTTTGTATTTAAAACCAAAAACATGAATGTAACATATACCTTGTACATAGGGCTCTATATATTTCCCCATATTAATATATACGACAATAAGAAGTTGAAAAGAAATTGTTAAAACTGCTCGTATCTCGTCAAAATCTTATGGAGTAGCTGCATTTCAACAAAGTATTTTCTCGAAAACTGAAATCGGCAGAAAAAACGTGTAACAGGTTTAGTTTTTGCCTCAAGCCCTAATATGAAAACAGGATGCAAAATAACAACAATGGGAGTAGAGCAACACCAAATTATTGAAACTTCATAACAGTGTTCCCGTGCCACCACTCACCCCAATGCAACGCAGGCTGTCATGTGGCAAAGGTGATACACGAGGTTGTACTTCCTCACAAGGAATTTATAAAGTTGCGCAGAAAAGAAGTGCAGTAGCCCAAGCGATTCATATGATCGAGTAATTCCCACTCAATTCATATGATCGAATAATTCATCTGCGCAAAATAGATGCGAGGAAACCTAACTGATCCAATGAGCGAATCATTCCCAACCAATTCACTTGTACGAAGGAAATGCGCTGACAACGAATTCATATGAGCGAATTAAATGATCGAATCAGAATAAATAAAGCGATTCTCCGAAATGAATCACTTTGCCCATCACTAATACATACATTTTATTATAATAACTTCCACATTATTCTATCTTTCCTTGGTAGTATCCTCCGCCAGAACCGTAATGCAATGTGAAAATTTCAAGCTACGCGTAAGCGATTTGGCCCTATCGTATATCACGCTGTTTGTCGTTCACTCACTCAGGACTCCTTCTTTAAGATGGAGAAATTATATGTATTTACAAATTAAAAATTACCAGACAGAAGTTAATTATGGTAATTGTCTGAGATTGATATAAATTAATGTCTCACGAAAGAAGTATATGCTAAGAAATGATGATCAGTTTATTCTCACCAAATTAGCAACGTTCCTGCCACCTCTTGCGCCAACATCATGTAACTAGAGTTAATATCAGTGAGATGTACAGTCGCCGAAGTTGAATTGTAATCGTAGAGATGTACTTTGAGCATCTTTTTCACCTAAATGCTCACCTAAATAAACGAATAGTGAATAAATATCGGAAAAAAATATTTAACCATGCCCTGAGTGACTACAAATGTGGTCTACGCTAATACATGACATCAAAAGGCGACCGTTCGTAATTATCATTTTGAGTTTCACCTCAGATGATTAGTGGAATTCGTCTACTGGCCTTCCAGGAGAACTCACCACTTTAATTCTGTAGATCTGAATGTTATGACAAACTTGTGACAACGGCTTTCCAGTCGGACAACAAAGTAGCTAGATTCATCTTTCTATCCTACAAGCAGGGCTAGTATCTTTTTGTATTTTAGTTTCTGTTGCTTCATAGTGACGGAGGCTAGAAGAATTGTACCAGCTCGAGGTGCTCAGGTGACTGTTGTGTGTCCTGTAATACTAGGACACGACAGTTCAAAATCGTAATCTACAGTTTTCATGCATCACATGACTAACGAGTTCATCAAAATTATCCGTCACCACAGTTTTCTATTTTTGGCTGCCACATCATTAACGTTGGTATGTCTTTAAACCAATAGCGTCATTACAGATTTTGCTGGAGGGGGTAAAATGCTCTACTCATATAAGAATTTCAAGTTTTTTAATAGTTTATTAGTATACAATTAATTAAAACATATTTATTTCTCAAACAGGGGGGAAGCAATTGCCCCCTCCTGCTTACCCCAAGGGTGAGCACGGTGGCTCAAGGGGTAGAGCGTTCACCTCCGGTGCATGGGGTCATGGATTTGATCTCAGCTCGCGCCAAGTGATCTTTGTGGTAGAAAATACGGTGTGAGTGTTTTTTCTCGGTTTTCCCTTGTTTCCCCCACTTTCTACATTCCATCATTTCATTCATTTCTCATCTTCATCGTCTCCTTTAGCCTAACCGGGATAATCGTGCGACGTAAAACTCAAAAATATCATAACATTTGCCCAATCCAAATGACGCCCCTGCTTAAATTCAGCGCTTGAGCACAAAGCAATAACTTATATAAAACTCCTGCCGTATCCTTACTCATTTAACTATGAATTGGAGATATTTTATGCCTTGTCGCCCGGAGAGTTCGACTTACATCACATAATTCAAACTGGGAAGTGTTTCGACTGCAGATTTGTTTACCACGTGATAATTGTCATGACATACGATAATCCCAATGCGATAGTGAGTGTATATTCCATAATTTTAGTACGTACACTTTTCGCAGTTTCTTAATGTGGAAATAAATTCTAGATATGTATTAAATAATTATAAAACATATTCAGGAGGCAATGACAGCAAAAGCAATCGGAAGTTATTCTAATTGAATTAAATAACATTAATTTAGTTTGTCTACCCGCACAATTGATTCAATCTACGTAGATCGATATAGTTTATAAGGTAATTTTAAAAATAAACCTGAAGAATATGTGGGATTGAACGTAATTTAGGTTGTACCATTGACAAACTAACAAATCGCCATCATCTTTACAAAAGCTTCGAATTTGATCTTTCGTTTCTGATCTCAAGTTTCTCTCTCTTGCTTTCAATGATTTCGTTTTCAAATGCTAGACGAAGTGAACACTTATAATGAAAAACGAACTTTGGTAGTTGGCTACTCTTCCTATATTCCACAGTTGGACCTAATGCCTATGCTTGTGGTGTTACCATCTGAATCAAATTCCACTGCTAGGATATCATAATCTAACATTACATTTTTACAATAAAACACGAGAAAGCCAAAGATATCACAATTTAAAAAGTCATTCCTCCTGGTTCTTACTCGAGAAGTCACATCGAAAATGTCAGATGAATAAATCCATGGTGTTCAGTAGTATGCTTGAGCATTCATCCTTCTCGACTCTGATGAGCTGTTGGACGTCATATAACCGGCTCCCGTTGTATAACTCCGTATTTGTAAAGACAGTCACCTCTAAATTTTGGCATGGGTAGCTCTCGTACACCCCTCAATTTTTGGGACTGACACAAAGGACTACACTTTTAAATGCCGAACATTGCCGAAACTAAAAATTTGGTATGATTGCATAGGACCAAGATATATACCTTTGTAATTTTGGGTGAACGATTTTCTTTCATTCAATGGAAAATAAAAGTGCTGAAAATTTACATTTCGGAGGATTTGACCTATTTTAATTTGCTTCAAAAGGGTTTGTTGCATTATATGATCAGATGGATGAGTACAGGGTCCATTCTCATTCATACGACATGTGTACAATGAGCCACCCCCTTTTAAATTTTGGGAAAATACATTTGCCTACTCCTTAAGTTTAGGAATTGTTAGAAAATTTAAAAAAATGGTAAATGTTCTCTATGACTAGAATACATACCTGATAATGCTCGTTCGTCATCTTGTCATCTTGTATAGGTAAATTACCAAATAAACATATGTAGTCAACAACATTTCCAGGTGATAAATTATTGAATTTATTATTCTCTTTGATGAAGCTTTGTTACAAAATATGAATGAATAGAAGGATCCGTTCTCTTGAATAACACACATATGTTTTTGTGCACTTAACTGAAATTTGGAA
This sequence comes from Thermobia domestica, assembly GCF_964235325.1. Lineage (NCBI taxonomy): Eukaryota > Metazoa > Arthropoda > Insecta > Zygentoma > Lepismatidae > Thermobia > Thermobia domestica. The sequence continues at coordinate 50,955,006 of NC_137468.1, read as the reverse complement.
GTGTACACAGGATCGCCTTTTAAATTTGGAACTTTTTAACAAGTGAAAATTGGTAATTATTTTAGGACGTAAATAGACGTTACACATCTATGTAAATTTGGTTGGTACACTCGTACACTTTCATAAGAATTTTCCGGAGACATGCCGGAATTTTTAACAAAGTGTTCAATCACCTGCACAAACAGTTCAATATTCATCAAATCACCGTTCGCTGCCAAACCAAAAGTTCCTATCGGAGCATCATGAATCATATATACCGCCACGAGCTGGGATCGAACCAGGGACAGCAAACACCGGCGGTAGAGCGTTCACCTCAGGTGTGATCCCAGCTCGCGCCGTGTGGACTTTGTGGCGTACAACCACCATGCTCGTGGGTTTTCTCGGAGTTCTCTCGTTTCCTCCCACTTTCGTTATTCCACCATTTCCCTTATTTCTCAGTATCACCGCCTCCTTTAACCTAACCGGTATAAGTGTGGAATGTTAAACTTAAAGATTTCATTTCATTGTTTGAAGCAGTGTGTTTTCACTAGTACTTACAATATAAGAAATTGAAATCATGGTTCATCCTCTGAAATTTGCACTTTGTTAACCTGTTTGATACCTATCTTGGTTATCACTTTTGGCGCCTGGAAACAATACTTGCTGCTGTTTGCTGATGTCAAAATAAAAATATCAGATATGTACGTAAGAAATGCTTGATATTTTGGAGAAAAATTTGGATGTGCATAATAGTGACTGCAAAAAATTCAAAATACCTCAAACAAGATATTCCAGTCTAAACAAATTCGATGAGTGCAACATTTTAGCAACTAAAGCGTATCGGTAAATAAAAAAAATATTTCAAACGACCATTTTAAACAATATTTCCAAACTTTTTCCCGAAACATTTACGTAAATCAGAAAATGTACATTTGGGGGCCGCGGTGGCTCAGTGGTAGAGCGTTCACCTTTTGTGTATTGGCTCCCGGGTTGAAACCCTGCTCCCGCCAAGTGAACTTTGTGGTGGACAAACACCGTGTGTGTGGGTTTCCTCAGAGTTCTCCCGTTTCCTCCCACTTTCTTCATTCCACCATTTCATTCATTCCTCATCATCACCCTCTCCTTTAGCATAACCGGCATAAACGTGGGACGTAAAACCCAAAAATTTCATTTCATTTCAAAATGTACTTTCTTGCACATCTTTAAAGCATTGGTAGCCACAAAATCATATCTTTATTCTCGATTCTTAATTTGTCCAATCCTTTGTTTGGTTCGTAGCAATTTTTCATTCTGAAATATTTATTGTCGCAGACTACCATCAGAGTCACGTGGAATATTCTCTCGATGAAATGGACAGCGATCGGTTCGTGAATGAGAGATGATTTACTGTCTCCAAGTATCTTTTCAAAGCAGGCCCAAATCGTATACTGAGTCAGTTCACATGATTGGCACAAAATCATACAAGATGGCTTGTTTCCATTACGATGAGGGATCAGAGACGATATTACCATGACATCACTGTCGATATTCTCCAGTAAAGAATCTAGCATGCCCTAGGTACTGCTTTAAACCACTGGTGCATGGGATTTCATGGGTTCTCTTGGGGTTCTTCCGTTTTCTACTACCTTATTCATTTCATTGTTGTATTCACTTCACTTCATCACCGTCTCTTTTAGCCGGGCCGCAATAACTGTGGGACGTAAAAGATTTCATTTATTTCATTTGGACTTCGAGTATAAAACCTAAAATGTTGAACCGTCTATAGTGTTGAGGGGTTTCATTTAAAACAGTACAACCCAATACGACCATGGTAGGCGTATGCAACAGAAAAGATAAAACGGAATAATAATAACTCTGTGTAACTCAATGGCTTATGGAACCCGGAGGTTCAATGCTGCGTTAACAAAAGCTATCTACTGACTTCTATCCTTAACATGGGCGGAGTTAGGAATGTTTCTCTTGGGAGGCAGACCTCTTGTCTACTGGGGAGGTACGGTAACTACAAATGAGAATTGAAGGATATTATAGGTGGCACTTTTATTTTTTGTCAAAATGTTTTGGGACAATGTCCCCATAGCTCCGCCTATGATCCTTAGCCACCTCGATCCACTTAAAATGGAATAATAATATAAAAGGAAATTTTAAATATTGACGATGTTGTCTAAAAGTGGAAGGCAAAATCCCGGAATTAGTATGATGGCATATTATTTCATAAAATATTTAAGCAGAGAATCAATTTAATTATAAATCTTAAATTTTGTAATAAGTTTGCTACATTCTAACTAGAAAGGAAATCCGGGATTATACTAATCAAAGAAGCAACTCGCCAAACCAACGGACATATTTAGTTTATGTATGCATGTGAAATTAGCCTGAGATTCTTGAGATTCTGTTGAGACAAAATACATGTACTAAAATGTTTTGTCTACAAGTATTAAAATGAATGATGTATACAAGTATATTGCAGAAAACAAAGATAATAACTGTAGTAAGCATTTATTCCATGTACTAATACATGCTTCTTTGGAAGTTACGCTGTGGTATAAGAAATTAGGAAGTTTGTAACTTAAATTTGAAATATCAAACATTGTCTTTTATTATGATATCGCAGAAGGCGTATGCGATTTTAAAAATGCGTTAATTTCAAGGGCAAAAACATTTGTCTCACAGAGCAGTTTTATTTTTAAATTTTCTGAAGGACTAAAATTGATGCTGTACAAGAAACAAGTTGCTGAAACATTAAGCAAATGTTCATGCATAGTTTTGTTAACGAACCTTTTAATTGTCATGTGTAGTTTCCGAATAAAAGGTAAGTTTTTAAATCTTGTATTGATGCTGTACAAAATAGCTTTAATCAAACAGATATTTTATTATACTTTATTTAAAAAAAACTCTCAGTCGTAGTTGTAGAGATAGAAATAATTTAATGCTCATGTGCAGTTATCGAAAAATACATTCTCTGATATTAAACTTGTCATCATACAAGAACTATGGTACTAAAACTTCTAACTAATCATCATGCATATTTTTCAAGAATGAGAGAATTAATTCTCATATGTAGTATTTGATAGATGAATCTTATAATTCTAAAATTGATGCTGAACAAAAGACACGTTACGCAAACTGTTTAAAATTTTTCGTTGTTTTAAAATTGTTTTAAAATCTTTGTTTAACATTTTTCTTCTCTAAGCTAATGAAAGCTATGTTCCGCTAATTAATTTAGCCAAAGCACAGAGTGTGTCTAAAGTGTTCTGGTTACAAACTGTTCCATCGCTTTGCCCCTCATTAGCATTCCGCCTCTGAAAAATGTAGCATATCATCTTGTAATGTTTTGAGGAATAGACGCTTTAGAGCTAGAGTGTTGACGAAAATCGTGCTATACAATTTCATCACATTTGCACGTTTAGAACACAAAAACCTTTCCGGATATGGCTCATCATCTCGAACAACATTGCTGTATGTTGGTATATGTTGACTGATAGTTCACGGAAGATCTCAGTGCCGACCGTATTTAGATACCACAGAATTAAAAAAAAGTATTAACACAACGATTTTACAACAGAAAATTATAATTAATATTTTTCTTTTGTTTCCGCAATTATCTTTGTTTCTGGAACCCACAAAAAGCGTCCAGATAACGAAAAGTTATGATAATACAAGAGAAGTGAAAACACTTAATATACGAGACAGGTACAACATATCTCAGAATAGTAATACATATTTCGTAACAGCAAATGAATCACACATGCTTTATAGACAAAGTCATACTTTATTACAGTGTTCGTTCTTTTTGTATGCTAGTAATAATGGAAAACAAGAGTTCGTTCGTGAACAGATATTATGTATAAACCACCTGGAAGGTAATCATTTTGTTAAGAATTTCATGGTAACATTTTTAAGAATATTGAATTAAACATAATATCTTATTATACATTGAATTAGTTTCTGCACATTCTATGACTCAGGACTTGGTAAGTAATAGAGATCGCTCGTGTCAATTAGGATTAGTCAATAACAAGCAAGAAACATCACAACGTTCATGTTGTACTTTTCAAATATAAACACATTCCTCAGGTTATACTATCAACAGCTATTGTGCATGTTAAAGATAGTAGTTGTGTATCATATCAGTGTCGAGTTCTTTTCGACAACGGTGACTTTGTGACAGAAGATTTAGTACGAAAATTGAAATTAAACTAGAATAAGTATTGCATTCTTATACAAGGAATAAACGAGGTGTCTTCTGAAACTAAGCATTGTATAAATTACGATACACAACTTCCTGGCGTTTCGGCACCATTTATAGAACGAATAATAAAACTATTTACTCTTAATCGATGTTCTATAGCCCGGATCCTTGGATATATTTTGAGCCACACAAATAAACCAAAATTAATATGGTACCAAAACGTCGTTTATTATACCTTTTATGTTCGTCGTGATCTCTCTGATGTTATTTGTGTTATAGCTTACAGTATCTCTGTTTCTATGTCAACACTCAACCTATCGTCATGGTTACCAAAACAAACAAATACGAGGCCTTTTTTTTTAAAGCAACGTCCGTTTTGTTGTAGACACTAATAGTTGGCGCGCATACCGCAACGATCGTGTGCGTCGTGTACCGGCATGCCTCGAAAACAACCGTACTCAGTTTCTGCTCTGTACGGTTGTGTTCTGTGTTTTCACAATGTTTAAGACCATCAAGTCGCCCGCCGCGTGTGAGGTTCGCTCAGTGATACGTTTTTTGCCAGCAATAAACCTGTCTGCTGCAGAAATTCATCGACAGATTTGCGAAGTGTATAGTGATACTGTTATGAGTGCAAGCAAAGTGCGTAAGTGGGTACGAAAATTCAAAAATGGCCGTGACAACGTCCATGATGAGGACCGCTCCTGTCGCCCTTCTTCGATTACAGACCATTTGGTGGCTTCAGTTGAAGCGAGGGTTCGTGAGAACAGGTGCTTCACAACAACAGGTCTCTCAAACGAATTTCCCAACGTGTCGAGATCAGTGCATTACTAAATTGTTTCTGAACACCTAAAGTTTAGGAAATTGTGCTCCCGTTGGATTCCGAAACTCCAAACAGAGGACCACAAAAACCAAAGATTTGAGTGTGCGATGAAGTTCTTCACTCGTTATCACGAAGAAGGTAATGGCTTCTTGAGTCAGATCGTAACTGGAGACAAAACATGGGTTTCGCATATCACGCCCGAATCGAAGCAACATAGCATGGAATGGAGACACACATACTCGCCTGTAAAGGTGAAGGCCAAACAGGCTCTGTCGCAGCGCAAAATCATGGCGTCGGTGTTTTGGGATAGGCATGGTGTTTTTTAGGTCGACTTCATGCAACGAGGATCCACTATCAATGCAGAAGCATACTACCAAACCCTAAGAAAGCTACGCAGAGCGATTCAAGACTTTGCAAGACCTCACACTGCAGGTCAGACCCGCGATTTGTTGGACAGTTTTGGCTGGGAAGTTTTAGTCCACCCACCCTACAGTCCTGATCTTACGCCGAGCGATTACCATCTGTTCCTCCACCTCAAACAACACCTCAGTGCCAACCGTTACAATGACGACGATGAAAACGACAATTAACTCATGGTTATCGGAGCAGGCGGCAAGTTTTTATGAAGACGGTATTTTGAATTTTGTTGAGAGGTATGATAAGCATTTGAACGAACTTTGCAACTATGTCGAAAACTTTCTAAAAATACATTTACTTTTTGAAATAATCTCTCGTTGTGTACTTATGTTCCAACGGACCTTACTAAATAACACGCCTCGTACATACACGAAAACATTGATTTTTAAAGAATAATTATTTTTCTCTTCTTCTTCTTCTAACATAGAAATAGCTGACTAGTACATATTTAAGGAAATGTCACATATTGCCCAGAAAAAGTTTAAAAGAATACAACACATCGTTGTAAAATATTCCGTTAACATCAAGAGTATCAAATGTTTCAAGCACAATGATTTTTCTTTTTTTACCTCCCATTATGAGCAACTTTTCGGTACAGTTGATCAATTATGATAGTTGGAATTTATCCAAGGACATTAAATTACCAGATTCTATATTTTTTTCAAGTCAGACAGAATTAATATGTTGCTTGCAGTAGAAATATTCATCGCTGTAGATATTAATCATGCATCATGCTTGTAACACATACTTACCTGCATCTCATATGAGTATTCTTTTAACACTTTCGCTTTACTTCCAAGTTCATTTTGCTTTTGACTCATTGCTTTCAGTTCCTTCCCGTCACAGTGAATACAATTTTAATGTTGTTTCTATTTCATCATAATTCTACTATATCATTTCAACTATATTAATATTAGTGTGTCCAAATATTCCTTCCCGCGACCTATGATCGCATAGATCATAATTGCCATGTTCTTTCATTTAAAATATTTTCTACGAAATCCTGGAGGGCCTTTAGATAGAACGAAAATGAATCTTTTTAATATTGCACCCTCCTATTGAGGGAGTGTAAGGAATTTATTTCCAAGGGGTGTCAAAAATTTTAGGGGGGTGCTGTAGGGTGTTAGGGGGATGTAGATAAATCACTGTACTAAATAGAAAACGCCATTCTTTACGCATATTGTTGGAGGATGTGGCCTTACTCCCCAAGTAAAACCTCAAAAGTAAAACCAAGTAAGCTCCTGTTCGCCAGAACTTGTTGCTGGCAATTCATAGAGAAATCATTAAAGATTAATAAACCGTCTTATTTCGATTTCCAAAATTTTGGACAAGACGTTTTGAAACTCAGCTCGACAACACTTTATTGGGGGGCGCACGAAATAGACTTTTCTTCCTCCTAAACATTGTAAAGGAATCAACCAACGTTAAAACTCGAAATGATTAAATTCTACCACTTATTTTCGAATATCAACATCATCAACAAAATTTGATTCCTAACTTTTGAGTTTCTACGTACTTGCTAAAATTGATGGTGATCCAACAAATATTTCTTGAAGTTATTTTTCTTCTGGACAGACGGACAGACACATGGATAAAATACGGTTGGTTATCCGAACTCCTCAAAAGTAAATATGAAGAGTGAAGTGACGTAAAAGAAACGTATTTACTCCCGTTTCATGGTCGATCCACTGAATCACGCTCCACTTTTTTTCCGAAAGTGTTTTTTGTGGATTGTGTGCTTGTCAAGGGAAGTCATCCCTCAAATCGTGAATTGATAACTGGCGTTAGATGTCGAAAGCCCAGACATCTAACTCCTAATCCTAATCAATATTAGCTTCATCGTATAAGTAATGCTCAAATGCACTCACTCCGGTAAATCCAAAATCTCTCGGTATTGAGTGTGTAGAGCACTGACCAGCATAATCGGAAGGACATGATTTTGCGTCGTGTTTCCGTATATCCGGAGATCTTCCTAAAATTTCTCTCAGTTAGACCTGGTAACTGATAGGACTCTACATTCACAGAAAATCTTTCATCTCCTTACATATTCATGTTGTTGATTGATAATGATGTTTGTAAAATTTTCCTAGGGCTCTTGTATTAGGGCGATTCTTACAGAAATATTGATAAGTAAATCTAAAATCAATACGAAAGATGTTTCTTATTGGGTGCCTCGTGGCTCAATTGTAGAGCATTTAAATCTGCTGCTCACTGCCACTGGTTCGATACCAGCTCTCGCCAAGTGGCTTTTATGATGGGCAAGCACAGCGTGGTTATATTTCCTAGGAGATCTATCCTCCCTTCTACTTTCTTCAGTCTAACATTTTGTTCGTTGGCAAAAACACTTCTCCTTTAGCCACGGAGCATAAATGTGAAACTCTAAACTAAAAAAAATATTGTACAAGTGGATTGTGACCTTAACCTGGAATACCAGAATGGCTCGTACGGTCTTCATTGACCTTAATTTGACTAACTTAAACTTGAATACTTACGTTACACGTGATTTAAAGAAGAACAATTGTTAAGACCTTAGCAGGCCTAAGTAATTATAAAATAACTTTGCTTTGGAGGTGAAGTTATTGTTAAGCACCAATATAATTTCTCATTTTTCATTAGTGTATTACTGTACTATTGAGTAATAAATACAGAGACGTCATCTGGAGAGAAAAGCAGGGACACTTCGACCCTAGATTGTGAATACCATACTTTTAATGGGTTGTAAAGAAGGTGAATTTCTTATATCGGTGTAGCTCCATCATTGGCAATATCTGAAATAACGCTACTGGATAAGGAACATTAATGAAAAGATTATTAGTTAAGGAAATTATTTATAGACGATGTGATAAAAGTGGAAGTTGAGAAAGCCAAAGTTTAAAGTAGGCTCAATAGATTGGCATACAAATAGTAGAGAACATATTTTTTTTAGCATTTAAGCGTACTGGAGAGTTATAATAGAAAGGTGAAAAGAGTTTTCATAAGTCACTTTATAATATATTTAAGATATTCAATATGCTGTTCGAAAAATTTATACAAATTATGTTTTTTATTTTTATTAATGCTCAGTGTCGATGTCTAAGAGTATGATTACTTTAAGGAGAGTTCAAAAACTGAATTATAATTACATGTGGAGTGATTAGTTGTAACTTTTTGCATTCTAGTTTCTGTTGGTCAGTAGTGACGGAAACAGATTTTCATTACATTTTGTATTGTTTGTTTAAATATCAATAATATCAATATCAAATTATACAAACTTGATTGAGAAGTGTATTTACAGACAGTTTCAACAGATATATATGTCTATATATATATATATATATATATATATATATATATATATATATATATATATATATATATATATATATATATATATACAGATAGATACACAGATAGATAGATATACGATATGGGTGAACTTAAAACCGCATGGGGAAGTTTCTAGAAAATGAAGGAAAAGTATGTTGCTTTTAATCCTTAATAAAGATGCTGCACAAAAATTATACAATTTACTGAGGTAAAACAAATACTGAAATATACCAACATTACGCTCTTTATACGACACCATCACTACGACAAAGATATAGTACCATTAATGGGTAGACTTATAGACAAAATGTATGACAAACTGTTAAACGTTATTTTTTTTATATTGTACAAATTTAAGACGTATATGTTAAGTAGTGGATCACATGAGACGACACCGTTGAAAGGAAGTCATATTGTTAAGAAGCTATAAACTAACTATCCCAAAATTAAAATACCGGATGGTAAGAAGACTTTCACTCGGTTAGTTACTTAGGAGTTTAGCCTCCTTCGCAGCACCCGGCATATGTAAGACTTGAAACTACGGCTTGAAGTGTGATCCGTTCGAATCACATGATCTCCCAGCGGAAGTTGAATCAGGTTCTCCAGTGCACTCAGAGATCGTACCTAATAATGTTATCGCGAAAGAGCTTTTTAGCTCACTTAAGTGAATACGGTCGTTTTGTTGTTAAGCATTTAACTTTGATGCTTAGATGTTCTTGATATGATCAGACGATTTTTGAGTTTGTGATAAATAACACCATGTGTCTAAGGTTTATCGCTTTTCTCCCGTTTCCTATAATATTTCCGCCCAGTCAGTTCTTTAATTTAATTCATTTTCATTATTTATCAGTCTCCTTTTTCACACAGCCGTAATTAGGGGTAAGGCAAAAGTCAATGCTTTAAGCCTTTTTTGACAAGAACATATGCGTTGCAAAAAGTCTCCATGTGATTTCTGTCTTAAATAGTTGTTGAGTTAATTTTAGTTTAGCGTCCCGGTCCGCAGCGAGGCTATATGAGACGTGGACCTACTGATTAACGTGGAATCCGAACCGCATGAGCTCCCACCGGGAATCGAACCCGGGTCTCCCACGCCAAAGGCGCGTATGCTAACCGCTTAGCCACGAAGAGCTCCTTAAATAGTTGTAAAATAAAACATAATTGAACATTTTAGGTATATGATTTAGTCAGACAAAGGTGTGACGTAGTGTATCCCATTGGATACATTGCCAAGAATAAAAGTAACAAAGTTTTGTAAATAATAGTCTAACAATTATACTCATTTTAATTTTATATATATATATATATATATATATATATATATATATATATATCTATATCACTAAATATATATTATATACATAAAAAATTCTGTGATAACACCAGGTATCAACATTAGTTTTATTTTTCGATCTTCGAAACAGTTTTGTGTTTAGTGATACATAACTACATACCATACATGGCGCAAATCACGGTTGTTTGCTTTTTAGTTCAATACTTACATTATCCTTTATCACAACTGTAGCCTGGCTTACGCCATGTAGACTTTCATTCGTTCAGGGTTTTACTCGCTTTTTCATGTTTTGTTTATTTTGGGTGGAAGGAGAACCTTCTGCTGGACGACCTCTTTTTTCTGTTTCAGAGCAATAGTACAGTCGCTACTTTGACTCGGAACTCCTTCAATGAAAGATATGTAGGTTTTGTGCCTTAATTTGACAAAACTATGTCCCGGACGATACACAAATCAAGCATGATCTATATAAACTGTAACTTGGAAAATATGGCCGTATACTACCAATGAGATTTGAAAAACGTTCTGTGTAATGCTACGAACATATCAGCAATATCATGGCCCCGATATGATTATTATAATGCTTTATTATTTGAGGTTAGGCAAGATTAATATATTTCTGAAAAGAAAAGAGGAAAAATATTGTCTTACATTCCTCGTTCCTGAACGAAAAACTAACATAAATCATACATTCAACTATTTTTTGTCTTCAGAAATACATTTTTTATGCTATTTAGAACCTACCAGAAATCGTAAAAATGGATAATGCTACACTTCCTATAATATATTGATGAGTTCGCCCAACAATTGTTGATCCATCAGCAAGACCGGCTTACAGAAGTAACTATAAAATTTTTAACCTTTGGTAGTAGTCGTAGCATTAGTACGGTAAGCAGGTCATGCAGATGGATAAACAGTCTTTGGACCCAGCTTAGGCCCAACCCAAACTTGACCATGCATATTATATGATACGTCGGATTTTCAATATGAATTCCAAGAGAAATAATGCAATTATAAATACAAACAAAATCTATACTTTTGTTTGTAGGTTTACAGGTCGTGTAAACAAGTGACAATTAACAGATTTACGACCGTAACTGGAGAAAAGAATAATACTAACCTTTGCACCACATGCTTTCTTCCTGTTGGACTCATCTCGGCAGTACTAAAAAATACACAAACTGCTGGCAGTACGCCATTCAACCAAAAATGGCAACGCAGACTTGGTGAACGCATAAGAGGTTGTTCTCGAAACATAACATTTAGCAATGTTGCCATAGGGAAACATATAAGCAAAAGGATCCAAAAACATTATGATTCCCACAGTATACATTGTTAAGTTGGGGGTTTTGCGAACCTTTGGTGGAGAATCTGAGAAGATATTAGGAGAATATTCGTTATTTCGTAATTGACGTCACACCGTAACATCAGTATTTAATATCGAATATCTCAATCTAAAACGTAAATGTTACATGTTTATCACGTTTTAGTTTAACATTCTCTGATTATGCTTCAAGACTAAAGACGAGGAGCTCACGATAAGATGGATGATGATGGAATGGAGAAAGCGGGAACAAACGAGTAGATCCCGAGAAAACCAATGCATACTCTGTCCTGCACAGAGTTCACTTGACGCGAACTGGGATCGTACCAGGGATACCACACATGAGAAATCAGAACCCTATCACTCAGCTACCGTGGCCCGAATTGTGAATGACATTTAGTACCTCCCCTGAAACCGGCACTGGTTGTTATCATTGCCTTTTATTTCTTACATTTATTTTCTTTTCCCTTTTGGAATAAGTAAAGGAGATTTAGATGAAGGAAAGGTATCGAAACCATAATCAGGAATAAAAAGACAAAACAAAACAAAGAATAAACTTTAAAACTCAACTATCGAGTAAAACATTTCCGAAGTGTTATAACCACTGAGCTTGACCCTGGTATATTTTAATACTAAACTATGCAAAACTCAGCTATCAACTAGTGTAATTTCCAATGTATTTGACCATTGAACTTGACCCTAATATATCTAATACTAAAATGATTACTAATCAAATCGAAATTATCTAAATTCTATCTTACCTACCCTATCGTTTCCCACTTCTGTTTCTATTTGTATTTATTTAATTCTTATCCTATAAATGTTTAGGTAGATATTTGTAGCTATCTAGCTATATCTAGTTTTTTAGGTGTGTATATATGCCTATAAGTTTATTATTATTATTATTACTATTATTGAAGTTATTTATGTTTTATTTCTTTATTTAACTTCGTTGAGTCCGTGCTTATTGGATATGATTATTATGTTTTAATTCTTCTTTTAATTTTCTTATACGTCATTCATTTACTCTGCTTCTCTTTTATTTTGTTTGCTTTTTTCTTAGATGTTTATTTCGTGTTTACCTACTTTTAATGTAGTTTTTTTATTTTGCTGGACTTCTTTTATCTTCTGGTTTTTCTTGTACGAGCTTGGTTTTCACCCAGTGTTTTTGGTTTTTCTTCTGTGATCATATTTAATTCTTTCACCATTTACACGCTGGTTTTGCCCGTGTGTTTTTTAATTTTGTCCGTTTTGCACTAAAAACACTAAGAACACTAAATTGACAGTTAATACACCTTCACCAAACCACACTAAGCCACGCTGAACCACACTAGTCTACACTAATCCCTATTGCAATTTCTCTTGATAGTCCCTTGAGTCTTCGTTTATTGAAAGTTCTCGTGGTGCTAAAGATTTCATTCTAGTAACTCAGGTCTGAGGTCTAGGGCCCACTCAGAGTACTTAGGTGGACCCCGGTCCGAGGTATCCTTCCACCGTGGCAATGTTGGAACTAATCTCTATTAACATACCGTTTAGATATTCGCGAAGTCGTACTTGTTTCCTATGGGAAAAAAGTTATAGCCGACATGAACACTGTCACACCAGATGAACCCTCAACCCGAAGGAAAGACACACTTCCAAAAGCACACTCTATTGCTTCCGGAGTTCCGCTCCAAGATATCTATGCCTGGGGACAAACTATCATAACCACGCTCATCCTCCCGGCAGATACGGAGAGTCTATATCTTCCACGATACAACCTGAGCTCTCGGGTCCAGAGGAGAAACTAAATTAAATTCATACTTCCACATTCATTCTTATATGTTTTTCTCTATTTAATTGTTCTTTCTTTATTTTCAAGTAAATATCTGTTATTTTCTATAGGGTATCTTAATCTTTCTGGCTATTCGTTATATCAGCTATCGTCTTCTGTCTTATGTCCACTCTTTCCTTAATAACTCTTCGAGGAAGGGACACTAAAGAATACGATACTCTAATATCCCCGTTCCACCACATTCACAACATGAATCATCTTTTGCCTGTATTTTTCGTAGGTAGGTTTTATATGGACCATGCCGCGTTAATAATGAGTGAATTCTGGGCCTGGGTCACAAAACTTAATTTGTTCTCTGATTTCTACCGTTGGTATAATATTTCTAAATCTTTGTGGCTTATCGGAGTATGTCCATTAAATATTCCAAATCTTTTTAATTCTTTCTTCAATGTCTTGGTCGTTTTCAAGAACTTCTCCCAACAGTGCCATTACCTCTTCTTTAATCTTCCTCTTTAGCCAATAATTTGCCTTTCTCTGTACTGCTATTGGGTTCAAAGGCTTGACATCAAGTATCAAACGCAGAATATTGACGGGGGTGGTGCTTTAATATGCACCACTCAATCTCATCAAAAGATTTCTTTGTGGACTCATAAATGTTGTTTTATTCTGTTGTTTTCAAACAGTCTGCACCCATATGCTAGATCCCATAAGTCATTCTAGCACATAGCAGAGTTTTGTGATATAATTTTAATATTTTGTTAGGCAGTTTATATCTATTTTTACCTATGATTATCAATTTGTTGGTCACCTTGTTGCCTCTCGTAACGGTTTCTTGTATGTTTACCATAGTTCAGGTTTTCATCAATTCTGGTATCTTACTCCAAGGTATCTAAATTCTTTAATTGTCTATTTTATTATTGATTAGTTTTATTTTTGAGTCTCTATTCAATTTTTTTTTATCGAAATGCATATATTTTGTTTTTTGATCAATAATTTTAATTTCTTTTCTTGACACCAACTGTTTAGCTCTTCAACTATTGCATTTTCTTTCATTTTTATTTCTCTTCTTTAATTAGCAGATAGTATTATCACAATATCATCTTCAAAGGCTATTATTCTGTCTGTTCAATTGTTAGCATTTCCACAAAGGGTTGTATCAAAAACTCCCACATAAAGGACCCTAATATTGAGCACTGTTTGCAGCATTTTTCATTACGAATTTGCAACTCATCTTGCTCCATTTCTTCTGAGATCTTTTATTCCGAAAGTAATGTTTAATGAAATATACATTTAGGTTGGCATTTCTTGATTGACTAGTTTATCGATCATGAAGGGACCCATGGGCTGTCAAAAACTCCCTCTATGTCTACGACAGAACATTTTTACTCTGAATTACTCATTCGTGTTTGTTCCGTGTACGCGTTTAGAGCGACTTTTAATAATCTTTCGGCTCTGAAGCCAAACTACAGTGTATTTTCTTTCACATTCCTGTACTTGTTAATCCTATTTGCTATGATCTGTTCATATATTTTACTTATGATTTTTAGGAAAGCAAATTGAGCGATATGAGCTTACATTCGTTGGGTCCTGTCTTCGTTTTTTAGCATGATTATTAATTTTGACACTTTCCATGAGTCAGGAAACTTGTCTTTGTAGTAGTATGTTGTAAAGTCTTGTGTGGTACCGGGTCAATGCTCCTCTATTTTTCTTTTAGACTTCATTTGGAAAGTTGTTTTGTGCTGTTCTGATTTTGTTATCGTGTAATGCATATTTTGTATAAACGTAGGCATCCATCCCCGTTTTACCATAGTCAAAACAAATCCTGCCATGCGCATTTACCAATTATTTATAGACATTCTTCTGATCCCAGTGGATCTTCCTTCCTTCGTATACGTCATCTATTATACCTAGCAACTTGCATCCATTAGCTGGCAGACCAAACTTTCTTAATTACAATCTATCTATTATTTTCTAAAAACGGATATGTAATGTTTCTTAATTTTTCGTGGATGTCTGTAACTAGCTGTCTAAATGCTAAGTTCAGTATGTTTTTACCTTCAAGCTTGGCTGATCTGTATAGATGGTTGAAATTGGGGTACAACATTTTGGGCTCTTTAAATATTGTATTCTGTTCTTCTGCAGTAGATGTTACCGTGCTGTCTTGTATTCGTTCATCTTTTGGTGAAAAGAGATTTTTCTGTTCTTCCGGCGTAGACGAGATTGATATTTCCTTCTTTCTATTTCCTTTCTCACTTGATTTGATGTTTGTTCTTTATTGTTTTCAGATTCCATTTCCATCTTAAACTTCCTAATTGATCCTTTTAATTTTTGTTTTCTTTAATGCCACTTTGAATATTTTTGTCATTGGTTGAAGTAGGTGGGTGAAAAATCTTCTAATCATTGTTTATCCCTTTTTTCCTACTAAGCGGTTTGTTGCGTTTCTCCCTTTTTAGTTGTGGTCTTTTAGTTTATTATTCCTCGGGTCTATTGTCTCTCTCAGTCCTGTTACTGTTTGTTTTGTGCTTTCTCCTTCATTTGTTCCGAATTTTCCCCGGCTGCAGGTGAACGCAGTCTTCTCTATATCGCACGGACGGATGAGTAACTGATGCTATCCATTTTGCATGTCTAAGGTATTTATGAATTTGGTACCTCACCTATGCGCGGCACTGGCACAAAATTTGGCCTTACAATCCGATTAATACCTCTTTAGTCGATACATATGCGTGGAGATCCATCTTTTTTAGGTACTATTACAATTGGTGCCGAATATGGGCTTTAACTTTCCCGGATAATATTGCTGTCTAACATTTTCTGGATCTCTGCTGCGACTATCTCTCTTTGTTTTGGTGTTTCTCTATATAGGGGTGAGAAACAGGAATATCTGTCATGACCTCTAAGGGGCACATAAAGTTATCGGTAGCTGCAGTAAGACGAGATTTGTCCCATGCTACAACATCCCTAAATTCCATCAATAAGTCCAGTAACTGGTTTCTTTCTTCTGGGTTTAAGTTTGGACCAATATTTAGAACTTGAGCTAATTCTTCCTTTGTTTGGGGGACCTTTTGGGGTTTTCCAGAGAGTTTCATATTGTCTATTTCATCTTTGTTAGTAAGGTGTACGATCTGATTAACGGTCTGCACGTCTTTGTTTGTCTTGTCATGTAAAGACTCAACCTGGGGAACAAGTTTCCCCAAATAAAGGTTTTTAGACAAAGATCTAGTTCGATCCGAACTATTAAAAATAATCAGAGTAATATTTAGATTTTCAGTAAAAACTGGTCCCCTGGGGATCATACAGGAGTGCCAATACCGAATTCCTTTGGACGGTATGAATTCCAATATATGCACGTTCCCGGTTGGCGCGGTAATTTCCATGTCATACGAAGCCTTGAACGGCACGAACATTTGCTGGAAGGTGCACTTTATAGGTAGTATCCGGATAGATATCAAAAATTTCGTCTCCCAACCCCAAGGGGTTTGGCACGACCTCTTTCGTAATAGGATCCTTAGCAAAACTTTCTAGGCCAGAGAGAGTTGCTGGATCATTTACACTTGCTTGCGTTATCAAGAGTTTTTCAACTGTTTCTGACTGTCCTCTATTTGATTTGTCCTCTACAGGCTCATAAGGCGCCTGTGAGGGCAGGGGTGGTTTTACAGAGTGTTGGTTCTTTTTGCTATATTTTGTCGCATAAAACGCTTTCTTTTTCTTTCTGGGAATAGTCTCTGTAGTCGAACTTTCTGTAGGGCTAGCTACCAAAGTTCCACTGGTTGAGGGGCAAGGTTGGATAGATTCTTTTCCCCTTTCCCTAAGTCAGGCAAATTGGTAGGTTCCAGCTCAGGAGCACTGGAAGATACCTGGCTTTTCTTAGTTCGTTTACGTCTTGCCTTTTCACTCCTATTAACGTTTCCATTCTTTCTATTCGTAGGCTCCGAGGGAAATTTTGTAATTTCCCTGGAACACACGAATACTCGAGATGTAATTTCTTTAACAGGCCAATAGACCAACACGGTTGGGATACACCGTAGTCTCAGTTGAGCAATTGGTTCTTAACGACCTCTGGTTCGATCCCCCGATGAATCACTTCTGTTATCCGATATCTCGATTATTACCCCGCATGAGCTCAAGTTTATAATCGAATTGGTTATGTGTAAGTAGGTTAGAATCAAATACCTTCAATAGAAACTTAGTTTACCACATATCATCACTATCTACACTAGGGGTCCCGAGTTCGAGACCCGGAATATTCCTGTCAAAATCAATATCATTGTCAAAATGATCTCAACTCCCGGTGATTATTGGCACTTACACAATCACTTCCAACTTTGAAAGGAAAGAGATATGTCTGAGATCGATACCCGACTCACGCACTTTCTGTATGCGTGACACGCTCAAAACTATAGTAAACATCGTTTATTGTTTTTTTCTTAAAGGAACACTTACTAAATTCACAGTAATGCAAAACTCACTTCTTATAATCACTGTTAAACTGCAACTTCGGACGCTATCTTTCGTTGTGGCGTTCACTTAATTCAGTGATAATAAAAATCGGTATGGGATACTCCCGGGATACGAACCTCGATTTCGTTGCACTAGAGTTTAGCACTAAACTATGTTAACACTCAATAGCGAAACGAATTGGTAACTTGAAGTGAAGTAATTGAAAATGTATACTTCTAGGATAATACACTAATAACTCAGGGAGATAATACTTACCCCCTTTTTCTTTTCTGTTATTCTCCTTCAAAAAATTCTCTGGTAACAGGAGACCTCCCCACATTGTCTTTGGAGACGTAAGTCTCACCTTCTCGTTCCTTTGCGTTCTTCGAGCAAAGATGATAAGTATACCCCACCAACCTAAAAAAACATGAACCACAAAGTTAAGAACTTATTTAAACTCGTTTGTTATTATATCTAATAATTAGCATAGTGTAGTAAATATTAAATCCAGTAAATTTTTATCTAACAAGTTATTTAAATTTCGACTAATCATTAGTCAGAATACGCAAACACACTCGGAAATAGAACCTCGCGACACTACGGATACACTCGAGTCCTCGGGTTCAATCTATAATTCTATTTTGTGTGTGAGAATTTTTCGTTCCAGAACTTTCAGATCAGAAGCCTTTCAGCAGACGCCTGCCCAGGTGAGAGAAGCGAATGTACCTGCGCATTGGAGATAACTGAGTATTCATTTTCCTTTTTATGTTTTGTTAAAAGTTATTATTTTTTATCATTTAATTATCCATTTACTTTTAAATGAAATTTGACACTTTTTCTTTGTCATTCTTACTAAGCTACTTACAAAAGTATGCAGACAAAATAAACAAATCATAATGTGCACAAGATAAGACTGCCTCCTCCTCTAAGGGCCTAATTTATCAATAATTAACTTTATAGGGTAGCGCCAAAGGTCAAAACCCTACCTTATTAATTCAAGAAACTAGTAGCAATTGAGATAACATATCATCAAGGATCTAGTGAGACACTATTTTTTTTAAAAAAAAGAAAAGGAAATCAGCATACAAGTGTCGAAAATAAGAGCGTTAACTGAGAATTTCTCAAATGCTTGTTATGCCCTCTTGTGGAATATGTCTTATCTTGAACACTATACGTACACAAGTTGTAATAAGGAATCAACCTAGAAATGAATTTCAATTATGAAGGATTACATGTTTCAATTTTATATCAGCTTTCCTGAAATGTTTTAAATTCTTAGTTTAATTAATTTACATAAATTTTGAAGATACTTTGGAACTATCTCTCCTAACTGGTATAATTACAAAGGTATAAAGAAATTTAATTAAATCTTGTTGAATCTAAGATTTGCTTAATAGTCCTATGGTTCACTAAGTTACTTAAAAGCATTGCATCAACTCGTTAAGTTTTAGCTTTGTTAAAAATTCAATTAAAAAAACGTAGATAATGTTAACATTTCAAGGTATAAAATACCGTATACAACACACTTTTTGTACTCATGCATAGCAATCCAAACGACTGACCACTCCTATCCTCTAATTTAGAAAGAAATGCAAATATACTTATCTGACAATGTTATGCTGTCCCTGGTCTGAAGTGCTTACCTGGCGTCTGTAACAGTATACTAGATATTCTCTCTCAGTTGCGATGCAAACCCCCCCCACTTTATTCCCCTCACTACGAACATTCGTAAGCTGAGCTGATAATTTACAAACCACATATCATTATACCAAGCTGTATGATTAGCTAACTTCCGCCAAACTGACTCAATTCAAACTTCCTCTTGACACTCTATTCCTCAACCTGACTACATCTAAAAACAAAATATACGGCAAATGTATGTCAATAAGGCAATTGCGTCCTGACATTGTAATAACAAACAAGGTATTGCCCATCTTGTAAAGTGTCTTGGATTTACTCACCATATGACTCATCACCCATTAATCACTCCAATAAATGAAAATTATATTTGATAATCCACTTTCCTCCATCACTATTATTCCACTCACAAAGATACAGACCAAATTAGGTAAATCAATCATCATGTGAAGAACTTGTTCTACCATGATGTTATCTTTATCTTCGCACCATCACAACTCAAACACAAGAGGCATCCTAATAATAATTGTGGTCAGCGCACATACACCTATTTCCAGGCTTCCTGTTTAATTTGTTCATGGTACAAAATTGATTCTTAATCTTATTGTGATATTAATACTATCACCTACACTATTTGAACAGGTAACTATACCTAGACTTTGATGATGTGTGGACAGCACACTCAGGACATCTGGATAAAAACATTTTCCTTATTCGAGTCTCTCTTTCAGATAGCTTCAATATTTGTAACCTCCGCAGGTTCCATCGATCATTATACCTTTCCTAAACTGATGTGTGATCAGCTCCGTTAAGAAAAAAAACATAATGAACAATTACGAGAAGGATACAGTGGACCATCCTATATAAACAAGTACTCCGCACAAGCCAAGGTTATTATGTAAAGCATTAAGGATAATGTAGTCTAATAGTCTCTTTGATTGCAGATCTCTATCCATTGCCTGCCCAGTGTGATGCCTAGAGTAAGGCATCCACAGTCCTAGTATCTAGAGATACCCAAGGATCCAGATCACAGCTTGTCGGCACCATCCAGGGCTGATCCAGAGCGACGATATGGAAATCGATTATTTTTATTGTTCGATCCATCACTTTTTGTTAGTGGACAACAGTTATCTAAAATCTGAACCTCCATCCGGATACAGAACTTTCTCTGTGCCAAGATCTTCCAAAAACCTTATGAACTTCTACAGTGACAAAGAAATCTCTTTTATCTACAGACAGACTCCCATTTACCTACATCAGTTCATTGCTTACAGGTAAAAAAAACTCTTCTCGTACCAGTACAAACAAAATTTGGACAAGTGATAATACTCAAAGCAAAAGGAATAAAAACTCTTTCCGATCGGCGTTGTGATAAATCATAAGAAGATTGTAATAATTAAACAGCAAACATCAAGAGACTTTAAAACTCTACTCGAAATAACTCAATTTCAATGTAATAACCACAATAATAATGTACCAAAACCATTGCAATTTGTTGCATGATATGTAATTCACATTCCTATTATTTGGTCAAGTGAAAGCACAAGTTCGTTTCAGACAATTGAAGAAGCCTATATGTGAGTATGGTAATCGTATCCCCACATTCTCATTCCACTACGTTAAAGACCGTAATTCTTGTAACCCCTGTATATTTATCTTTTGTCAAAAACAAAGAGAGAAAGAACAAGGAAATATTTTATTGATTTATCCACTGCACATTGAAATTAATCATATCTGCATTCAACCGACGCTCAACAACTGGATATATATATATATATATATCTCCATGTATTTAGTATCTATGTAGAATTATTCTCCTAATAACTAAATCACTCACAATACGTGTTTAAGGTTTAAAACAGGAAAGTTCACCACAGACGGAAACATATGGTTGTTATCAGTCAAGGTTATTGGAATTAAAAGAAAGAACGGAACATACTTCCGGTGTTTTTTTTATAAAAAGAACATAAAAATATAAAGTAAAATCCTCTAGCTCAACCATAGCTTTTGTTGTGGTTAACTTTTGTGTTTAAAATCTAACCTATAAAGCAACAAGAACCACCATCATGATGGAACATGATGTAACTTTACGTCGTAGACTCCTTTTAACTACAAAGAAATCCCTTTGATTTGGTTTTGTATTTTAAAAAAATACAAATGCTAATACCAATACTACTTCTAATACTACTAATAATAAGAATACTAACAATACTAACCTATAGACCCCCCAAACATCCCCCTAATTACGAAGAAACTTCATAGCATTTCCTTGTACAGTCCCTTTTAAAAAAAACATGTACTCTAGTATGGTTAATGTAACTGCACCCATGACCATTAGAATTTGTATCCGTTATTACCGTAGGCTAATAGGGCATAAACAAACACACTAACCAAGGGTCAGTTCTTCAACTATTAAGTCACCCTCTTGCTGACAGAACCTCTCATGGAAAGAAAATCCATATTTGTTTGTATTTAATCCCTAGGTGCGCTAAAATGCGCTAATCAGTTTGTAATGTCTGTATATTGCCAGTATACATAAATGTCAATGTGTCTAGCGTAATGCATACCACACAGGATGAGAAAAACCAAATCAAAAACAAAAATGAGTAACTTTTAAAAAATATATACTTTGATCACTAGTATAGAACAGAGTTATGCAGGAAGATTGTAATATATTACACTTATTGCAATTGATAGTAAGATACTTAATGATAGAATAGCCAATAATGGTAGTTTTAATTTTAATATCAAACGTTTATAGGCGAATTCAAAACTTTAGTAAGCATTGTTTATTAATCGTTAGTAGCTCATTATTTAATATACAACACCACATTCAAGTTATATTACATACACGCTTTAAGCATTTAGCATGCAATTGATTCTTGTATTACAAGAAATGTATTACAGGATGTGTAATATTGTCCTTAAATACTCTTCAAGTTATATTTTTCTTATATGCCATAAATATTCAGCATTCACCTGATTTATGTTCTATAGGAAAGTAGAGTATCGCCTATACGATGATATATTGAAACGACATAATGAATTTTGATCACTAATTGTAAGGCACAACCCCGCAAGGTTTTAAGAAATAAGGCAAAAAAACGGTCGAGTGTACTATTCTATATTATTATGTGTTTGCCATTTGGTTTATAATATAAACAAGGGAAACTGCTCTTGTAATTTTGCTGTTCAGCTCAGTCAAACTTTAAAGCGCCTCACGCTATTTCTCGAGTGTACTTAATTTTGATTTTTTTTTGTTTCTTTGCTGAATCATGTCTGAGACAATCACCTTTACCGTGTGTGACTATCTACACAAAAGAACATTGGTTATATGTATCTGAAATTCAATTATGTACTATTCCTCACTCATCAATTGCCAGTAAATGTAATTACACTTAGCAAATCAGTAAACTCACAAAATCTTAATTTTCTTTATGATACTGAAATTTGCACTCGTAATTGAAAAAAAAATCTACTAAATTGATTTCACATGAAGTCTCTTAGTAATTATAAGCTATAAGGATACCATGATTGCAAGGTTTCATTTTACAAATTTCAAATCCTAAAGCTTCGTATATATTATATACCTATTCTACTGAAAGTGATATTAGGCATGGTTCTCTAATCTACTACTTTCTTAATGAAACTATTGTAGCATTCAAACGTAGTATAGTCAAAAGACATGAAATCTTACAATTCCGCTCTCTTGTAATTCATTCGCTCATAATCTCCAGATTCTCAGAATTTTTTTGTTTGGTTCATTAGCGCCTTAAGTAAGGCCCATTCTATATTAACCCTTTAAATCCCAGCAACTTGTCTTGGATAACCGTTTCCGTATTTGGATATTTTATTAGGAAAATAACTTTCGACATTTTTTATTTTTATTTATTTTTTACTGAGGTCGGCGGATAACTGTTACACAGGTAAGCCTCGAAGTCCTAAGCCGGACTCAAATTATGGGGCGAGACGCCCGCGCTTTTCTAATTGTGTGTCTTGCAAAGAAAGAGAGAAAGGGAGAACGTAGTCAGGTGAGGCTTTGATTGTATTAGCAATCTGATGCCTCATTGACACCAACTCACACGCATGTAATAGTGGTATGACCCTGGCTTTGATTTACCTAAATCACAGCGCCGGGTCGCGGCTGTAAATTTAGTTAACACCACGCAAGCGATAAGTAAATAAAACATTATGTATTTGGAGCTATGCGTGAAATAAAAATGTATTAGTAAATGTAAAATAGATACTTCAGCCCCGGCGTGATGGGATAAATCATAGAAAAACAAGAAGTCTTGGCCACTATTGAGGATGCGCGTGAAGAAACTTCTCCAAGCTCGTCAAGGCTCGTGACGTAGCTTTCGAGCTACGTCATAACTAGCAGAAAATGCGTGGGACGATGTCGCTATAAAAGCGACGCCCTTCGCCGAGCTCGAGTTGATCGTTTGCAGCATTCGTCTAGTGTTCTTGGATCTTCGTTCCGGACGCTCGCTATAAAAACAGGTATGTGATTATTTTTCTAAGTTCCCCCCGATACGGGACAAGCACCTTGAGATTTGTTAGGGATCAACATAAAGTTTGACTTCAACATGAGACCAGGTTCCCCCTTCGAAAATTTCACTTTCCCTTTGGGCCAATGCAAGTTGCGAGTACGGATTATCAAATTTACTAGTTTCAATAAATCGCGGCTTAACATAATAACCTTCTAGGACCCGTTTGGTAATGTAGGAGTTGTGCCCATACATGTTATGTAGTAACAATTTGAAGTTGTAATTTCAAGTAACCGATTTGTGAGATTCTTTGTATTTTCATTTTTATTTTTTTATTCTTATAAATAAACCGTACGATGAGAATGGTCTCTTTAATTTAGTCATGCTATCCCTCCCTATCTGGATTCAGTTCACAGTCTTCATATGTTACCTGGGTTTCGATTTCCAGTACAAGCTCTACCTCTGAAATACGAGTTTCCCCCCCCATTGTTGAGACTTTTAGTGCACTTTCTCATCATCTTCGAACCAGTAAAGCCGAAGACGTCCCGTTACTGAGGCTTAAAGGGAATTGGACTCAGTACCAAATTTAACATACTGGGTGGAGAGTAGAGGAGTGATTTCAAATACGATTTCACGAAAGAAAGTGTATACAAATATAACGACAATCTCAAACAACACATAACAATATATATATATATATTTCTACGTCTTTATTTTGGTATATGAATTGTCAGTTCTATAGCAATTATTGCAAAGTTTCTGCTTTAGTTTGCCATAATGGAGGCTGGCCCGTATCCAGGGTGTCTAGGGGGGCGGCACCCCCCTAAATTTTTGCAGGCTCCCTCTATACTTTTCACGGTAGGCTTGCAAATGAACTATGATATGCTTGGATCGGCCCCCCGTACATTTTTGGGCTGACTACCGGCCTGAAAGGAGGTATTATTTATAATAATAATTTTACCTTGCTTCTAGCGTTAGGCTGTTCTACGCAGAATTTGGCAAAGAGTAGATGTGTCTGAAAGGGAAAGAAGGTAACCGTATGTTTGGGAAGTTTTGCCACTTGTGGCTAGATATATTATATTGATATAATGATGTATTTGCTGGGCTATGAGGCCCAACCCCCCCGAAATAATTTTCTTAGTTTTTTACATTCCACGTACAGGAGTACAGCCAACAGATGGCGAGATGAACCCTAGCAGAAGTAGTGTGACGTAGGTATGGGCTCACCCACTTTTCGCACGGGGGTTTCGGCAAGTCCTTTTCTATACGAGTTCTCATGCTATCTAATTAATACATTCCTTTTCTTGCGCGCAACGTATAAGTTCTGTATTTAAATATTTATTTTACAAATGTGAGTGATTCATATATCGTATATATGTATATATACACACATATAGGCGGATCCAAGGTAACTATAGAGGCTATACTACGCTCCCCCTTTACCTCAAAATTTACACGGCATAAATGGCACTTGATTTTATCCTTTACTAGACAATTTGAAGACTATATAGAATCTAGCCCCCCTGATCATATGATGTATCCCCGGCTGTATATATATATATATATATATATATATATATGTGTGTGTGTGTGTGTGTGTGTGTGTGTCAGCATAGGTTTCGAGCAATTCCAATCAACTTGGTACAAATATCACTTATACCCTAGAGAGAAGTACTACGAATTTAACACCCCTAGGGCGGGGAGTGGAGGGAGATATGCGTACAACCAACGGAAAACGACCAATGATACTGTCGATTCCAGAGTTTTTTCGGAGTCGCTGAGATAAATAGTGATACCTGCGATTCCATTTGAGTAACGTCCACTAGGGTTCCGCTCGAGACGAGACGAGACAGAATTTTCCTCAAAAAATTCGAGTCGAGACAGAGTGCTTCCAATAGAAACATATTTACTCTTTGAGACGAGACATCACTTTCACGACATATTTTCGAGTTGAGACAGCCTCAACTCCTATCTTTTGTGTATCCCTAACGTCCACCTTCATGTTTTACCAAGCAATATCGTTGCAACGCCTGACACTGTAGCAAGTATGACAAAAATTAGAGCCAAAACGAAATGAATAGAATACTTATCCTTTACTGTGATAACGGTTGTGCCAATTCGTTACTCTCATCATCTGTTTCATCCTCGAATGCACCCTCCGAATCATCTGACGGCTCACTGTCGCTATCTTCTGTTCCTCCAAACGAAATCAAAAATGTTTCTACCTCATTTTCCATCAAGCCGTCCCGCTCCCAATACTGTTTTTCTATTTTTTCGACATGCTCACAGAAACCCTTCCAATCTTCTGAAGTTCATGATGATATTGCAATTGAGGTAAGTTCCTGGAGTGCTGTGAATGAAAGTGACCCTGTTGTGTTATGATCACGTATATATTTTTTCACCTTGGCCCACGAAAGTTCTATCGGTTTAAATCACACAAGTACGGGGGAAGACGAAGCACTGTGTGGCCATGTTCTTCAAGTAATTTGTCCACACGATACGTTGTCTCACGAGGTTTGTTGGATTGAATTATAGCGTTTAATTCCGCCTTCTTCATGGTTTCATCACATGTAATTTGGCGAGATTTTAGCCAGGAGAGCATATCGGGTTTCAAACTATAGCCCGAAGGAAATTTTTCTGCTTGTACTGAATGGTAAGGAGCGTTATCCATTACTATGACAGACTGAGGAGGAATATTTGGGATAAGTTTTTCTCTAACCCACTTCTGGAAATTCTCACTATTCATTTGACCGTGATAATCACCTGTACTACTACCTGCCTTATATATAAGACATGCGTTCGGCATAAATCCATTAATGCTTCCTGCATGCACAACTATGAGTCGATATGCAGAACTAGCATTCGCGTGGACCCCTACGACATCGTCTGACTGCCAACACTTCTTTGTTGTAATGTTGCTGTCGACTCCAGTTTCATCAAGATATATCAGAGAGCGATTTTCTCCCCGATATCTCTTGACAGCTCTTAAATATTTACTCCTCCACGTTACAATATCTGGTCTTTCAATCAACACCTTTCTCCTATTGTTACATCTCTTCCAAATGAAGCCACACAGTCTCAATACCTTACGCAGTGAGTCTATTTTCCAAGGAAAATTAATTTTTTGCCGCACTACAGTTAAGAGCTTAGTACACGTTGGTACAATGTGATCTGACACGCACATTTCAATCACAGCACTTCTTATAAGACACAAATCAAAATCGTCTACAATGGCATTTCTGTGATCGGGTCTTTTCCTGTCTTTACCGGGAGAAATCAATTTTCGTGTCGGAGAATGCATTTTCCGTGTAAGAGACTCTTTGCGAATTCTTTTCATAGTTGATTCAGACAAACCTGTAGCTCTAGAAGCACGGTTTGTGGCTTGACCAAGAGGTACTAAACACTGTTTCTCTCTCGATTCGCGGTCACAGAATTCAACAATGTTGCTTATAATTTCTCGACAATCACTATGAATAGTCGCGCCTTTCTTCCTAGAGCTCGCAATTACACTAAAACACAGTATATTATAATATTAAAAACACACTAATTCGAAAAACACAACGAAACTAAGCACGAAACACAAAGCACAACGCGCGTTTCAAATGACACCACGGAATAGCACAAGGATAACTTTACCCGGAATAGCAGACGACATCTAAGTATAGACCACACCTAAAAAAACCGAAAATGGACTTGACCGTGTCGTTGACCTTTCCATGCCGCCCCTGTTTTAGGGTTCTTCTTGTCATCTGTCAGCAATAATCCTTCTTACCACTTGTAAGAATTTTATTCATTTTCCATTTTCTTATCCTCTTTTCTCAGAAATAACACTCTATTTGTTATATTTAATTCCATGTAAGAACTACATTCTTTTTTCTTTCTTTGTCTATTATACTCCTGTGTTTCTTTTCCTTAATTGTTACTTTTTTGTTTCCATTATCAAACTTACGTTTCTCCAATCATACTTCATATCATACGTATTGGACAAGTAACAATTTCCAGTTACTTATCATACACTTTGGACGTAACACTTTAATTATCAATTTTATATATTTCTAAAGACAACGAGTACCTTGGCAATGAATTTGTTTGACAGAGCGACCAGTTATAACGTAGTAGCAACGTTGGCCGTTGCTTAACTTACTGCTTCCCTATGTCTGTGTTGTTGGGGGTAGCGTCCAGGTTGAATCCAAGTTTGTACCGTAAACAAACATCATATTTCTAAAGACAAGGTAAGAAAAATAAAATTACTACCATAGAAAGTAGAAATCATAGATACCATTACTACAAATTACTGCTATCCCTGTTCTTAGGTTTACAATTGTTAGATGAAGAAATAAGTGATAAAGTGGAGTAGTGAAGGGTAGTCGGACAAACCCAGGTGGCAATCTGAAAGGGCGAGATGAATGTAAGTTGTTTTTTTAAATTGATGATTAGCAATTTATAAAAATTGACAATTACTTGTTATCTTGCTGTTATCTATAGTTCAAAACCTATGGTTTAATGTGGATAGGGTGGTCATTAATACGTGTTATATCCTGCTGTTTCTTGCACTTAACTCTCACCAGCTAACTTAAAATTCCAGTTTCTGATGGTAGGTTTGGTTAAATGAACTAAGTATTGACTCTTAAATGTGAATTCGTCTTATAAAATGTAATGTAATTCGTTTTGACTAGTAGTATAGAGTTAAATTGTAAATAAATAACGTAAGTAAAAATCACTCTCTTTTATTTTTATCTATTTGGAAAACTTAACGTTATTCAATTACAATTTAACATTAATTAAGATTTCGCTGCTTCCTCCTTTTATTTCACTCTAAAGATAGGATATGTAAAACTCTTATTAACTAATACACTTGCATGTGCTAAATTATCAATAATTATTTTTAAATTAAACAAATTCGTGTAAGCAAGCCATGATAGAGGAAGATTCAGAAGAAGATGCAAGAAAATGAAAAGCAGAACTAGGGTGGATAACTTTCTAAAGATTAAGCTAATTAAGCTAAAATGAAATCCTTAAAGTACTTGGTACTAGTGGAAATGCGAGCGGTGTTGAGAATTTGGAAGAAGAAGCACGTGCTAATCAAGAAAAGCAATTCTGAATTTTCAAGCGCCATTAATGACCATGAATTAAAGACCATATCGGAAGACAATACTAAAACTAAAAAACCGGCATTTCCAGATAACCGCTCACATCCAGACGGTTCAGAAGAAGACGAACCTGTTCAAGAACCTACCGTTTACTTAATAGTCGAACCCAATTAACGATAACCGCAAGGTGCTACTTGTTTGTCAATGTTCTGGCGTTACTTGTCGAGGAGACTCAACAGGAGGTGGAACGAGATTCACTAGGGACTTGTTTCACTATACTGTGTGAAATGGTAATAACGCTTTGCGTTAATGGATGGTTTCTTCTCGTTATAAAAAAGCTCTGTTCTGCTTTTCCTTCAAATTGTCATCTTTCGTAAACGCCACCAAATCTTCATATTGGTCAACAAATGGTTTCAGTAAGCATTGAACTTGAATCGAAAGGTCGCAGTCGATGGGTCCAGTCTACGGCATCTCCACAAGTTTCAACGAAAGAAAAGTGTGGAAGTTCATATTAACCGACGAAAACGACATTTGACGATGAAACACAAAAGACTGTTGAGTGAGAGGAGAAAATGGAGGAATATTTTACACGAATGCTCGACATTACTAGCTTACTGGCGAAATAAAACTTAGGACTTTGAGAACACTGGAAAAGTGTTGAAGAGACTGCCAGCGTCAAAAACTTTTTCCTGCTGATGAGTCTCTTTGGGAAATACTATGAGATTATGCGTGAATACTCTACAAAAGACAACATGAAGAATATAACAATTTCCTTCTTCTCACTGGTGTGCATAATAACTTTACCTTATGAGTGTTTTGGGTAGGAGGTGAGAATCAAGAATATTAAGGAAGTTAAGATAGTAAGGGAGATGGTGGTTGGGTTTTCTGACACAACATTTTGGAAAATTATCAGGTGAAGTTCATTATTCTACATTAAAAGACATATACGGTATTAAAGAAATTTCTGCAGATGATAGAATTAATCAGAACATATTAAAGAGGAATCTGACATACGAAAATGTTTCAAATTTCATTGCAGGATAGTGTCATCCATTAGTGTATGGAGTCACAAACGCTCATTGGTACAGAATGCAGACCCAGTATTAGCACTAGTGGGGAAAGAAATCGAAACGAATGTAATGACTTTTGGTTGCTTAGGAAGAAAATAATGACACAACGTTAATAAATGTAAGAGATCAAATACTAAACAAATTCAATGTTTACGATACTGAGAGTGTAATGTTTGTGTGAAATTGAGTAGCAAGGAAATACATAAAATTAGTGAAATAGATGATATTAGTTCTAAATCACAATAAAAAAGACCGCGGACTTTCCAAATGTTATGCAAACAGTATTTTTCGAATTGGAGAAGAGCAATGACACAGTAAAAATATTTGCAAGCATCGGCTTCAAGAACACAAAACGATATGTGGCAAGTGTGGTTATGAAATGAAGTTAAGACCTTATTTTAAAGCTGTGAATTATGGAATGAAAAGCTTCTGTTTTAAAACAAGAAACGGAAGTCAAAACACGAAACGGATCTAAAAACTATGCCTATGATTTGTAAAAAGAACCTGACCAACGGAGGCAATGCTAAAGTGTAAGGTGAGTACATAACTGGTATATTGTTTGCCTGAAAAGATCAATATGTGTTTTTTTTACTAATTTGTGTTTTTTCTGTGTGATCATCATCGGTAACACGCTGCTTCCAAGACTCCTGAGTACATCAACTTATTTCTGCCTTGATTTGGTTGATAGTAATCATGTGACCATATAAAATATTATGGTGAAGGATCACCTTGAATTCCTACAGTTTATCAAGCTCTCTATATATTTTTTTTTCAAAAATTGACACAATGTTAGTAACTTTAATTTTATGGTTGAGATAGAATTGCTAATTGTGATCACCGATTCTCCAGGTTAAAGGTTACGAATTACTCAAATTCCTTTATGATCCAAGCGAGGTTGACTCACTTGGAAATGTCGATTGGCGAAGAATTGGTAGATGAGTTGATTCTGCTGATGTGATATGAAAGTTAGTTGCTCAAAATGTACCAGAAGTTCGGTTTCACTGTTTAAAACTTTACGTTTATATGTATATAAAGATACACTGGTATGGTAAAAAGTAAAAATGCATTCTCGCCATAATCAATTTAACTTGAAAGATTTACGTTGTGAACGGGGAAGGGAACATCAACACTTGGATTGACAATATTGCAGTCCAGTCCGTACGCCGATACACCAAATTATACAGCTGCAGTGATATCTAAAATGTCAAGAATTTCAAATTACAAAATAACAAATTTGACTTATAGGTAATATGTTACACTAAAATACAATTGCTGAGCAAAGCAGCGTTTATTGCCAAATAATAAAATGATAAATGTGACCGTTCCGGATATCTAACTTATCCTTCTTCAGAAACTATGGAAAATAAATGAAAGTGCAGACATATATATAGTCATTGTTATGACAAATTTTAAAATTCTTTAATATACATATACATATACTCCTGTGCCAATAGTGCGGGCAGACATTCACGCCACTCCAGCGTTAACGACCTTATCATGAGGGCACTAATTTCAGCAGGCGTTCCTTCTATATGTGAACCGTTGGGATGCAGTCGTGCAGACGGCAAGAGGCCAGATGGTATGACTCTAATACCGTGGAAGAAAGGAAAAGCACTTCTATGGGATTTTACTTGTTCCGACACCTTCGCCCCTTCAAATATACATTCTTCCTCAGCACAAGCTGGCAACGTGGCTGCTCGCCGGGAAACAGAAAAGCGCAGGAAATATAGCAATTTACTCGACAAATATCATTTTGTCGCTATAGCTGTCGAATCGGGTGGTTCATGGGGTCCCGAAGGCCTTAACTTTATAAAAGAAGTTGGTCATCGCATTCGTTTATCGTCAGGAGATGCTAGAGCAACCTCGTTTCTACTGCAACGCATCAGCATGGCAGTACAAAGAGGGAACGTTGCATCAGTTTTGGGAACGCTACCCTCTGGTAAGGAACTGGAGGAGATCTTTTGTTTGTAATCTCGGCGAAGGTTTGAGGATGCTGTTGTGAGGCTTATCACAATAACGTGTATTAGTGCAGAATGTTAAACTTTTTGTATTACCTCAAGAATATTTTAACCTGCTGTCAAGGTACTTTACTTACTTAGTTGTAATAATATTTAACTTCATTTATACAAACTATGGGATGTGTCAAATTAATGTATACTCTTTATAACATAATATGTCGGTAACTGCTCGAATAAATATTGTTAACAAAAATATTTAATTTCTTTTAATATTAAGCATTGTCATTGTTATGCATCATAAGATTTTTTTGTTTCTCACTTAAATCATATTCCTTAAGATAAGAATTTTACGGTTTCTGAAGTAGTTTGGTAAATTCTGGCGAAGTTCAATGTGTATTGCAGCATTATATTACCACAAGTTCAAAAGCATATCTGATTCGGATAAGCCAATTTCGTCATCATGTAGAATTTTTTTGAATTTTAGTTTCTGCTGCTCTACAGTGGCGGGAACTAGAAGAATGACATTGCAATTTAGTAGTAGTAATGTTTTATTGTACACGTAAAGCCATATTTAAAACCTGTTATTTTTTTTATTTTTATATACATTTTCAACGACTGATATAACAATTATGAATTCAGCACAATATTATAGAGAACAGTTACTCTTTATAGATTTATGCTACCTTTTGTTACAATGGTGAAGTGTTGTTTTTGACCGCTTATTTATGTTCTATAACAGAAATTTAAGCAGGATTTTTTTTTAAATTGGTCAAGTTACGAATGAACCAAAGAACACCTCAGATACGTTTTGCAAACGGATGGTCTACTTGACGGCGCAATTGGGTAAGAAGGAGCCTTACTTTTTTCTTTTTTCCTAATGGAAATTTCAAAAATTTTTCACGCCCTTAGTTTTCAAAATACTCGATTAAAATTTTGCACAAAGATTTGTGTAGCTTTGAGTATATCTCATTTTTTTGAGATTCTTACGTGAGCCCGAGCCTGGGCCCGAGGGGCGCAACTTTTCCAATTAGGTGATTTTTTTTCAGAAAAATTGCCGGTTTCTTCCGAATGTTTCGGTTCACGTGTATGATACGGATACGAAAGTAACACCGTTAGAAAGGGCTTGTTATACTAACGAAAAGAGCGTTTGAACCAGGCCTAATACTAATGACGCAGTGAATTTTTAGAATATACTATTTTTTGAAAGTTTGAAGGTGAGCCATATATATATATATATATATATATATATATATATATATATATATATATATATATATGGCTAACTTTCAGACTTAAAAAAATGTTCCTGCCCTTAGTTTTCGAGATAGAAAGTCGAAATTTTTCACACCCATTTTGTACACAACTATGATTTATTTTAAAAATAAAATTCAGATATCACCGTGAATCCAGGCCCGGGGAAGAGGGGTGAAAATTTTTGAAGAAATCCTGGTTTTCTCTATCTTTTTCGTTTCTGGTGTGCAATATGTACAAGCCAGTGGCACGTAGGAAAGGATTCTCTATTCTGAAAGAAACGAGCTACGAACCATGGTACTACTATAAATAGTAAGGAACTAGTAGAGGTTTGACTGAAAATCTAAAATTTACCTCAAGAAGTGGAAATCCTAAAAGGGTTAAACAGTACAAATAAGCAGATTAAATAAATAAAAGCAATTATAACTAATCACATATTGTTATTGTGAATATACGGTTGTAATGTCTCAGACAAACAATGACACAACATAAAATAGAGGAGGGCTGTGGTGGCGATATATCTCTTCTACTTAGGGATTTTGGTTCGATACCAGCGCGCCAAGTGAGATTTATGATGGACAAATACCGTCTCTAGTTCTGTCTTGTCCTACCACTTTCTTCGTTCCACCATTTTATCCATTTCTCATCATTAGTGTCCGCTTTTTTCTACACAGCATAACCATGGGATTTAAAACTGAGAGATATCATTCCGTTTCATCATCTAGGAGAGCAACGAAGCCAGTGACGACATATGTAATATAGAGGAGTAACTCTATTTCCTTTTTAATTTACTGTGATGATAAAGAGTGTAAACATGAATTAAAGTTTCTTCAGATTTTCAAGTATATGCGCGGAATACAAATGGTGAAAAGTAATATAAGATATTCTAATTGTGTTCAATTATCCTAAGTTATCATCCGTAGAAGAACAATTGGTAGACCGCAGATCTTATTTTGAACCAGTCTACATAAAATTGCGTGGTCTAACCCTACGCAGAGCTTGCAAAAATGAATTACACCTACTATGCCTATTATCGCAAACTTAAATACAAATACAAAGTTATGGTCCGCAAGGTTGGAAATTCGTAATTGCGAAAAGAAAAGTTAAACGAAGTGTTGGCGCAACGCATGCTAATGATTAGGATAATTGGTTATTGGAAAAGTTTTGGCCCAACGTTGTGTAATGGTTGGCATAAATGGTTATTGCAAAGCGAAATGAACAAAACGATGCTCTAAGTTTGATTTACAGTTGGCATAATTGATTATGGCATGAAAGCGTTGAATTATACGATGTTCCAACATTGCCTACTGTTTGGCATATTTAGAAATAGCAGGCATAAAGTTTTAAAAAAATCCATTGGTTGATTGTAAGCTAATGTTTGGCATACTTAGGAGCAATTGCAGAAACAATTGGCCCAACGTAGTATGAAGTGAATTTTGGCCACCTAATAATTGCCCGTTATGTATCCAACAATTTCGACCTTTTACTCTTTAAGGTTAAAGGGTTTCTTAGGACATAATAGTAAATGGAGATCAATTCACGTCTTGGATGAACTAATGGTTCGATTCGGCTGAGTGAAAACACGTTCACAGTCACCGATTCATTCTATCATCTGAAGGACCTCATTCAATTCACCACATCGTTTCATATCTCTCGTTATTTGTCTTACAAATATATACTGAACAATAATTCACATGGGACGAATTTCTCATATCAAATTTTAAATCAACAAACCACCTAATATAACCAAACGGGATTCGAACCCGGTCAGTGATCTTTGAAGAAAGGGTGATCTTCGAACCGTGAGCACTGTTGAACCATTGTGATGAGTCTAACCACACGTAGTCTCAAATTAAAATTTTTATCACAGGCAGGCAGAAACACTACAACACAGAAATACCAGAACCAGATTATTCTCTCGTTCATATTGATAATACCTATACTAATGGTTATTCCTGTTATCTCATTTTAAAGTAATCAAAAGCGTTTATATTATTTTGATTTATATTTGGCACTTTTGTTTTCTTCCCTTTTTTTATTTAGTCGACATACTTATTTGTAAACACGTTCTTATAGCAAACACTTTTACTTACATACTACAACACATTAATATTGCTAAAGTGTGAAAATTATCAAACATTTATATGATCACTTTTGTACTTCCACTTTTTCTTAATACGGTCTCTCTCTGAGTAGATAATAACTAACAAACCATAGCCCATATAGTCAAATATTATAAAGCGCACGAACAGTCTATAAGCCCATTTATATTAATTCGCGCGAATCGCGAAAAAACGTGATTTATGTTATTTCCGAGAAGTAATGTATTACGAACTAACAATGCACGATTTTCAATAGTAATCAAACCTACTCTAGGTTGTAATATCCCACATTTCGTTTTTTTTAATTAAATTCTCCATTTCTTGCAGAAAAAAGTTTTGATGCAGCTGTTTCTCTTCGCGCTTGGGCTCTTAATAATGACCGTTTCTTTGTATTAACACGCTAAACTGATTTCCCTCCGCATCTAACAAAATTCAGTAAAATCATATTGGTTGGAGGCGAAAGAAAGGTTTCACATAATAAAATATTCATTGACTGTGCTTCTTAGAATTGAATAATAATTAAAATTGTTAATTCGTTTTCAATATTTTTCTTTCTTTACTACGATGTTTGCTGTTTTTTGAAAGGTAATTTCACACACGACTGAATGTCACTGAAGGCGTGTGCATAACAGGGAAGAGAAATTCTTTGTCCATCTACGGTTTTATGAGTTCCTTAGAAACGAAAATCACATATTTGTATTTGATGAAGCACCGTCAGAGAAAGTCATTGGACTAGGACTTTACAGTCTACCTTTTGAGCGACAAGAAAAACAAATATCACGGAATGCTCCTCTAAAGTTTGGCGGTGATATTACAACTTCTAACGTCAACTTTTATTTCTTTCATAGTGGTTCCATTGGTTGTCAAATGCTCGACAAAGTAGTCAATTACGACTTAAAGCCAACTATGCTACCTTCTCCCATTATTGGATTTAAAATTTGTGTTGCTAGATTCATGATAGGAGTAAATGAAACGTTATGCCCATAAACAAACAAAAAACACGAGAAAATACAATCGTTAATACATAGAAAGTCCGTATTCTCGGTTGAAATTCGATTAGAGTTAGGAACTATTACCATCATCCGCATGTATAGCCTTACAAGCCGATTATATATAGGGATGGCGTCACTTGTCGCTCATACTACTCTGGGGAGGAGGAAATTAAGAAATAAAGGGGGATGGAAAGAAAAGGCCTGATATATTTATAGCAGATATCATCCTGACATTTGTCTGAAGTGAATGAGGAGAAGCCAGGAAAAACATCACTCAAGATAGGTGGCCTCAAAAAGCTTTTACATCTTTACCCTACCAAAATTATAAGAGACTTCCAAATTACAAAATCCAAATTTTGAGCTCTAAACAATATGGGCTTGACTTATGTGGTGAAAGTGCCTACAGGCCAAAATATGAACCAAATTGTTACATGTATAGAGGAAACATGAATTTTGCCATTAAGTAGAACAATCGATAACACTACCATCGAAGTCCAATCGCTGTGAAAGTTCATTACCACTTTTCTACAAGATATAGTAATTTGTGTTATGACCGGAATAATTAAAATACTTTAGTTTAGAGAAACAATATTATTACATTTAAAAATTCATTTCTAAATAGTTTATCAACATATGCAATGACTGATCTCAACTATTAGCCTACACTGAGAACAATCATTGTATATAGAATAATTTTGGATTTAAGTCGTACAGGTATGGCATTTTCTTTTTAATTCGCGAAATGATATTTTATTTAACTTATAAATAAACAACTCAATATATAGTACAACATACTATTTTAGCTAGAAATATAGTGATTCTGATAAAACTCATCTTACGGTGCCTTCAATGGACGTATTCTTTTAGCGGCATTTCCATTTTGCCACGTATGATTCCACACAGATATTCGTTTCATAATTAAGTGGCCTTTGAAATGATCTGAGAAAGCGCTAGCGAGCGAAGGCAGTTGTGTAACGCAGTAGATGTGGTACTGAAGGCAGGATCAGATTATCCTCAAAAGTAAGACTGGAGCCTGGAACGACATACGCCTTACTTGTGGCATGTTTGGCTCACATCCCCAGGCGTTCTATATTAAGGAATATTAAAGACTAAAATGTAGAAGTCCGATCAAAATATAAAATGTAACTCATGTATTAAAATAGAAAGGACAAAATTACTTTTCTCCTTCTGTGTTCTTTCTACCTACTTTAGAGAACAAACGATAAGCCTCAACTCACTTGGGTTCCGTTAGAAGTCTTTCTTATTTTAGATGTTCACAAATGACAGAACTCCCACTATTGTGTCTGTGTACTTATGTCACTACTCTGAAGAATAGATCACAGAGGATGCTTAAGATTGAAACATTCTCTATTGCTGAAACCCAAATAAAATCAAGAAGCAATCAAACTTTACTATCATATCAATTAAATCAAGTGCATGAATGCTACCATTAACATATCAGAGTAACTTCAAGTGAATAAAAGGTATATAATAACATTTTAGGCTTTTTAGCGCCTAAGTATTACCATAAATCGTCAAGATATAGTTATAACTAAAACATTTATTTGTTAGATGTATAAACGTTATTACAATTGTTCGAAACCGTTCAATTAATACTCACTCATTCCAACTGCTCAAGTGGTGGTTGTAGATTTTTCACTTGGAATTACGTGTCTTGTCTTGTACGGTTTTTCTCTAAATATTTATTTAAAAAGGATGAACGTGTTCCTGAGCAATTTTAGAAAATATTATCTGAAAAAGAACTCGCCCGTGATACCAAACCATCACTTGCGAATGTTTTCAGAAAAAAAGCTATAGTTCTTACTGAAACATTTATTTACGAAATAAGAATTTTAATCAAAAGTGTTCTGAAATTTTTCTTAAAAAATACACTCTCAATAATAAAAGAAAGTGTTTTTTTTTAATTTTCAGGAGTAATGGATTGGGTAAATTTATTCGACAGAAAATAAGATATTTATTTTCCAAATATGAACAGAATCACTGCGTCCTATTGGAGAAAATCTTCTGTAAACATGTAACTCCGACACGTAAACTGTCTCTTGTGAATCTTGGGGCCGCGGTCGCTCAGTGGTAGAGCATTGACCTATGGTGCTTGGTGTCCCGGGGTCAAACCCTGCACCTGCCAAGTAAAATTTGTGGTGGACAAACATTGTGTGCGTGGGTTTTCTCGGGGTTCTCCCGTTCCCTTCCACTTTTTTGATTCCACCATTTAATTCATTTCTCATAATCACCATCTAATTTAAGGTAACCGGCATAATTGTGCGACGTAAAACTCAAATACTTCATTTCACTTTATCTTGTGAATCTTTCAACAAAAAACTAGTGTACCCTCGGCACATTGTAGGTTTAATAATTAACTATATATTTGCGAAATATTAGCAAAATCAAATAAAAGGTTTTTAAAGAAATAGCCCAAAGAAAACTTACATTAGAGAGTAAGTTGTCCCATTACGAACTTTTCAGAGACAATGAATCATTATGCCATAATATAAAAATGTTAATTAAATACTTATTTATGAATTATGAATAGATACGTATGATTAGTTTTAGAGGAAATCATCCGAAAAGTAGTTACCTGCAAAGCAAACTACCCCTAACAAGTTTAGCCTATTATAGCAATAACAATTTACTTAAACCTGGAATATGGAGTTTGAAACAAGGGATGCACTAATCATAAAGGACTTCAAGGGGTGTGAAGGATTGTACGAGACAATGTGCAGTACATTCACAAGAGTTGAATATAAATATGCAATGTAGAAAATTGTTGACCGTGCACAAAGATCAGAATTTTCTTTAAAAAATGTAATGATATTAATACCTAGGCATATTTACTTACTTAAAAAAGCAGAAAACACAATTTATTTATTATTTTAGTGCGAAACGTGACCCCTCATATT
This sequence comes from Thermobia domestica, assembly GCF_964235325.1. Classification (NCBI taxonomy): domain Eukaryota; kingdom Metazoa; phylum Arthropoda; class Insecta; order Zygentoma; family Lepismatidae; genus Thermobia; species Thermobia domestica. The sequence continues at coordinate 50,915,966 of NC_137468.1, read as the reverse complement.
CTGAACTAGTCTCTTAATGTTTGTTTGTACGTATATTTTATTCCAAGACGAGGCTTAAAGTCTGATAAGCCCAGCCCCGGCAAATCTGTGTACTAAGGTAACAGAACGAAACCAAAACTAAACTAAACTGTTCATAAGCCATTATTGCCGCAATGAAAAGCTGTCTGAGATTAACATGGTTAATGCCGAACGCAGAAGGCACTTTCTAAGTGGTTATAATTTATAATGGAAAATTCTTCAACTCAGATTAAGGGATTATGCGGGAAGTACATTTTAAATTGCGGGTCAAACAAATGAATAAAATGCCTTAGTGCTCTAAAAGTGATACGAGGACAGACTGTTACATAAGACTGACATTTACCAGAGTATAAAGTTATTATTAAAAGATTCAGACAGGAAATAGAAACAAAATGATTTGAGTCGTTTTCGAGAAAATTGCAAATTTGGTGTTCACCCTTCAGTAAAGTACTGTTATCTTTGAGGTACAAAAACATTATTAATTCTATAACGAGATACTTTGTATCGGTTTATAATTACATATATCTCGGGCAGAAAGTGCTTTTACACAAGCACTATACCTATTATAAGGTTAATTAAATATAATAAAAAAAGGAAGAATGTTCTAATATATAAAAAATATACATTATTGTCTGATGGGTTGCTATGTCGTTGTTTATAGAGACTTACGTAACATGTATGATTGCAAGACAGTTTGTGTGAATATACGTTAAAAGGGAATCAAAGAATAAATTATTTAATACTTATCATGGACTTGTAATTTCAGTAGAAAAGGTGAGCATACTAGTGAATATAACTTCAGAAGATATTTTAAGGTGTAAACGATTATTGCCACTAAAGATATACTTATATTATTAACTGGACCAGGGTTAACGACTACCTTTGGTGAGTCGTTGTAAAATTTTTGGTTTACCTCACCCGGGATTCTTGTAAATTCATATCCCGAAGTCTAAAGTAAGGGTGAATTTACCTCAGTAAGAAGGTTCATGAATACGAACTCAACCGTTCTTAGAAGTGGCAGAGTAATCACAAGAAAAATCATGATTGGTGAGACAGTAGAGAGTGAAACCGTTGATAGTGCTAACAACGAGCAGAATATAGCTCCTATTGCACCCGGAATGTTGAGCCTAGAGGATAGAATTCTATTAGCATTACCGCGACAGGAACAAAGCCGAAAGGATGATTTAGAAATTATGAAACAAAATTTAGCCCAGATGTCTGAAGAAGTGAAACAGACAGTACATCAAAAATCTGAAGAATTGTGTAAACAGTATGTAGAATTGAATGGACGATTAGAAACACAGTATGAAGAATTGGGTAGACGACTAGAACAAATAGATCAAAAGTCAGAAGAAGCGAAGCAATCAGTAATTCAAGCTGTGACAGACATCACGTTACAATTCGACGAGAAGCTAAAAAGATTAGCTGAAGATTGCAAGGACAATTACAATCATGTAATCCAAGAAATTAATATTGTAAAAAAAAATTTTGAAGTAAAAGAATCTTCTGTTCGTCAGCAAAAGATTCAGGTGACAGATAATTCTAACCAAATACGTGCAAATACACAATTGATATCTACCTTACAGGAGGAAATTAGGACGTTACAGATTAAAGACAACGCATACAACAACAACATGGTTAATGATCGTTTGGAGTTCCCTGATTCACAAGAGATGCCCTCGCATTCTCCCGCAGCAGATCGACGTGAACCTTGCGTTATCTCTTCTTCAAGTAATCCATCCGATGATGATATTATTTTGGAAAAAGTTCAACAAAGGAATATAGATGGGCGGAAAAGAGATATTGGAATCACGCATAACGCAGTAGGTAGAAATTGTCACTCAACACGAGCACGAAATGGTGAAAGAAATATAAAGTTAAGTGTAAAAATGAGCGAAATACGTGCTATGAGTAAGTTTAGTGGTAGATGTAATGAAAATGCTACTTCTTTCCTAGAAAAATTTCAAGATGAATGCAGTAAAATGTGTATAGATAAATCCCAATATATGAAACTAATCCCTCATTTATTACTCCCACCGTGTTCTTTATGGTTTAAAGCAGTACGGGAACACGTAAATACATATGAGGAATTCAAAGCAGCTTTGATCGCAAATTACGAGAATGACCTTTTACTTGCAAACAGAGACGCCACGATTAGAAATCAACCTTTTAATCCTCGTGTGCACAAATCTGTTGTTGATTTTGTTGTGAATACGTATAATGAATTAAAAATCGTAAATCCACTGCAATCGGAATCTAGAGTGATTGCATCTATTCGAAATTTACTACCATTTAAATTACAACAAATCTTGTTTTCTACACAATGCATGAGTTTCAACCACCTGTTGATGCTTGTTCAATGTTATGAAACTCAATACCAGGCACAGAATCATCAAGCGGGAGTAGGCAAAATTAGAAACAATTCAGATAACTTTAGATCAGTACCAGTCCGGAATCTAAATATCCGTAATGTAGACGATGCGGAACATAACCTAAATCGAATAAATTTAAACAATCAGAACAATCAGAATAGGCAAAGATATGATGGGAACACACCTAACCTAACAAATCGTGGCAATAATTATGTCAGACCATTTAACCAAAGTAGATTCAAAAACAGACGAAATACATGGCGAAATTCTAGAAATACTGTAAATTACATTGATAGACGTAACCGTAGTTCAAGAGATGGCACTTTGTATCAAAATCAAAATAATGACACAATTCCTGTACAGAATAACAATGCGGGACATAATCATGATTGTGCAGTACAATGTACTTTATTGGAACCATATATGAGTATGAATTTAAACTGACTGCAGCTGATGTGGTAGGGGTTAAACCCAAATCAGCTATAGATTCTCATGAACATTTATTCAAATTTATGTATTGATTCTTATGAACATTTATCTTCAAATTTATGTAATAATGTCAATAATGAAAACAACCTTTTACATGGTGTAGTTGTAAATGATGATTCGGAAATAGCAGTCAATAGGTGTCAGTATCAATTTATGCCTGTAGTAAATCGTTGTTGGTTTAAGGATGATAACGTCAATGATGGTTTTGATGTTGAAGAAAACTTTGTATTTTTAAAGTCATATAGTACTGCTAGAATACCTGTCAAAATAAATGGGTTAAGCACAGAATTTGTATTGGATACAGGCGCAAATGCATCTTTACTTTCATATTCGTCATGGAAAGCAATTACTAGTGATTATTCGAATTCTAAATTACAAAAAGCTGAGAATCTCATTATAGTAGATTTTACTGGTAAACACAAAAAGAGAATAGCCGGAATTACTCGTGTGACAATAGCTATTCAAAATTTTGAAATATCTATTCCTATTCTAGTGATAAAAGAACTGAATGAAAGATTAATCATTGGTTTAGATTTATTGTCCCAATTACGTGTCATGCTCGATTTCAGAAGTCAAACTCTAACTATACCCGGCATTCCTCAAGAAATCGTTCAGAAACTTCTTCCTAAATCTGATGATATTGCTTGTCAATATAACAGTGTTCCTAATGTATTGAATATTGTTTCTGTAAATTCAGAAAGTGATAAATTAAATGATCAACTAACGCAAGTCACACAAAATTTGATGGATTCGAAAGATGATGAATTGTTTTCTGAGTGTATTAAATCACTTGAAAGTAGCCTCGATTTTATAGATGATACAGTAAAAACTCATTTTAAGGATATCTTATATAAACATAAAAATGTCTTTTCACAACGTCCTGGATGTTGTAAGGATTTTGTTTATTCTTTTAAGGTTAAGACAGACATACCTATTGTGACTAAGCCATATATAATTCCCTACCGATATAGGGAAAATGCACGTCAACAAATCGCAGACATGTTAAGAGACGGGATCATTAGGCCTTCACGAAGCATTCACCTTAATCCATTACATGTAGTTCCTAAGAAAAATGGTTCACTACGTGTAGTTTTGGATTTGAGACGTACGAATTGTCATATCGACTTGGAACAAGTGAGGTATCCTCCAGTGGAAGAAATATTAGCCTCTTTACAGGGGAATACAGTATTTGGAAATTTAGATTTAGTACTGGCTTATAATCAGGTCGAATTACATGAAGATTCGAAACCTTACACAGCATTCAGTTTTGAAGGTCATTTGTATGAATATAACCGTGTAGTCTTTGGGCTTATCAATGGTAGTGCGGCGTTAGCTTCCTGCTTAAATAAAGTCTTAGGTCAAGACTTACGCAGCAACGTGATTACCTACGCCGACGACATTTTGATAATGGGAAAAAATCCGCATGAATACTTAAAATACTTGGATATAGTTTTAGATAGATTGGAAAATTCGGGTCTTACTATCAACATGCAGAAGTCCAAATTTCTACAAAATTCTATAGAATTCCTTGGCTACCAAATTGATGAATCCGGTTTACAGTTCAGTCAATCTAAAGTACAAGCAATATAGGGTTTGCCTGCACCGTTGAATGTGAAACAGACACGGCAAGTACTAGGACTCTTCAATTGGTTTCGCAAAGCCATCCCACGGTTTGCTGAGATAGCCCAACCTTTATTCATGATTATAAAGAAGGGAGTACCATGGCAATGGGGTCCGATTCAAGAACATAGTTTTAATAAGTTGAAGGAGAGCGTAAAGCGAAACATCCATTTGAATCACCCTCGATATGATGTTCCTTTCTATGTCCAGTGTGACGGTTCTCAACTTGGAATCTCTGCGGTACTCTGGCAACCTAATCCAACCATCAAGGAACCGGCCGTTATTCATTGTGCTAGCCGTACTTTAAAGAAAGCTGAAAAAGGATACACCACTACAAAAATCGAATTATTAGCCGTACGTTTTGCAGTACAAATATTTGCTCCATATCTCAGTGGATGCCATTTCATAGTACTTACCGACCATAATTCATTACGATACCTTAACAGTATACAGGGATATAATAACAGACTACTTCGTTGGTCGTTGGAGCTTCAGTCTTACGACTTTGAAGTACAACACATTAAAGGAGTAGATAATGGACCCGTAGATACTTTATCACGTCTGTTTCCTGGAGAAGAACAACATATCTTGTCCATCAACGAATTTAAGGTCTTACAGGATGAAATAGCCACCATTTCAATGGAAGATCTAAGAGAACATCAAATGAATCATTATGAATACAACCAGATCATGGAACATTTGTCTTCATGCAGTGCGGAATGTAATTGCCCCAAACAATGGAATTCCAGATTTAAATTATCCAACGGAATTCTACATATTAAAGATTTTAAATTCAAGTCTAGAAACAAAATTTGCATTCCACCTACGCTGACAACCCGTATATTAAAAGCCTATCATGACGATTTCGGTCATTTTGGTTATGTGAAAGTATGTGCTTTGATTAATAAATCTTTTTATTGGAGAGGAATGAGAGTCCAAATCAAAAATCATATCAAGGACTGTATTGAATGTATGCGAATAAAACATAACTACCAGGCTGTACAAAAACCTATGCTATCAATAACTCTAGATAGACCACATTCGTTCTTATCTATCGATCTATATGGACCGTTACCACGAGCAGCTACAGGAGAAACTTATTTACTTACTACTATGGATATTTTTTCGCGCTATGTAGTAGCTTACCCTCTGCGTAGAGCAACTTCCGCTGCCATTATAAATAAAATTTTAAACGTATACATTCCACATTGTGGTTCTGTTGAACACATACTATGTGATAATGGTTCACAGTTCAAAAGTGATGTGTTTATTAAAGCAATGAACAAGGCTAACATTAAAATTCATTTCGTAACGCCGTACCATCCTAGCAGCTCTATCGTAGAAAATGTGCACCGCAATTTTGGTATGTTGTTTCGACACTTTTGTAAAGACAAACATGCTGAATGGATTAAGCATGTTAATCAAATCACGTATCTTTTGAATTATTCGATATCCGACACATTGGGCGTGTCTCCTGCTAATGTACATAACGGTTCTGATTTGATTTTCCCTGTGGAACAAAATTTTAATGTCAAGTTAGAAGATTCGACAATCGTAGATTCTTCAAGTTTAGTGAATATGGTAAAAATTAGAAGACACAACAAATTTTTGAAGCGTAATTATCAATTAGAGTCTCTACAAGAAGGAAAATATCGAATCAAGATCAATGACTTAGTTCTTGTTAAACAACATCCACAAAGTAATGCGTTGTTAAAGAAGATTTATAAATTTTGTGACGTTTTCTCAGGTCCTTATTTATGTTTCAAGGAAATAAACCCTAAAGTTTTTGAATTGTTGAACGGTAAAACGGGTACTTCAATTGGACTTCGTAATATAGATGAGTTGAAGGTTTGGAGACCTACCCAATATACAAGAGAAAAATGGATGCGTCTAGTAAAAAAGTTAGTTGCACCTGACATTCTTGCTCAAATAAATAAGAATGGAGGAGACTAAAAAAGGGGACTTCTGTATGTATAAAAATAAATTTATTTTCTTCTTTTGCTCGTCCGAGCATAGATTACATTTTATTTTTGATTGTTACTTAATTTGATTTTCTTTAATTCTCATTAACAAATGATAATTTCAAAACGATTTTAATTCTGTCTTCTTAATGTGAAGAATTATAATTCGATTCATAATTGATTAAACACAAAGGTTATTTATATTATATTGATTTCTGTTGAAACTTTGTTGTCCAAGATAAATGATAATGAAATGAATGTTTTAGTATAAATGTATTTATATAAAGTAATTGAACAAAGTGATATATGAGGGGCGATCAAAATGTAAAGAACACAATCATTACCATGTCATTATTATAAACGGACCAGTGGTTCTTAAATATAAAAGTTAAGCTTTCATGTAACTTTTATGTTTAGTCCCTTTATCGGGCGGCATTTTATATAACGAGATACTTTGTATCGGTTTATAATTACATATATCTCGGGCAGAAAGTGCTTTTACACAAGCACTATACCTATTATAAGGTTAATTAAATATAATAAAAAAAGGAAGAATGTTCTAATATATAAAAAATATACATTATTGTCTGATGGGTTGCTATGTCGTTTATAGAGACTTACGTAACATGTATGACTGCAAGACAGTTTGTGTGAATATACGTTAAAAGGGAATCAAAGAATAAATTATTTAATACTTATCATGGACTTGTAATTTCAGTAGAAAAGGTGAGCATACTAGTGAATATAACTTCAGAAGATATTTTAAGGTGTAAACGATTATTGCCACTAAAGATATACTTATATTATTAACTGGACCAGGGTTAACGACTACCTTTGGTGAGTCGTTGTAATTCTCGTAAAGAATCTCTTAAAAACCTTGAGTTCAATAATCGTGGTCCCAATTAATTGAAAGATATTGACGAGTATATATACACCGTGTCGAATGACAAATGGACGAACAAATGAGCTGATTAAAGAACAGATATTCAAAACTTCGTTGGCATGACATGCGCGGGCCATGAAACATATAAAACAATTGAATTTTCAAATTTGATTATTTGTCAAAATTACCACATTTTTTATTTCTCCTGTTTGTCCTTTAATTTGTTCAAAGTAGCTTCCTATATCAGTATACTACAATAAATAGATACTGCGATATGATTGAGACAGTGCTGACAGACGAGAGTTCAGATACTAAAACCAACTTATTCTCAAATATATGAGTTTGAGGTGTTGGTTAAAATCACAACCTTTTTTAATTTTTTTGCCTTTTTAATAAGTTAATACCTATTGCGAGGGCTATTACCTCTTTTGTAGAGTGCAGGTTTACTCCCATCGGAAGATATGCAGCCCGCAGAAAGTCAGACTCTTCTTTAAGTCTTGTTTAATTCCCGTTTGAAGAAAGGAGGAAAGAGAAAGTAACTGTGTCTCTTGAGCCATCAATATGCATTTATTTGTAGCTTCATTTAGAGTTGGGTAAGAGGATGCATTTATTTATTGATGTATTTTGCTGGATACAAAACAAAACAATACACGGTAAAACAAGACTTTGAAAAATACATATTATACAAGGAATGAAGTACTGAAGTGCTGGAAAGTTTCTTGACTTCATGGTAATGGTTCTTAAAACATATCTGTGAGGATGGTGAATTTGGTGAACAGATCTGGGACGGCTTTCAGCTTTTACATATAGGTGCATAACGTGTGTACTATGTTATTCAGGTTTAAATTCTTTAGTAGTTGATTAAGTTCTTTTATAATTTTCATGATTCATTCAGAGGAAGAATTATCACCAGAGGGCATCTTCAGTGTTGAAGTTGAACTAGTGCGTGATATTGTAGCTCAGTTCTTCAAGAAGATGTAGCAGTTGTGTCTTAGAGAGGTACTGAATGCGAGATTCTGCTTGCTGGTGTACTTTTCCTTTTTAGCTTCTAGGATTTGTTATATTCACCGACATCCGTAATAATTAGCAGAATGAGCACCTTCTCGGTAGATACATTTTGCTGGTGTGTCTCTGATCTTCTTTTCGCATTTGTACGTCCAATGAGAGCCGCCATACTTAACACACCAATGTAGAGCTTGGGAAGTTGCATGGGAATGCCCAAATCTTTGGCATTTAAAGCATTACAGGTAATGCTTCTTTTGTAGTCGTTCTATAAGAACTTTCATGTGTACGAATAAGTCTTCTTTGAAGATTCTGGTAACTTCTAGAGTCTTCTTTAACGTAATCGATAATAATGTTATTAGGCTCTTCCGTTTCCCTCCCTCAGAATTCTGGGTTCCCACTTGTGAAATGGAGTATATTAGATAATCCTTTTCCTTGAGTGTTGTTATAATGTCTTCAATACTTGTATCAATTGGAAGGTAGCAAATAACTACTTTGATGATCTCAGTTTCCTTCTTTATTATTTCGCCGCATATTGTAGTTTGTTTATCGGAACAAACGTTTCGCAGAACACACACTTAATTTTTGTGTATCCTTTCATGAACAAAAAAGTGGCTTCTTGCTGCAATACTTAGTTGTTAATTGCTGTAATTTGTAATTGTAATTTATAGTTGTTGTAATTTGTAATTTATTAATTTTTGTAATTGTTAGAAGGCAATCATATTTCTAAATGAAAGTTTTCGTCACGTCTGAGACAGTCTTCATATAGTGTATTTTCTCATTCTTCCCAAGTTCAGTGTTTGTAGGGGTAGCTTTTTCTGTCATCGATTGCTAATGAAAGGACTTCATAAGTATTTAATTTTCAAATAGGCACAGACATCTGTAATGGTCTCAGTTTTCTTCTTGATTTCGAAGGCATATTATAGTTGGTTTTAACTCATGTCGGTAAAACTACTTTTTGGAATGAATTTGCAATCTTCCTGAAGCACAATTGTTCCTGTTCCTATGTCCACCCAGTGTCGTTGTTGTAATCCTCTTGTTACTCCTGTTGTTTATAACAAAATACTTGGATAGGTTAATAATTTCCTGTACCTTGGGCAGAAAGTGCTCATACATATGCACTATACTTCATAGAATGTTAATTTAATAATAACAGAAGAAGAATGTTTTTAAGATATGTGAGATATTATTATTATGGGATAGTTGTTGCTATGTACATGTTTATGGATACCGAGTCAGCAAGTTTGTGTGCTTGACAATGTTAAGGAAAATTTAGTATAAAGTATAGCAACTAATAAACCATTTTTAACACTGTTTATCGACGTTATCATTCTGATAGAAAAGGTGAGAATAAATAGTCTATAATTATTAAAGATTACTACCACTCGAGATTTGTATATCTTACTTAGCCGAACCAGGTTGACGACTACTCTTAGTAAGTCGTTATAAAAATTTTGGTTTACCTCACCCGGGACCGTATTGTAAATTCTCATCCCGAAGCATAGTAGGAGTGAATTTACTTTTGCAATTTAGTTAATGAATACAAATTTGACCGTATTGAGAAGTGGTAGAATAATTGTAAGAAAAATGGACAATGAAACAATGGAAAAGGAATCCCATAATAGTGACAATGGTGAACATAATGTAGCACCAGAAATGACATCATCAGAAGATCGAATCTTGCTAGTCTTGCAGCAGCAATTGATGCAGATGTCTACTGAATTAAAGCAGACGATGAAGCATAACTCTGAAGAATCTAACAAGCAATATGAAGAATTAAGTAGACGAATGGAACAGAAGTTCGACGAATCTAACAAGCAATATGAAGAATTAAGTAGACGAATGGAACAGAAGTTCGACGAATCTAACAAGCAATATGAAGAATTAAGTAGACGGATAGAACAGAAATCAGACGAAACGAAACAGACAATTGTCCAGGTGGTGAATGATATCTCCTCACAGTTTGAGGAAAAGTTAAAAAGAGTATCCGAGGATTGTCAGGAGAAGCACAATCACCAAAGCCAAGAAATCAGTGATATAAAAAAGGATTTAGAAGTAACAGAATCTTCCGTTCAACAACAAAAGATCCACGTCATCAGTAATGCTAACAACATACGTGCAAATACCCAATTGATAGCCACGTTACAGGAAGAAATTAGAATGCTACAGGTTAAGGACAACACTTACCACAATAACCCGTGTGATGATCGCTTGGAGTTTCCACACTCCCCAGAGATGAACCCAACTTCGCCGGTATCTGATGAGGATATCATCTTAGAAGAAATTCATCCGAAGAGTACAGATGTACGAAACATAGATGGTGTAACGACACATCGCGTCATGACTAGGAACTGTCACCCAATGGGTACATGGAATGATAAAAGGAAGGTAAAATTAAGTGTTAAGATGAGTGAAATACGAGCCATGAGTAAATTCAGTGGTAAGTGTAACGAGAATGCTACTTCTTTCTTAGAGAAATTCCAGGACGAGTGCAATATTATGTGTATAGATAGATCACAATATATGAAATTAATCCCTCATGTATTACTCCCACCTTGTTCATTATGGTTTAAAGCAGTACGTGATCACATCAGTACATATGAGGAATTCAAAGCGGCACTGATCGCGAATTATGAAAATGACTTTTTGCTGGCAAATAGAGATGCCACCATCAGAAATCAACACTTCAATCCTCGATTGCATAAATCTGTTGTAGAGTTTGTTGTAAATACATACAACGAATTAAAGGTCGTTAATCCATTGCAATCGGAATCGAGAATAATAGCATCGATTCGAAATTTGCTTCCATTTAAGTTACAACAGATCTTATTTTCCACACAGTGTATGAGTTTCAACCATTTATTGATGCTTGTTCAATGCTATGAAACTCAATACCATGCTATGAATCAACAAGCAGGAATGGGTAAAAATAAGAATAATTCAGATCATTTTGTGCCTGTTCGGAATTTGAATATCCGAAGTGTGAACAATACGGAACATAACCTAAGCCGAGTAAATTCTAGAAGTCAAAACGAGCAAAATAGACAGTTATGTAGGGAATCCGCCTAACCTAATTAATCGTAGCAATCCATATGTTAGACCATATAATCAAAATAGTTTAATAATAGACGTAATGTATGGCAAAATTCCAGGAATACAGTAAATTATGCGGATAGACATAATTGGAGATCAAGAGATGGCACTTCACATCCGAATCCAGGTATTGAAGTAATTCCTGTACAGAACAGTAATAGGGGACATAATAATGATAGTGCAGTACAATGTACTTTATTAGATTCATATGCAAGTACGAACGTAACCTGATTACCGTTAATGAAATTAGGTTAAATTCATATCAGTTATAGATTCTTGTGAATTTTTATTTTTAAGTTTATGTGTTAATATCAATAATGAAAACGATTCTTATAAATACTTGAAGTGCTTAAATAGAGTTTTAGGTAGACTGAAAAGCTAATTTTCAAATGATTTTTATTCTTTCTTGTTAATGTTTTTAATATATGTAAGAATTATAATTCGATTCATAAATGATTAAAAGCAAAGGTTATTTATATTAGATTGATTTGTGTAAAAAAAATTAACTGTCAAAGATTATGTTAAGAAGAAGATCTATTCTATAAAACTAAATATTCGACAACTATCTTGAATGAGATTCTTCTATGTTGTGATGCCTTATTAATCCAATGTTTATTTTAAAATATCACCTAAAATGATTATCATATAATGCGCCCTAACTATTTGTAACTCATGTTTGTCCCTTACGATTTTTGAATTCGTACCCTTCAACGATTATGTAAATGAGCGACGATATTTTCAATAAGAAAATATAATAATAATATAATGAATGTAATTAAAAATAAGTATTGATGAAGTGTAATATTTGTTATAAATATATATATATATATATATATATATATATGAAATGTAATGAAGATATATATGAGGTGCAATCAAAATGTGATGGACATATGCATGTAAGAACATTATTGTAGACGGACCAGTGGTTCTTGAACATAAAAGCCAAACTCGCTTATGACTTTTATATTCAGTCCATTTGTCGGGCGACATTTTATATAACAAAATACTTCGATAGGTTAATAATTACCTGTACCTTGGGCAGAAAGTGCTCATACATATGCACTATACTTCATAGAATGTTAATTTAATAATAACAGAAGAAGAATGTTTTTAAGATATGTGAGATATTATTATTATGGGATAGTTGTTGCTATGTACATGTTTATGGATACCGAGTCAGCAAGTTTGTGTGCTTGACAATGTTAAGGAAAATTTAGTATAAAGTATAGCAACTAATAAACCATTTTTAACACTGTTTATCGACGTTATCATTCTGATAGAAAAGGTGAGAATAAATAGTCTATAATTATTAAAGATTACTACCACTCGAGATTTGTATATCTTACTTAGCCGAACCAGGTTGACGACTACTCTTAGTAAGTCGTTATATGTTGAATTCTGCTTTCCTGTTATATATTCATTAACCCTCTGCTAGGGTTACTTACTAACGGTAAAATTTGTAATAGAACTAATTGTTTTTAAATAAATAAAAAGTTATGATAGTCAACTTTGAAATATGTTCATTAGCTGGTGCAAGAAAGAATTATTAGAGAATCTTATTTCTCACTAACTGTTAACAACACCATTCAGTCAATTCTTTTCCTAGCGGAGGTATTCCTACGAACTGGCCACCTGGAATCTCTAACCAGGTAAAAAAATAGGGTATCCGTAGCTGGCGGAGAAAAATAACCAAGTCACTTAGGCATTCCATCACCATTGGTTTATTTTTAGTCGCGATCTTCGTATATACGGTTGGATTACTTGCCTCTTTGAGGCTGAGGAAACAACCGTCGAATTATATTTAATACCTCCACGGAGGGTAACGCACCAAATTGATATTATCTGTTGACGACCTTGCTATTTCTCTTGGCTAAACGATTTATTCAGTTACTCTCCTCTTCGGAGGGTAACTAATACTTTTCACATCTCAGCTTCAGTCATCATCTGAGCTCCTATGATGGCTACGTCCAAGCCAGTCATTTAGAAAAAGAAGACCAAAATCCCAACGAAGATAGTCAGCCGATCTCAATACCGGCCTGAGGACTTCCTTGTTCCGCTGGGGCGGCCCCCCACCTCCGGCGCTACTGCCAAGTCACGATCATTCTCGACTAACCGGTCGACGACTGACGTCCCATCCCTTGCTCCACCGCAGGACGATAATGCCATGGACTTTACCCTGGTTACTACATCCAAGCGACGTCGCTCGTCCTTGGAGTCCACACTGAGCCAACAACAATCATCAGACTTCCCTGCTTTACCAATGAGCAACAGATTTGACCCTCTCTCTACTCTTACAGCTGACGGGTCTCCTGTGATAGAGCCAAGACCCAAACCCACCAAAGAGGTTAAACCACCACCTATTTAAATTTATGACATCCAAAATACTTACAACTTTACCAAAAGTCTTTCCAAGACCCTCAGAGAATCGCCTCAGGTTCGGCATAACAAAGAACGTATCGTAATTCAGGTATCTTCTAGGGACGATTTCACAACTATAAAAAACTACTGCGAACAGACGAAAACTGAATACGCTATTGGCATCGCCAAAAGTGACTGACCCGTAAAGGTTGTCGTTCGCAAATTACCCATCGATACCGACGTCGCTGATCTTCAGTCTGCACTATTCACTTTAGGCTTTAAGCCGTTCTCGATTCATCAAATGTCTCGTCGGGGCTCCACTGGTGGAGATAGAGTCCTCATGGCACTTTTTCTCATCTCCCTCGAGAAAACTCCAAATATACAGGAGATCAACAACATATCAGGATTGCTTCATTATAAAGTTTCATTTGAGCCCTATCGCCGCCGAGTGTTCTGCAGTGTTACCGCTGCCAACGTCTTGGTCATTCATAAGACACTTGCAAAGCTCAACCTAAGTGTGTCAAGTGTGGGCAAAGTCATTTTACAAAAGCCTGTGCCAAACCAGATGCATCTACGCCAGCAACCTGTGCAAACTGCGGAGGGGACCATCCAACCAATTATCGCGGTTGTCCCGTCTTTCGCTCCTACTCAGACGCTCTCAAGAAATCAACTCTTTCTGGCCGCAGCTCCGGTCCTACTGTATCAACTTCACTGGACAATAAGGCACCTCGCAGCGACCGACCTCCACCACCAAATCAGGATGCTCCCTCTACGTCCAGCACACCAGATAGTGCGTCTACACCATCCGTTAATTACTTTAATCTCCATTCACTCCTCACTTACATCAAAACCTTCAACTTTGGCCGCATTATCTCTCATCTCAAGAAAGGATTTACTAGACTTCGGGAAGCCACGGATCTTGCGTCCAAGGCTGCTGTCGTCATAGAGAGATTTGCTGACATGATTGCTGATGGCTGCTTCTAACGAACCACTCATTCACCACACTATAACTGTTGTAACCTGGAATGCAGATGCTCTTACCGACCAGAAGCGTCTCCTAATTCGTTTTCTAGCAGAACATCAGGTAGATATCATACTTATACAGGAAACTCACTTCACTGCCCAGGTTACACACTGGAGACTGCCCAACTACCAATTATTTCGCCTCGATCGAGTTCAACGACGGAAAGGAGGATTACTGATTGCCCTGAAACGAAGTTTCAAGGCTAGACAACTCTTTTTACCCCCGTTACACACACTAGAAGCTCTTGCTATAGAAGTCTTCCTCCCCGGGATTCCTCTCATATTGGTCACGGGCTACCGTTCTCCAGCACATGACTTAGATCCTAATGATTTCGACGTCATCTCGACTTTGGGCCCCAAAATCATATTGGCAGGGGACTTCAATGCAAAACATGGGGAATGGCACTCCAGACGTTCCAACGAAAACGGACGAATATTACACCGGTATCTGCACACATCTCCATTCATTGCCTATGGGCTACCTGATCCAACTCACCATCCTAAAGCAGTCGTAGAACCGGAGTTGTTGGACATAGTTCTAAGCAAAGATACCATCTTAGCTACACGTCCTTACGTGATCTCAGCACTGGACTCAGATCATGATCCGGTCCTTTTCAAAATTTCGCATCGTCATATCTCCAATCCTGCACCCGCTCATATCTCCCGAACTACTAACTGGGATGTCTATAAGCAGGAATTAAACTCTTTGCTCGACATAGCCGCTCGTCCAAATTCTCCTCCGGAAATTGATCAGGCGGTCGCCCATCTCACACTTGCTCTACGTACGGCTGACACCCTCAGCACATCAATAATTCCTGACTCGCAGTCCGATCCACACTGTGACTCTCCATTACTTCGACTTTATATCCATCTCAAACGCTGGGCTCGAAGTACTTGGCAGCGCACCAGACATCCACTCTACAAAACACTATGGAACACCTTAAGCCGCAAAATCAAAACCATCACTAGACGACAAACCGAGCAGTACTGGGAGACACTTTTTCGTGGGGTCACACGTAATGACATTAAAATCAGGCAGTATTCCCGCCTTCTCCAGCGCCGAGAGACTTCTCGTCAAACTCAAATACTGCAAGGTCCGCATGGGGTCATACATGACGACCAAGGGCAAGCAGACCTATTTGCTGCATCTCTAGAGCACCAGTTTACACCTAATGCGACTCCTGTCGTTCCTCACATTCGGCAGGACGTTCGGGCCACTATGCGCATGCTCCATTTTCAACCAATACTTCCCCTGCCTAAGGTCGTAACACCAAGGGAAGTTGAGCGTCAAATTTGTCACTTGCTCAACAAAAAAGCGTCTGGAGTTGATCAGATCCGTCCTGAACTACTGAAACATGGGACACGAAAGCTACTCCTCTATCTTGCTGCTATATTTACAGGCATTCTTCAGGTTTGCTACTTTACCCGTGCTTGGAAAGAAGCGAAAGTCATTCTTCTCCCTAAACCAGGTAAAAATCCGACTCTCCCAGAAAACTATAGACC
The DNA here is from genome assembly GCF_964235325.1 of Thermobia domestica. Lineage (NCBI taxonomy): Eukaryota > Metazoa > Arthropoda > Insecta > Zygentoma > Lepismatidae > Thermobia > Thermobia domestica. The sequence continues at coordinate 50,899,641 of NC_137468.1, read as the reverse complement.
AATTAGCCTATTATCTCATGTGAGCAAACTCTTCGAACAAGTGCTTCTCGCCCGACTTCATGAGCACGTCACCACTCTAGATATACTCCCCCACCATCAATTTGGTTTTCGTGCTAACCACAGCACAACAAGCCAATTGTTGAGGGTAGTCGACCACCTGACTACATCTTTTAATCGACGACAATATGTTGTGGGTGTATACCTTGATATCTCGAAGGCGTTTGATAAAGTGTGGTTACCAGGCCTCATTTATAAACTTCGCTTAAAAGGCTTCTCTTTACCTTATCTCAAACTCCTCACTTCATACCTCTTTCATCGCTTTTTCCATGTCTCTGTGGGACAGACCAAGTCTGCTCCCAAACCAATTCAAGCTGGTGTGCCTCAAGGCGCGGTTCTTTCACCTCTGCTTTACACCTTATACACCGCAGACTTACCCATTGTGCCACTCTGTTTTCCTGCAAAATACGCCGATGACACTGCTTTCTTTACGAACAGCAGCAATCTTCGTCTTTCCTACCACTACATTATAACGAAATACTTTAGTTTGTATAATATTTACCTGTACCATGGGCAAAAAGTGCTCATAAATATGCAATATACTTAGTAGAATGTTCATTTTAAATTAATAGAAAAGAAGAATGTCTTTAAGATATGTAAGTGATTATTATGGGATAGTTGTGGCTATGTACATGTTATGTGTTGACCTAGTCAAGTGAATTTTATGTATTTCACGGTTTGAAAAAAGAATATTTAAGACATATTAAGCAATAAAGGTGAGACTAATGATCTTTAAATATCTGAGTTGATTTTTGCATAAAGACAAATAATTATCGCTTCGTAATTTATATTTTAACATGAGAACCAGGTTTACGACGCTTTTCTATAGAGTCGTTATAAAAATTTGGTGCCGAAACCCGGGACTTTTGAAAATTCAGTTCCCGAAGAAGGAAAGTAGGGCTGAATTTACTTTGATATTACCATTTATGAATACGAACTTAACCGTATTACGAAGCGGTAAGGTCATCATAAGAAAAATGAATAGTGAAATGGTGCAGCAGGAATCAAACACCAGTAATCAAGGTGAAATTAGTGCAACACCAAATTTATCATCTGAGGATCGACTCTTGTTAGCTGTACAGCGACAAATTATGCAAATGACGACCGAGATAAAACAAACCATGGAACAGAAGTTCCACGAATCTAACCAGACCATGGAACAGAAGATAGAACTGAAATTCAACGAAGCTAACAAGACCATGGAACAGAAGTTCAACGAATCTAACCAGACCATGGAACAGAAGATAGACGAATCTAACCAGACCATGGAAAAGAAGATAGAACTGAAATTTAACGAAGCTAGCAAGCAATATGAAGAATTAAGTAGGCGAATAGAACTGAAATCAGACGATACGAAACAAACAATCGTCCAGGTGATGAACGACATATCCTCACAGTTTGAAGAGAAATTAAAAAGGATATCTGATGAGTGTCAAGAAAAGCACGATTACCAAAATCAAGAAATCTGTGCTGTAAAAAAGGATTTAGCATTAACAGAATCTTCCATTAAACAGCACAAGATCCAGGTCAGCAACAATTCTCATAACATACGTGCAAATGCACAGTTGTTGGCCACTATTCAGGAAGAAATTAAAACGTTACAGGCTAAAGGCAACGTCTACCCTAATAACCTGGGTAGTGATCACTTTGAATTTCCACAATCACCGGAGATGAATACGCCTTCGCCGGAATCAGAGGAGGATATAATATTAGAAGAAGATTGTCCGAAGATCACTGATGAACGAAATATGGATGGTATCATGACACAGCACGCCACGGACCGGAATTATCACACCACAAGAACAAGGAATGAGAGTAGAAAGGTAAAGTTAAGTGTCAAGATGAGCGAAATTAAAGCCATGAGCAAATTTAGTGGTAAGTGTAATGAAAATGCTACTTCTTTCTTAGAGAAATTCCAAGACGAATGCAATATCATGTCTATCGACCGATCACAATACATGAAATTAATACCCCATGTATTACTCCCACCTTGTTCCTTATGGTTTAAGGCAATACGTGATCACATTAGTACATATGAGGAATTTAAAGCGGCATTGATCGCGAATTACGAAAATGACTTTTTGCTGGCAAACAGAGATGCCACCCTTAGAAATCAACATTTCAATCCTCGATTGCACAAATCTATTGTAGAGTTTGTTGTAAATGTCTATAACGAATTAAAGGTTGTTAATCCCTTGCAATCGGAATCCAGAATAATAGCTTCGATTCGCAATTTGCTTCCATTTAAATTACAACAGATCTTATTTTCCACACAGTGTATGAGTTTCAGTCATTTATTAATGCTTGTACAATGTTACGAAACTCAATACCATGCTATGAATCTAACACAATCAGGAATGGGTAAAAATAAGAATAATTCAGATCATTTGGTCCCTGTTCGAAATTTAAATATCCGAAGTGTGAATAATACTGAACCGAACCTAAGACGAGTATACTCTAGCAATCAAAATGACCCAAATAGACAAGGTTATGTAGGGAATCCGCCTAACCTAATTAATCGCAGTAATTCCTATGTTAGACCATATAGACAAAATAGGTTTAAAAATAAACGAAATGTATGGAGAAATTCCGGAAACTCTGCGAACTACGTGGATAGAAGTAATGGAAGGACGAGAGATGGCACTTCACATCAAGATCCAGGTATTGAAGTAATTTCTGTACAGAACAATAATACAGGACATAATCATGATTGTGCTGTACAGTGTACTCTATTGCAACCATACTCGAGTATGAATTTAAACTAATTGCGGCTGATGTGGTAGGGGTTAAACCCATGTCAGCTGTAGATTCTCATGAACATTTATCTTCCAATTTACAGGTTCATGCTAATTATGAAAATGATCTTTCCTATGACGTCTCTGTGAATAACTATTCGGAAATAGCAATTAACAGGTGTCAATATCAATTTATACCTGTTGTAAATCGTTGTTGGTTTGAAGATGATACTGTCAATGATGGTTTTAATATTGAAGAAAATTTTGTATTTTTAAAATCATATAGTACCGCTAAAATACCTATTAAAGTCAATGGATTAAGTACCGAAGCTTTACTCGATACGGGAGCAAACGCCTCTCTATTATCGTATTCATGGTGGAAAGTAATTACTAGTAATTATTCAAATCCTAAGCTACAAAAGGCTGAGAACATCATTATAGTTGATTTTACTGGTAAACATAAAAAGAGAGTAGCAGGAATTACCCGTGTGTCAATATCTATTCAAGATTTCGAAATACCCATCCCTATTCTGGTTATAAAGGATCTTAACGAGAACTTAATTATGGGCTTAGATTTACTATCCCAATTACGAGTCATGCTTGATTTTAACAACCAAACGTTGACGATACCGGGTATACCTCTGAAAATTGTTCAGAAACTGCTTCCAAAATTAGATAATAGTGCTTCCCAATATAATGATCTGTCTCCTATAGTGAATAATGTTTCAATTAGTGCAAAAAGTGATAAATTAAATGATCAACTATTGGAAAAGACACAAAATTTGATGAATGTAAAGGATAATGTAGTATTTTCTGAACATGTTAAAGCTCTCGAAAGCAGCCTTGATTTTGCTGATAATACAGTAATAGCAAACTTTAAGAACATTTTGTATAAACATAGAAAGGTCTTTTCAGAACGTCCTGGATGCTGCAAGGATTTTGTTTATTCTTTTAAAGTTAAAACTGATAAACCTATAGTAACCAAGCCCTATATAATTCCATATAGATACAGAGAGAATGTACGTCAACAAATCGCAGATATGTTAAGAGATGGGATCATTAGGCCTTCGAGGAGTGTCCACCTTAATCCATTACATGTTGTTCCAAAGAAAAATGGTTCTCTACGTGTGGTGTTAGATTTGAGACGCACTAACGGTCACATTGATCTGGAACAAGTGAGGTATCCTCCAGTAGAGGAAATACTAGCTTCCTTACAAGGGAACACTGTATTCGGAAATTTAGACCTAGTAATGGCGTATAATCAGGTCGAGTTACATGAAGATTCAAAACCATATACAGCATTTAGTTTTGAAGGTCACTTGTACGAATACAATCGTGTAGTCTTTGGGCTTATCAATGGTAGTGCAGCATTAGCATCCTGCTTGAACAAAGTTCTAGGTCAAGACTTGCGTAGCAACGTGATAACGTATGCTGATGATATCTTAATCATGGGGAAAAATCCACATGAATACCTGAAGTATTTAGATATAGATTTAGACAGATTGGAAAGTTCAGGCCTTACTATCAATTTACAGAAATCCAAGTTTTTGCAGAATTCCATAGAATTTCTTGGGTACCAAATTGATGCCTCTGGTTTACAATTCAGTCAATCTAAAGTTCAAGCCATAGAAGATCTGCCTGCTCCAGTAAATGTGAAACAGACACGACAAATATTAGGACTCTTTAATTGGTTTCGCAAAGCCATCCCGCGATTCGCTGAGATAGCCCAGCCTTTATTTATGATTATAAAGAAAGGTATACCATGGCAATGGGGTCCGATTCAAGAACACAGTTTTAATAAGTTGAAGGAGTGCGTAAAACGAAATATCCATTTGAATCACCCCAGATACGACGTTCCTTTTTACGTACAATGTGACGGTTCTCAACTTGGAATCTCTGCAGTACTCTGGCAACCTAACCCAACTATGCAGGAACCAGCTGTTATACATTGCGCTAGCCGTACTTTAAAGAAAGCTGAAAAGGGATACACTACGACAGAAATTGAACTTTTGGCTGTACGCTTTGCTATACAAAAATTCGCTCCATATCTTAGCGGATGTCATTTCATAGTACTCACCGACCATAATTCCTTGCGATATCTTAATAGCGTACAGGGGTATAATAACAGATTACTTCGCTGGTCGTTAGATCTGCAAGCTTATGATTTCGAAGTACAACACATTAAAGGAGTAGATAATGGACCCGTAGATACTTTATCACGTCTGTTTCCTGGAGAAGAGCAACATATTTTGTCTATTAACGAATTTAAGATTTTACAGGATGAAATAGCTACCATTTCAATAGAAGATTTAAGAGAACATCAAATGAAGTATCATGAATACAAACAAATCATGGAACATTTATCTTCATGTGGCGACGGATGTAGTTGTCCCAAACACTGGAATTCCAGATTTAAATTAAATAACGGAATTTTACTCATTAAGGATTTTAAGTTCAAATCTAGGAACAAAATTTGTATTCCACCTACGTTAACAGCACGCATATTAAAGGCCTACCATGACGATTTTGGACATTTTGGGTATGTGAAGGTATGTGCCTTGATTAATAAATCTTTTTATTGGAAAGGAATGCGAGCTCAGGTCAAAAATTATATCAATGACTGTATTGAGTGTATGCAAATTAAGCATAATTATCAGGCAGTACAAAAACCAATGCTTTCAATAACACCGGAGAGACCACATTCATTTTTATCGATTGATTTATATGGACCGTTACCCAGAGCAGTTACTGGAGAAGTTTATTTGTTAACAACAATGGATATCTTTTCACGATACGTGGTAGCCTACCCCTTGCGCAAAGCAACCTCCGCTGCTATAGTGAATAAAATTCTAAATGTATATATTCCACATTGTGGCCCTATCGAGCATATATTATGCGATAACGGCTCACAATTCAAAAGTGATGTGTTTCTCAAAGCCATGAATAAGGCCAACATTAAAGTTCATTTTGTGACTCCGTACCACCCAAGTAGCTCCGTGGTAGAAAATGTACATCGTAATTTCGGTATGTTGTTTCGGCACTTTTGTAAGGATAAACATGCTGAATGGATTAAACATGTCAACCAAATTACGTACCTTTTGAACCATTCTATATCAGACACTTTAGGTGTGTCTCCTGCTAAGGTGCATAATGGCTCCGATGTAATTTTCCCTGTGGAACAACATTTTGATGTCAAATTAGAAGATTCGACAATTATAGATCCATCCAATTTAGTGAACATGGTTAAGATCCGAAGACACAATAAGTTTTTGAAACGTAATTCGCAAGTAGAGTCTTTACAAGAAGGAAAATATCGGATCAAGGTCAACGATTTAGTTTTCGTTAAACAACACCCGCAGAGTAATATGTTATTAAAGAAAATTTATAAATTTTGTGACATTTTCTCAGGTCCTTATTTATGTTTTAAGGAAATAAATCCTAAAGTCTTCGAATTGTTAAACGCTAAAACGGGGATGTCAATTGGACTTCGCAACATAGATGAGTTAAAAGTTTGGAAGCCTACTCCGTATACAAAGGAAAAATGGATGCATCTAGTTAAAGAGCTAGTAGCACCCAACATTCTTGATCAAATAAATAAGAATGAAAAAGAAAAATAATAATGAAAAATGTGTTTATATAATAACAAAAGGGTGTCTTTTGTTCTGTAAAATAAATTTATTCACTTTCATTTGGTTATGCAAATGTAGGTTATGTTTAATTTTTGATCTTTGTTCAATTACGTTTTCTTTGATTTTTATTAATCTAACTTATTTGTTATCCAATGCGCCCGAAAAGAGCAAATATTATTTGTAACGTCACCGTTTGTAATAATGATCGAAACTAGTAATCTTGATAATTTGTGTTTCACCCTCGTTAATTATATTCTTAAGCAACGATGTTTTTAATAATAATGAAATAAATATAATTAATGTAATAAAAGATAAATATTAATGAAATTAAAGATTTATTGTGAATGTATTTATGTGAATGATAATAAATAATATTTTATATATATGAGGGTTAACCAAAATGTAATGAAGATATATACGAGGTGTGATCAACATATAAAGAACATAGGTGATGTAAAGAACATTAAGGTAACCGGACCAGTGGTTCTTGAATATAAAAGCCAAGCCTATTCATGACTTTTATATTCAGTCCTTCTGTCGGGCGACATTTTCTATAACGAAATACTTTAGTTTGTATAATATTTACCTGTACCATGGGCAAAAAGTGCTCATAAATATGCAATATACTTAGTAGAATGTTCATTTTAAATTAATAGAAAAGAAGAATGTCTTTAAGATATGTAAGTGATTATTATGGGATAGTTGTGGCTATGTACATGTTATGTGTTGACCTAGTCAAGTGAATTTTATGTATTTCACGGTTTGAAAAAAGAATATTTAAGACATATTAAGCAATAAAGGTGAGACTAATGATCTTTAAATATCTGAGTTGATTTTTGCATAAAGACAAATAATTATCGCTTCGTAATTTATATTTTAACATGAGAACCAGGTTTACGACGCTTTTCTATAGAGTCGTTATAACATGCAGCGTCAACTCAATGCCTTTTCACGTTGGGCTGCCATCTGGCGCCTAAAAATCAACGCGGATAAGAGCGTTGCAGTCTGCTATAGCAAAAGACGCAGCAGAGCCATCCATCGTTTAAACTATGACAACATTGAAGTTCCGCACCGTCTGCATGCTAAATACTTGGGAGTTATATTAGATCGAGGCCTTACTTTTGGTCTTCATATCATGGACATTAAACACCGAGCCCTTATAAAATTGTCTGCCCTCTATACTATTCTGCGTTGCAGTGCTTTAAGTCATGAAACAAGACTCCACGTCTTTAAAATGGTAATTTTGTCCACAATCACCTACGCATGTCCAGCATGGCAACATGCGGCACTCAGTCACTTGCGCATGGTCGAGAGTGTACAAACCAGGGCAGCTCGTATTATAACAGGCCATGACCGATATACTCGTAATCGTCAACTTTTAGAGGACTTAAACATATATCCTATCCGGGACGTGTTACATCAACACCATACTCGTTTTGGGCCAAAATCCCCTGCCACGTCAACTCCGCTATAGCAGCCATTGGCACAACGCATACACAACGACGAATTTACAGGACGCCACGGTTGTAGCATAACTCTTTACCCACATTCTCCCCCTCACTGCGACAGTTCCAGCTGAAGGTCACATGACGTCGTCGTATCTCATATTCTAAATCACCCCCCACAGGTCTAATCATTTCTTTTCTATAGCTGTCATCGAGTCAGGGACTTTTGTCCGATACTCGACACAAAACCACACTTTCAAGCTAAGCTAAGCTAAGCTAAGGTATTCCTACACATACTTCAAACCTAACTCCTCTTGTAGTTAGTTACTGTACTAAACAGTGATCAAGTATTGCAGACGTACTTGGGAGGTCAGTAGAGATACTCTACTTTGGAGTCTGATAGATGATTCTCATTTTCTGGAGAGTTATACTTAAATTTGTGAAGGTCAGTGTGGTATTCATATCTTGACCAACTCTTTTGATGCTGTCCGTGGTTCGTACCACTCATCCGAACGTGCTGCTCTTTACCGGTATAAACCCTACTTTATACGGTACATATTCTTTATCGCATCATGGATAAGCTACCGGGATTAATGCAAGGACCTACACCTAAACCAGTGGCGGATGCCAAACGAGATCCCCGAAGTAATCGGCGTAGCCGACAGCTCTCGGAGGGTAGTTTAGAGTTTGTAGAGAAGAGATACTGCTCTCGTTCTCCTACCTTTATCAAACGTCCAGAAGATCCAGAACCGATGCAGACTACCGCATCCAATCCCACTACGTCCACTGTTGCTATGCAACAGTCATATGCAGCCACACTTGCTCCACCGAAACTTTATTCATTTCTTCTAACCATTTTCGATCCTAAATACAGTAATACTCGTCATATATTTAACCAAATCATTAAATACTTACCAGATTGTTTTCACCAGATTGTTTTCACCAGGGGTAGTGTTGTTATCAAGTCTGAAGATGAACATTTTGGTACAACACTTCGTAATAAGGCGAGTTATGAAATGTTTGGTAAACCTGCCCAGTTATCTAAACTGCCGGATAGAGTCAAACAAAATCCTCCACCTCCTAGAACTAACATGATGTCAGTAGTTAATCGAGGTGTCCTACATGAAATAACTGATGAGGAAGTGCTTGAAGAATTAAAAACTGAGGGAATTGACGTTTCAGAATGTACCCAAATTAAAAATAATAACGGTGAAACATATATGGTACGAGTTTTGACCACTTCTCAGTCAGCCATTGATATTCTGTTGCAAGAGGGCACATTTATATACAAAAAGCGTCACAGGGTAGAACCATCTCGTACCAATCACCCTCTGCCAATTCGGTGTGAACGGTGCCAAGTTTATAACCAACATATAACTGCAAAATGTCCAAATGTTTCGAAATGCGGATATTGTACTGGCACTCATGAAACTAAAAATTGTCCAAATACGGGAAAGGCCCCGCACTGTTTTACTTGTTCCAGTGACACTCATCCGACCTATAGCTATAAATGTAAAGCTAAACGAGCAGGCAATCCAGAACTTCCTGAGATGACTGTCCCACTAGGGACTACAGACTCAACTGTACCAGGGTCACAATCCATTACTCCTCAATTAATTGTTGAAAACTTTCTCCCTTATATTACGCTTATCCTTCAAAATATATTTCCTTTACAACGCCAACTTATTCTGGATCACGATATTGTAGCAGCCTCAGCTATCTTTCAAGTTAATGTGTATGCTACATATTCTGGGCCCTATGTTAATTTTTACATTGTACCCAGATACACCACAGTCTAAGATCATGTTTTATGCGATTATGGCTCCTGCACTTCTTTTCATGACATTCGCTACCTACCGTCACATCGCATACTGTTTGAGCAATTACTACTTGAGGAGAATGTACACATCTTTCTTCTGAATGAAACAGCGTTCAAACCCACTACATATATTCGTTTTCCTCGATATAAATTTCTTCGCTGTGATTACCCAGACCACAATGCAAGAGCTCAAGGCGGTGATGCAATCGGAATTCGTAATAAAATCACTCATAGAAACCACTCTATTGCACTGTATTATCAGTTACCAGAGCACCTAGTGATAACAGTTTACCTTCCAAACCTTGCACTAACACCGGCTACCATATACGTTCGTCCCGGTAACGTCATTCCTCTTGCATTTTTCACGTACTTGTTTCATCAATTTCGACATCTCATAATATTAGCCAACATTAATATTCATAGTCGCTCTGTACAAGATCACTATCTTATATCACATGATTTGCATGGACATGTTTATCAACTACCTAACCATACGCGACCAAGCAGTCAGACGACACCTGATGTTGTTATTAGTACTGTTTCAATTGTCTATAAATGTATCATACAGATTCTGGATTGTATTGGCAGCGACCAGTTTCCAATAAAAGTGATTGTTAACCGTAAAAGACAACAATCTGAACAGTTTTAAGAACTATAAAGCTATACGACAAAGCGAACTGGGATCAATGTCGCTCTGGTATAGATGTCACTCTTGCTCCTTTAGCACCACCTACTATTGAATCCGAGCTTGAAGGTACCGTACATAGCATTGCAGAGACTACAAGAAATAGCGCTGACAAACATATACCTCAGTATCGAGGTAAAATATATCAACCAATGTTACCTCCTCAATATTTGGCTCCCGTACGCAAATCTCCCTATTACTTTCAAGAATACGAAAAACCCGATACCCAGAGTACCTAACGCAGGTCCGTAGGTGGAAAGGGACGATGTATAATTATATTGTTGCTCATAAGCGGATTAGCTGGAGCAAAACCTGTAATCGACTGAACACAGAGTCACATCCAACGAAATATTGGAAAAAATTTCACCTTCTAACTGGGCAAAAAGTAAATTCATCTTATCCTCTTATACAGAATGATCAACCTTTACATACGGACAATGAGAAAGAAGATGGTTTCGCCGGCCATCTCGAATATGTCTTTACACCTGCTACCTGTATTCACCGCAGCAGTCCCAAAGTTTCCGAAGAAACAATAAACCAGCTATTACAGCCTTCCATCCATCACAAGTTAGAAAACAATAATCCTTTAACTCAGGAAATCACTTCTGGAGATATTCTATCCGTCATTAAACGGAAACGTAGTACTGCCCCCGGCTTTGACCAAATATCGAACATAATTCTGAAAGAATGTTCGACCAACTTTTTCATTTTTCTGGCTGCAATATATACATTTATACTTCGAACAGGTTACTAACTTCCGATTAGAAGGTATCCAAAGTCTGTATGCTTTTGAAACCGAAAAAACCAGCACATTCTGTGCAATCATATCGTCCAATTCAACTAACGTCCACACTTAGGAAAGTCTTTGAAAAAATACTGGTTTTACGTTTACACCCATATATCACTGATCATCAACTTTTACCACTTCATCAGGCTGGATTTAGACCCTATTACAGTATAAATGGTCAGCTACTTCGCCTAACCACCATCATGACAAACCCCTACAAAAAATCTCTTGTCTCATACTGATGAAACTTAAAAACGCATTCGATCGGATTTGCTACTACGGATTATTTTATAAACTGCTTAAATTGAGTCTTCCTGACATATCTCAGAGTTATTTATTCGTTTATACTTAACCGTATTGCCTATATCAGCGTCAATAACTCTCTATCCCATCCAGTATTTCCACACACGGGGGTAAGGTTCTAGCTTATCGCCTCTTTTGTACATCTTGTATGCTTCAGATTTGCCATCTCTAGCGCCGAATACTTATATGTTCCAATATGCTGACGATACAGCCTCTCTAACATTAGGAAAAACAATACAACATATTAACATACATTTGCAGACTACGATTACAGCTTTTCTGCAATGGTGTCTTAAATTACGACTATCAGTATACGAAGACAAAAGGTATTCCTAGAAAGCAAAGGAAATGATTGACTCACATTGGAGTTAATAAAACAACATAAGCAACTGTCTCTGCGTTAGACAGAAATGTGAGAACAGTAATTGAAATTAGTGTATTTTACTTAACAATGATATTCAAACAATATGCATATATATATATATATACACTGTAGACCAGCGGCGTAGGAAAGAGGCTAACGTCCTTAAGCCTGCTCCCTCCTTTTATAGTAAGATCAAAATTTGATTGTGACAAAATAATACGAATTCTGTTATAATTTATCACAATTGATGTATGGTCAGTCATGTTAAGTCATATTAAAATCAAAATTTGCTTCCAACAAATATCTTTTAAACTGACGTAACATTTCAACATATTGTTCATAGACTGAATTCTTCTTCTTCTGGTTGGAGAAGGTATTATCGTCAGTATTAAATTCAAACTGTGCCATTTTCAGGTGCGAATAAGAGCTTTTAAAAATACGGTTGGGCACGAACGCTCGGTAGTAGAGCACTTACCCCTTGTATGTGGGGTCCCAGGTCCGATTCCCGGACAGTAAGTTTGTGGTGGACAACATCATGTCAGTAAGTTTTCTCAGGATACTCCCGTTTCTCCACTAGTTTCATTTCATTCTACTAGTTATTTCATCATCATTCATTGCTTTAATCCTTTGTCTTACTTAGGTTGACAGGAATAGCGTGGCATATTAAATTTAAAGATTTTAGTCATTTCATTCTAAAAGATACAGGTTAATCCTTTTATTAAAAATATTCATCTGCTTAGCGCAATTGTTAGTTCACGTGACTTCCTAATGCGTAGTTCCTGGTTATACTCCCAATTGAATCATTATCATTGCCTGGCTTCAACCCACAATTGTGAAGAGCCACGGTGATTCAGCGCAAACAATTTCGTCCGGTGCGTGGGGTACTTGGTTTGATTCCAGCTCGCACCAAGTAAGCTTTATGGTGGGTAAGAACCATGTATAACGAAATACTTTAGATAGATTAATAATTACCTGTACCTTGGGCAGAAAGTGCTCATACATAAGCACTATACTTAATAGAATGTTAATTTAATAATAACAAAAGAAGAATGTTTTGAATATCGGTAAGATATCGATAATATTATATAATTCGTTGCTATGTAATTGTTTATGGATACCTAATCTTCATGTATATGTGCATGACAGTTTGTGTGAAAAATACATTAAAAAAGTGTATCAACTAATAAACCATTTAAAACCGTTCATCTACTTTACAATTCTAATAGAGAAGGTGAGAATAATATTATATATAATTATTAAAGATATTTTTACATGAAAACAGTTACTACCACTCAAGATTTTTTTATATCATTGATCGAACCAGGTTGACGACTACCCTTGGTGAGTCGTTATAAAAATTTTGGTTTACCTCACCCGGGATTTCTTGTAAATTCATATCCCGAAGCAAAGTAAGGGTGAATTTACTTTTGTAATAAAGTTAATGAATACAAATTTGACAAGACTGAGAAGTGGTAGAATAATCATAAGAAAAATGAACGGTAACGCAATGGAGAATGAACCCAATGATAGTGACAACGGTGAACATAGTGTAGCACCAGGAATGACACTAGAAGACCGAATCTTGCTAGCCTTACAGCGGCAAGAACAATGTCGTAAAGACGATTCGGAAGCCATGAAGCGATTGGAACAAAATTTGGTTCACATGTCCAACGAATTGAAGCAGACGATAGAACAGAAGTCCGAAGAATCCAACAAGCAATACGAGGAATTGAAGCAGACGATAGAACAGAAGTCCGAAGAATCCAACAAGCAATACGAGGAATTGAAGCAGACGATAGAACAGAAGATAGAACAGAAGTTCGAAGAATCCAACAAGCAATATGAGGAATTAAGTAGACGAATGGAACAGAAGTCAGATGAAACGAAACAATCAATTATCCAGGCGATGGATGACATCACCTCACAGTTCGAGGAAAAGTTAAAAAGAATATCTGAGGATTGTCAGGATAATCACGACCACATTATCCAAGAAATCAGTGGTGTAAAAAAGGATTTAGAAGTAATGGAATCTTCTGTTCGTCAGCATAAGGTTGAAGTCACCAATAATTCTAACAACATACGTGCAAATACGCAACTGATAGCTACTCTACAGGAGGAAATGAGGAAGCTACAGGTCAAGGACAACGCACATCACAATAATACGGTTAGTGATCGTTTGGAATTTCCTCATTCACAAGAGATGACCTCGCCTCCACCCACATCTGATGACGACATTATTTTGGAAGAAATTCATCCGAAGAGTACTGATGGGCGGAAAAGAGATGGTGTAACGACACATCACATCATGGATAGGAGTTGTCACCCAATAAGTACACGGAATGATAAAAGGAAGGTAAAGTTAAGCGTTAAGATGAGTGAAATACGTGCCATGAGTAAATTCAGTGGTAAATGTAATGAGAATGCTACTTCTTTCCTGGAAAAATTTCAGGACGAATGCAATATAATGTGTATAGATAGATCAAAATATATGAAACTAATTCCTCATTTATTACTCCCACCATGTTCTTTATGGTTTATAGCAATACGTGATCACATCAATACATATGAGGAATTCAAGCAGCATTGATCGCAAATTATGAAAATGACTTTTTGCTTGCAAATAGAGATGCCAGGATTAGAAATCAACATTTCAATCCTCGTTTACACAAATCTGTTGTCGAGTTTGTTGTAAATACCTACAACGAATTAAAAGTTGTAAATCCATTGCAGTCGGAATCTAGAATAATAGCATCCATTCGAAATTTGCTCCCATTTAAATTACAACAGATCTTGTTTTCTACACAGTGTATGAGTTTCAATCATTTGTTAATGCTCGTTCAATGTTATGAAACTCAATACCATGCTTTGAATCAACAAGCAGGATTGGGTAAAAATAAGAATAATTCAGATCATTTTGTACCTGTTAGGAATCTGGATATTCGTAGTATGAACGATACGGAATACAACCCAAGCCGAGTAAATTCTAGCAATTCAAACGAACAAAATAGGCAAAGCTATGTAGGGAATCAACCTAACCTAACCAATCACAACAATAATTATGTCAGATCACCCAATCGAAGTAGATATAAAAACAATCGAAAGATATGGCGAAATCCCAGAAATACGGCAAATTACGTGGATAGACATAATCGTTGTTCAAGAGATGGCACTTCGTATCAAAATCAGAATCACGATGCAATACATGCACAAAATATTGTGGAACCTAATCATGATTGTGCCGTACAATGTACTTTATTAGAATCATATGCTAGTACAAATTTAAACTGACTCTAGTTACTGAAGTTAGGGTTAAACCCATATCAGTTATATATTCTTGTGAATTTTTATTTTTAAGTTTATGTGTTAATACCAATAATGAAAACAATTCTTATAATTTCGATATGCAGACAATATGAGGAATTATAATTCGGTTCATAATTGATTAAAAGCAAAGATTGTTTATATTAGATTGACTTGTGTTGAAAACTTAATTGTCAAAGATTATGTTAAGTATAAGATTCATTCTTTTAAGCTAATTATTCAACGACTGTCTTGAATAAGATTCTTCATTATTCTGATGTCTTATAGATCCAATGTTTATTTTGAAATATCATCTAAAATAATTAATATATAATGCGCCCTGAATCATTGTGACTCATGTCTTAAAACGTAATTGCTTCTTACGATTTTGATTTCGCACCCTTCAAAAATTATATAATAAGCGACGACGTTTAATAATAAAATATAATAATATAATAAATGATAATGAAATAAATATAATTAATGTAATAAAAGATAAATTAATGAAATGAAAGATTTGTTATAAATGTATCTATATATAAAATGTAATGAAGATACATACGAGGGGCGATCAAAATATAAAGGACATATGTAATATTAGACCATTATTGTAAACGGACCAGTGGTTCTTGAAGATAAAAGCCAAGCTCGCTTATGACTTTTATATTCGTCCAATTGTCGGGCGACATTTTATATAACGAAATACTTTAGATAGATTAATAATTACCTGTACCTTGGGCAGAAAGTGCTCATACATAAGCACTACACTTAATAGAATGTTAATTTTATAATAACAAAAGAAGAATGTTTTGAATATCGGTAAGATATAGATAATATTATATAATTCGTTGCTATGTAATTGTTTATGTATACCTAATCTTCATGTATGTGTGCATGACAGTTTGTGTGAAAAATACATTAAAAAGTGTATCAACTAATAAACCATTTAAAACCGTTCATCTACTTTATAATTCTAATAGAGAAGGTGAGAATAATATTATATATAAATATTAAAGATATTTTTACATGAAAACAGTTACTACCACTCAAGATTTTTTTATATCATTGATCGAACCAGGTTGACGACTACCCTTGGTAAGTCGTTATACATGATAAAGTGTTTTTCTCATTCTCTCTGGTTTCTTTACACTTTCTTCATCTTACCATTTCGTTCATTATCTTTATGTCCCTTTGCCTCGAAGTAGTGAACTAAGGTTTAGCAAGTAAGAATTAATGACTCCTGAGAGCTAATATTCTGAGACGTTGAACATATTCTTCCTGTCTAGCCATAGATCTTCATGCTTTTAACTGCAGTAAATTTAATAATATGAGTGAATTTTCTCTATGAGTATAAATAAAACTAAAAAGACTTTTTGTCTCCTCTCCAATTCTCTCAAACACTGTCTACTGAAATAAAATTCTGAACGTGATGTCGCAAGAACACATGGAACTTTGCATGGACGTGCGATAGGCTTATCAATTATTTATTTCTCTGCTAACCAAGCATAGTACTTAGTACCTATTGTTTTGATAGGAAAGTCTAGAAATGTATGTCGAACGTTTTAAAGGAGTGGGCGTTCGGGTCCTTTTGAAATCCAGCAAAGCTACGTATCTGATATAAAAAGAACATTGGGACTTTTTAACATTGTGTAGTTAAGAGTGGGGTCAGAAGATGGTTGGTAAAATGGTAGAGAAAACTATTGGACATTTACGTATACTGCACAGCTAATACAGAACGATGAAAAGTATTTTATATGCATTTATAACTCTTATCTAAGTTGTATTCTCTAAGATGAGATACTATTTGAAATTATGACTCAGATTGTACCTTACTGATCTATACTGTTACAGGGAAAGACACAAAAAACTATAGAAACCCATTTGCCAAGCAGAATATGATAATATAGAGTCACTTTCAGCATAATATATGCGCTAGAACATTCATTCTGTGACGTTGTACCGCATAACGTTACTAACTTTGTGTGGAAAATTCGTAATTAGAACTAAACCTGCAAACAAATGATACTATATGGATGCATCCGCTCCGCGCATAGAGGAGAGGAGAAAGAAGTAGTGTGATATAAATTTTTCTTGATGTCTTATATAAAAAGCAAACACACACACGATGAGTCAAGTGCTGCTTACTAAGAAAAAGAAGTGTGCGCTCAAGTTTTATGACAAAAAGCAAACTTCAACTCTAATCAGAATGTGAAGGAAATATATAGACATTCACACTGGCGCAAATCCCGGGGGTCGAGGGAGACTTGTCTCCCCAATCTTGGATCTGGGGGCACTGACCCCCCAATAATCTGACTTAAGAAGTGCTTTTTGGGATAAGTGTGATGATTTGCCTCCGACAGCCACAAAGGAATGTAAGATGAAATTGGTTTTTCTTGGCTTTTCAATTTTTTAAAAAAGAATCGTATTCATTGGTATTTCAAACTGCACTTCGTGCTCTAGTGCGTTTAGTAGTCTCATCAAAATGTATTAATTCCACTTCCGCTACTTGGGCTCACATTGCAATAAATACCAGAGGAGGATATGCCCCTCTCCTCATGCTGGAAAGTTGCCTCAGCTGTAGGTACGGGCACAAATTCCGGGGAAATGGGAAGACATGTCCTCCCCAACATTAAAACTGGAGGCTCTCCCAATAATCCGATTTGAAAAGTGCTTTTTGCAGATAAGTGTGATGATTTGTGTCCGCCTGCCACAAAGGAAAGTGAGATGAAATTTGTTTCTCTTGGCTTTTCCATTTTTAATGAAAATGAAGACGTGCGACTTTGTGTGACGTAACCTGATATGAAATCTTATCTACTTCTCTCCCCTAGGCCCTAGTACACGAAGAGTATATAGACTATCCAATGTCAGTAGAACCCATCTTTTCAGTAAATGCTCATTTAATCTATTTGTAGTATCAGTCTAGGCATCTACCCATGCTTCGTAACCTAACTATATAGCCTATCGAACCCAGAGGTTCAATGCCACGTTCACAAAAGCTCTCGACTGACATCTATTCTTAGCCAACTGGATTCAGTTTTTACTTTGTATTCCTATTTTTGCCAGATCCATCTTAATATTGTCTTTCTATTTGCGCCTGTGTCTTCCTAATAGTCGTTTTCCGATTGGTCTTACCGCTAACACTGTGAAAGCGTTAATACTTTCTTCCATTCTGGCTATATGTCCTGCCACTTAAGCCTCCTAGACTTGATGACAATAACAATGTTTGATAAGCCGTATAATTTACGTAGCTCCTCGTTATGAAGTTTCCGCCATTCCCCATTCCCGTTCCCATTTAGGTCCCAATATTTGTCTCAGGCTCTTGTTCTGAAATACTTTCAGTCTATACTCTTCCTTCAGAGTAAGCGAGCATGTTTCGAAACCATACAGAACAACAGGTATGATGATCGTTTTATATACTTTAAGCTTCAAATTCTTCGACAGAATTCGCAACGACAAGAGATTTTGAACTGAATAATAACACGAATTCCCTGTTTTTAGTTGACATTTAGTTTCTTCGTTAATAAGATTTTTGTCTGTTAATATTGATTCTAGATATTTGAAAGTATCCACTTTATCAAAAGTACCGGTATTATTTAATATTTTAACGCATTCATAATTTGCCGTATTACGGTCCCGACGCACTTCCATGTGTTTAGTTTTCTCTGCATTTACTTCTAAACACTTATCCCTGCCAGCGTTTCATAAGACTTCTGCATTTCTTTCTATTGTTCTCCTATCTTCTATTAAATTTACATCATCAGCATACGCATAAGCTGGTGGACACCGTTCAGCTCTAGGCTCTGGTTGCTATCTTTGATTTTCCTTATAGCGTATTCCAGGACAAAGTTGAATAATAATGGTGACAACGCATCTCCTTGTTTCAGGCTATTCTCGTCGTGAAGGCTCGTGGACAAAAAATTTCCTACCCGGCTTTTACTTTGGGATTCATTTAAACACGCCTTAATTGATCTAATTTGCTTTTTCGGTATTCCAAATTCCGTAAGAACGTTGTACAATCTTTCGCTCCTAACCGAGTCGTAAGCCTTTCTAAATTCAATAAATAGTTGATGTATATATTCGAGAAAATCTTCTGGAAACAAGTAACTTCGCCACGTAAACTGTCTCTTGTGAATCTTGGGGCCGCGGTGGCTCAGTGGTAGATCGTTAACCTCTGTTTCTTGGGGTCCTGGGGTAAAACCCTGCTCCCGCCAAGTGAACTTTGTGGTGAACAAACACTGTGTGTGTGGGATTCCTCGCTGTTCTCCCGTTCCCTCCTACTTTCTTCATTCCAACATTTCATTCATTTCTCATAATCACCGTCTCCTTTTCCCTAGCCGGCATAATCGTGGGACGTAAAACTCAAATATTTCATTTCATTTTCTCTTGGGTATGTTTCAACGAAAAACTACTGTACTTACGGCACATTGTAGGCTTAATAATAAACTATATATTTGTGAAATATTAGCAAAATCAAATAAAAGGTTTTTAAAGAAATAGTCCAAAGAAAACTTACATTAGAGAGTAAGTTGCCCCATTACGAACTTTTCAGAGACAATGAATCACTAAACCTTAAAATAAAAATGTTAATTAAATATTTATTTATAAATTATGAATAGATGCGTATGATTAGTTTTAGAAGAAATCATCCGAAAAGTAGTTACCTCCAACGCAAACTACCCCTAACAAGTTTATCCTATTATAGCAATAACTATTTACTCAAAACCTGGCATATGGAGTTTGAAACTAGGGATGCGCCAATCATAGAGGACTTAATGGGGTGTGAAGGATAATACGAGACAATGTGCAGTACATTCACAAGAGTTGAATATAAATATGCAATGTAGAATATTTTTTCATCGTACACAAGTATCAGAATTTTATTTCAAAAAATCTAATGATATTAATACCTAGGCATATTTACTTACTTAAAAAAACAGAAAACACAATTTATTTATTATTTTAGTGCGAAACGTGACCCCTCATATTCTAAACTAGTCTCTTAACGTTTGTTTGTACGTATATTTTATTCCAAGACGAGGCTTAAAATCTGATAAGCCAAGCCCCGGAAATCTCTGTACTGAGGTAAGAGAACGAAACTAAAACTAAACTAAACTGTTCATAAGCCATTATTGCCGCAATGAAAAGCTGTCTGAGATTAACATGGTTAATGCCGAACGCAGAAGGCACTTTCAAGGTGGTTATAATTTATAATGGAAAATTCTTGAACTCAGTTTAAGGGATTATGCGGGAAGTACATTTTTAATTGCGGGTCAAACGAATGAATAAAATGCCATAGTGCTCTAAAAGTGACACGAGGACAGACTGTTACATAAGACTGACATATACCAGAATATAAAGTTGTTATTAAAAGATCCAGACAGGAAATAGAAACAAAATGATTTGAGCCGTTTTCGAGAAAATTGCAAATTTGGTGTTCACCCTTCAGTAAAGTACTGTTATCTTTGAGGTAGAAAAACATTATTAACTCTCGTAAAGAATCTCTTAAAAACCTTGAGTTCAAATCGTAGTCCCAATTTATTGAAAGATATTGACGAGTATATATACACCGTGTCGAATGACAAATGGACGAACAAATGAGCTGAGTAAAGAACAGATATTCAAAACTCCGTTGGCATGACATGCGCGGGCCATGAAACATATAAAACAATTGAATTTTCAAATTTGATTATTTGTCAAAATTACCAAATTTTATTTCTCTTGTTTGTCCTTTAATTTGTTCACAGTAGCTTCCTACATCAGTATACTACAATAAATAGATACTGCGATATGATTGAGACAGTGCTGACAGACGAGAGTTCAGATACTAAAACCAAATTATTCTCAAATATATGAGTTTGAGGTGTTGGTTAAAATCACAACCTGTTTAATTTTTTGCCTTTTTAATAAGTTAATACCTATTGCGAGGGCTATTACCTCTTTTGTAGAGTGCAGGTTTATTCCCATCGGAAGATATGCAGCCCGCAGAAAGTCAGACTCTTCTTTAAGTCTTGTTTAATTCATGTGTGAAGAAGGGAGGAAGAAGAAAGTAACGTTGTCTTTTGGGCCATCAATATGCATTTATTTGTAGCTTCATTGAGAAGAGGGTAAGAGGATGCATTTATTTATTGATGTATTTTGCTGGATACAAAACAAAACAATACACGGTAAAACAAGATTTTGAAAAATACATATTATACAAGGAATGAAGTACTGAAGTGCTGGAAAGTTTCTTGACTTCATGGTAATGGTTCTTAAAACATATCTGTGAGGATGGTGAATTTGGTGAGCAGATCTGGGACGGCTTTCAGCTTTGGCATATAGGCGCATAACGTGTGTACTATGTTGTTCAGGTTTAAATTCTTTAGAAGTTGATGAAGTTCCTTAATCATTTGCATGATTCATTCAGAGGAAGAATTATGACCAGAGGGCATCTTCAGTGTTGAAGTTGAACTAGTGCGTGATATTGTAGCTCAGTTCTTCAAGAAGATGTATTAGTTGTGTCTTAGAGAGGTACTGAATGCGAGATTCTGCTTGCTGGTGTAGTTTTCCTCTTTCACTTGTAGGATTTGTTGTATTCGCCGACATCCGTAATAATTAGCAGGGTGACCACATTCTCAGTTGATACATTTTGCTGGTGAGTCTCTGATCTCTTCGCATTTATACGTCCAATGAGAGCCGCCATACTTAACACACCAATGTAGAGTTTGGAAAGTTGCATGGGAATGCCCAAATCTTTGGTATTTAAAGCATTACAGGTAATGCTTCTTTTGTAGTCGTTCTATAAGAACTTTCATGTGTACGAATAAGTCTTCTTTGAAGATTCTGGTAACTTCTAGAGTCTTCTTCAACGTAATCGATAATAATGTTATTAGGCTCTTCCGTTTCCCTCCCTCAGAATTCTGGGTTCCCATTTGTGAAATGGAGTATATTAGATAATCCTTTTCCTTGAGTGTTGTTATAATGTCTTCAATACTTGTATCAATTGGAAGGTAGCAAATAACTACTTTGATGATCTCAGTTTCCTTCTTTATTATTTCGCCGCATATTGTAGTTTGTTTATCGGAACAAACGTTTCGCAGAACACACACTTAATTTTTGTGTATCCTTTCATGAACAAAAAAGTGGCTTCTTGCTGCAATACTTAGTTGTTAATTGTTGTAATTTATAGCTCTGGGTTAGAAAGCAATCACATTTCTAAATGCAAGTTTTCGTCACATCTGAGACAGTCTTTATGTTGTATATTTTCTCATCCTTCCCAAGTTCAGTGTTTGGAGAGGTACCTTTTTTGTCATCGTTTCCTAATGAAAGGACTTCATAAGTATTTAATTTTCAAATAGGCACAGAC
The DNA here is from genome assembly GCF_964235325.1 of Thermobia domestica. Classification (NCBI taxonomy): domain Eukaryota; kingdom Metazoa; phylum Arthropoda; class Insecta; order Zygentoma; family Lepismatidae; genus Thermobia; species Thermobia domestica. Next base: position 50,877,172 of record NC_137468.1, on the reverse strand, counting down.
ATCTGTGATGGTCTCAGTTTTCTTCTTGATTTCGAAGGCATATTGTTTTGAACGAACAATCTTCCTGAAGCATAATTGTTCCTGTTCCTTTGTCCACTCAGCGTCGTTGTTATAATCCTGTTGTGTACTCCTGTTGTTGAATTCTGCTTTCCTGTTATATATTCATTAACCCTCTGCTAGGGTTACTTACTAACGGTAAAATTTCTAATAGAACTAATTGTTTTTAAATAAATAGAAAGTTATAATAGCCAACTTTGAAATATGTTCATTAGCTGGTGCAAGAAAGAATTAATAGAGAATCTTATTTCTCACTAACTGTTAACAACACCATTCAGTCAAATCTTTTCCTAGCGGAGGTATTCCTAGAAAGGAAAGACAATCATTGACTCGCATTGCAGTTAATAAAACAACAGAAACAACTGTCTCTGCGGTAGACAGAAATATGAGAACAGTAATTGAAATTAGTGTATTTTACTTAACCATGACATTCAAACTATATGCATATATCTACACTGTAGATTAGCGGCGTAGGAAAAAGGCTAACGTCCTTAAGGCAGCTACCTCATCTTATAGTAAGATCAAAATTTGATTGTGAGAAAATAATACGAATTCTGTTATAATTTATTAAAACTGCTGTATGATCAGTCACGTTAAGTCATATTAAAATCAAATTTTGCTTCCAACAAACATCTTTTAAACTGACGTAACATTTCAACATATTGTTCATAGACTGAATTCTTCTTCTTCTGGTTGGAGAAGGTATTGTCGTCAGTATTAAACTCAAACTGTGCCATTTTCAGGTGCGAATAAGAGCTTTTAAAAATACGGTTGGGCACGAACGCTCGGTAGTAGAGCACTTACCCCTTGTATGTGGGGTCCCAGGTCCGATTCCCGGACAGTAAGTTTGTGGTCATATTATTCATTAAAAATTCATATTCATTAAAAATATTCATCTGCTTAGCTCAATTGTTAGTTCACGTGACTTCCTATTGCGTAGTCCCTGGTTCTACTTCCAATTGAATCATAGCATTGCCTGGCTTTAACCCACCGTTGTGAAGAACAAGGGTGACTCAGCCCATAACAATTTCGTCCGGTGCGTAGGGTCCTTGGTTTGATTCCAGCTCGCACCAAATGAGCTTTATGATGGGTAAGAACTACGATAAAGTGTTTTTCTCATTCTCTCTGGTTTGTTTCCAATTTCTTCATCTTACCATTTAGTTCATTATCATCATGTCCTTTTGCCTCGAAATAGTGAACTGAGGTTTAACAAGTAAGAATTAATGACTCCTGAGAGCTAATACACGGAGAGATTGAACATGCTACTCCTGGTTAGCCATAGATCTTCATGCTTTAACTGGAGTAAGTTTAATAATTTGAGTGAGTTTCCTCTATGGATATAAATAAAACTAAAAAGAATATTTATCTCCCCTCCAATTCTGTTAACAACTGTCTACTGAAATAAAATTCTTAACGTGATATCACAAGAGCACATGGAAGTCTGCATGGATATGCGATAGACTAATCAATTATTTCTCTGCTAACCAAGCATAGTACTCAGTACCTATTGTTTTGATAGGAAAGTCTAGAAATGTATGTCGAACGTTTTAAAGGAGTGGGGGTTCGGACCTGGTGGAAATCCCGCACGGATACGTATTTGATATAAACAATGTGACGTTCTATCATTGTGTAGTTAAGAGTGGGGTCAGAAGATGGTTGGTAAAACGGTAGATAAAAGCTATTGGACATTTACGTATACTGCACAACTAAAGCAGAACGATAAAAAGAATTTTATATGCAGTTATAACTATTGTCTACATTGTATATACTAGATGAGATAATATATTAATTTTTGAGTCAGATTGTACTTTACTAATCCATACCGTTATAGGGAAAAGACAATAAAACTATAGAAACCCAATTTGGAAAGCAGAATATGATAAAATTGTCAATTTCTTTTGTTTTGTAGTTTCTGTTTATAGCTACGGAAGAGCGTTGCCACACGTAGTAGCATTGTACCAAATTCAGCCCTGTTTGTCATTTTGTTGGAACAATTCTACCCAATTCAGTTCAATTTTATAAATACTTGTGGCATTTACAAAAGTGTCAGTAATACTTTTCCTAGATCGCACGTTACTCATACTGTGTGTTGGACTCTTAAAAATGCTCTTGAACATTCATTCTGTGACGTTGCACGGCATAACGTTACTAATTTTGTGTGGAAAACTCGTAATTCAAACTATACCTGGAAACAAATGATTTTAGATGGCAGCATCCAGGCCGCGCATGGAGGAGACGAGAAAGAAGTAGTGTGATGGAAATTTTGGCTTGAAATCTTATATACAAAAGCAAACACACACGCGTTGAATTAACTGCTGAATATTGTGAAAAAGAACAGTGTGTACTCAAGTAAGTGTATAATTTATATGTCATTGCAAAGATTCTACACCAAAACGATAATATCACGAAAAGATACATAAAAGTTTGAAAAGTGTTGCCAACGAGATTTGTCTTTCCGTTATAGCATGGTTAATAATTCGCTAACTGAAAAACGTTATTACGTAAACAAAAATACTGTAAGCATTATTGCCCTCAGTATTTAAGGAGATCAGCTAATAATTACGCTCCAATAACGTTGAGATTAAAGCCTAAATCTTCCTCCTCATCAATTTAACACTATGTCATCTCAGTCAACATTAGAAGCGGACGAAGGCAAAATTTTCACACTGGCAATAAGTCTTTGCCCACGCATCCATCCCCACCTGGTCCTAGCCTATATTTAACATTTTATTACAGTGATGTTCAAAATACGTTCGAATACTTCTTTTGGGGTGCTCGTTTTTGCGCCCCCTGACGTTAGAGCCCCGCGTAGTTGCCCGGTTAGCCCAACCTTTGGTTGCTTGTGCTTGGGTTTGTGTAGCCGCAGTACATGCTAATTGTGCTGAGCCTCGTTGCAGCACTTTTTAACTCGTTTCACTCCAGATCTTAAGTTATCATATAATTTGTCGTTATTGTGGAAAGCCTGTTGCGCAGGTTTATTTTATTTATAGTTAGTAAGCTCAGTACTATAGGGCTGGCATCGTATTAATACAGGAGGATTAATTTCTTAATCATACAGTGCTATAGCCTCGACCCCCACGGTAATGCACAAATGTATTAAACTGCGAGCGAAGTGAGCAGGAATTTTTATTCTTGCCATCTTTGGAAATGAATACCACAAAGATTGGGGACTGTATTTATATAATTTGCTTCTTTATTTATTAAAATCCTTTGGCGCCCCCTAGTATAGCGAAACGTTCTGCTCCCGTAGGAAATGGTTACCCTGCCTACCTAATTGCTATGCCACTGGGAGGACCCCAAACAACCGTGGGAAGCTGTACGAAGTATAACAGAGGTCAGAAACTAAAAGAGAAAACAGTTATCTTCTTCGGTATGTATTGTAAGTTGACCAAACGCCCACACGATCAGTCATAATTCCCACACAAATGGACAAATCTCCCAAATGCACGAACGGTCAAAACCTGTGAGGTGGGAGAGGGAGTTTTGGTGTGGGAGTTTTGGAATTTCTTGAGTGTGGGAGTTTTGGCTGTGGGGGTTTTGACCTAGACCCGGCCATATAAAAAAAAATACAAACCAAGGAACATATCAATCATCTCCGAATTCACCCCTCATGACAGCAAACAATATGAATAACGTGACATATGGGAAGAGTCTTACTGACACTTTTGAAAACGTGACAAGTATTTGTTAAATTATGCTGAATTGGGTAGAATTGTACCAACGTTTTCACAAAAAGATCTGAAATTGGCAGCGTGGTACCAACGGGCCGATGAATGACAAGAAGGGTTGAATTTGCTACAATTTTACCAAGTGTGAAAACAGTGTCTCTTGGATTGTAAAGCCATATTAAGAACTGTCTAGAAAATGTTTTATACAGTCTTCGTAACTGATATGTCAATTATAAATTCATCATATTATGTAGAATAGTTAAACAATGCAGATAAACAGATACAATAATTAATTAATAACGATTATAATTAATCAGCTATTGTTACTGTAATTGCACGGTTGCAATACTTCAGACAAATAATTACAGAAGATAAAATATAGGAGGCGCTTTACTCTTTCGAAAACTTGAAAGAATACTACTCCTTTCTTAAGACAACTAAAGTGATTGTTATGGATTTTGTAATTTGGAATTATGTGTCTAATATTTTAGAGTTATTCATCAAATCTTCATTTGGTTATAAAATATATCAACGCGTGTCAGAGCAATTTTATGGTAAATCATCTGAAAAGGAACACAACCTCAAGATTAAATGATCCCTTGTGGACGTTTTCATCAAGAAACATCGTATGCCACTTCATAGAGTTACCAATGAAATATTTTTTTATAAACTAAGAAATAATAAGAAGTTACTTAAAAAGTTTTTTTTCTTTTAGATCTTCCAAAAATAAAAAGGGCACTCGAAAGAATAGACAATGCCTTTTCGAAATTTCCAAGAGATATAGATTAGGCGAAATTATTCGGTTGTCAATAAGATACTTATTTTTCAAATATGGAGAGAATAAGTGTGTCTTATTAGTAAAAATCATCTCAAAACAACTAACCCTCAAACGTAAACCGCCCTTTGTGTATCCTTCAGGGAGAAACTACTTTCAGCTCATTGTACGCTTAACAACAACATATATATTTTTGAAATATAAACAAAATCATGTAGGATGTTTTTCAAGAAATAATGCAGAAAACTTATCTCTAAAAATAAGCTATGCATTGCGGATGTTTTACAAAAGCACTTACAACACTAGGACATACGGTTTGTAATCATATACTTAGTTTTGAAGTATGTACAGAATCGTCTTAGTACTTTGAAAGAAAATCATGTGAAAGAAACATACCTCCAAGAGGAAACTACCCAATTTGGGATTTTCATAGGGGACTCACCGGGTTCGTAAGATTAAATGTATAATATATTCACAAGAGTTGAATAGATATATTTATTGTAGAGAATTGATCTTATACTTACATCACAACACAATAACCTTTTAACGGTTATTTACTTACTTGAAAACAGAAAAATGAGTTTAATTATCATTCTATTAGGAAACTGCTTGACCCTTTATATTCTAAAATAGTCTCTCAATCTTCAGTGGTACATTGAATATTCCAAGGCGGAGCTTAAGTTTCGATAAGCCAAGTCATCCTAAACTAATGTACTAAGGTAAATGAACAAAACCTAACCCAAAGTAAACTATTCATAAGCCATTATATCCGTGATGAAAAGCTCCCGGAGGTTAACAAGGTTAATGCCGAAGGCAGAAGGTATTTTCAATGTGGATACCATTTATACTGGAATGCTCAACTCAGTTAAAGATCACTCAAGAACAACATTTTCAATATCGGGTTAGACGGACTGGATGTAAGAAATCAGTCAGCTAGAAGAGACCTAAGGACTGGCTGATTCAAATTACTAACGTATACCGTTGAAAAAGGTTGCTATTAATATATTCAGTAGGAAATAGAAACAAAATAGGCACGTTTTCAAGAAAATTGAATATTTTGACTATCACTTTTCAGCAAATTAGTTTTATCTTTGAGATAGAAAGAAAATTTGTAAATTACGTATAGACTGTTTTAGAAACCGTAAGTTTGAAAAGTGCTACCAATGCATTGAACGGTAGGGATAAGTGTGTATTCATCTTGTTGATTGACAAACAGACAAATAAACGAACTGACAAAAAACAAGAATTCGAAATTCCATTGACATGCCATGTACAGTCATATAAAACATATAAATCAATTAGATAGTAGAATTTGATTCTTTGACACAATCACCACATTTTTTCTTTGTTGCTCTTCTTTAGTTAGTCTACAGTAGCTTCCTACATCAGTATACTACAATCAATCGAAACAGCGAAATGATAGAGAGTGAGTGTTGACAGACGAAGGATCACATACTAAAACGTATTGATTGTATCTATATTAGTTTGGGGTGTTTGTTAAAAGCACATTGTTTTTTTCTCAGTTAGCACCTATTTTGTGGATTATATTCTCTGTTTTCGAAGTGTAGTTTTATTCTTATCCGAAGATGCGAAAAGATTCTTTTATAGTCCAATTTCATTTCCGTTTGAAGATGGCCGCAGATAGTACACCTTCTCTTGGGCCATGAGTATTCATTTATTTGTTTCATTCGGAGATGGGTTATAGGATGTAGATCTATTTATTTATTGATATGTTTAACTCGGTGCAAAACAAAACAATAAAAGATAAAACAAGACTAATAAAAATGTATATTTCAACAAGCAATGAAGTAGTGAAGTAGTGGAAAGTTTCTTGAATTCATGGTAATGGTTTTGAGAAGATATCCGTAAGAATGGTGAATTTGCTGAGAAGATCTTGGCGTCATCGGTGTAGAAGCTGCTATAATGTGTGATACTTTGGTTTTTTTTAATAAATAAAAAAGTTATAATACTGAAGTTTGAAATATGCTTTTAGCTAGTGGAACAAAGAATAATTAGATGATCTTATTAAAAACAAACAAACTGCTTACAACACCATTCAGTCATATCTCCTTCCCTAGCAGAATTTCTCCTAGAATAAAAGAAGAAAGGTTAACTCATATTGCAGGTAACAAAACAACAGAAACAACTGGTTCTGCTTTTTCGAAATTTTTTGAAATGTAAGATCAGTAATTGAAATTCGTATATTTTACTTAACCGTGCTATTCAAAGTATATGCATAAATCCACACCTTAGACCAGTGGCGTATATAAGGGGCTGACGCCCTTACGCCAGCTACCTCCTGTTGTTATGTACTCTAGTAATATCAAAAATTTATTATGCTATTATCAGTGATGAAAATTTTCCGGAAAATTTTGAAACGGAAATTTATCCGGAAAATTTTCCGATTCATAGAAAACATACTCCACTTATTCCTACGTCATTGTATAGCCGTGATGTGATGTGAAAATTTTTTTTCTATACTTTTCCAGAAAATTTTCCGTTATTAAATGATGAAATAACAGTGATGAAATAACAGTTCCTCAGTATTCATACATTTAATTGAAATCCTGTATAGAAATGTTAAAAAGTAAAAGATCGTTTAAAGAGTCTGAAAATTTTCATGGCTCAGACAATTTTCAGTACTATATAGGACCAAGTGAGACAACTTTCATGAATCGAAGAATTGTCTGTCCCGTTACAGTGATGAAAATTTTTCGAAAATTTTGAAACGGAAAATTTTCCGATTCATAAAAACATACCACACGTATTCCTACATCGTTGTATAGCCGTGATGTGAGGTGGAAAATTTTCTTCTATATTTCTCAGGAAAATTTCCAGTCCTTAATAAATATCATTGATCAAGTAACAGTTCTTCACTATTCATAAAATTGATTGAAAGCATGTATAAAAATGTTAAAAAATATAAGATCGCTTAAAGAATCTCAAAATTTTCATGGCTCACACAATTTTCAGTACTATGTAGAATCAAGTGAAACAATGTTTCATAAATCGAAATATTTTGTTGGAAAAATTGAAGAACTTTGTATGAGTCGAAAAATTTTAATCATTTTGAAGCAAAAAGTAAAACAACTTTTTGTGAATCGGAAAGTTTTATTGCTTTGTAGAAACAAATGTAAGGAAATTTAATGAATCGGAAAATTTTCATCACGATGTAGAAACAAGTGAAAACGCTTTTCATAATTCGGGCAGTTTTGAATATTATGTATAGTGATGTTAGGTGGAAAATTTTCAACTATATTTAACTGCACATTGAGATATACAATTCCTATAGAGGAAAATTAGACAGCAACAAATTATAATTTTCCAATTAGATTTCGGGAACCAGAAATTTTCCAAATATTTCAAGTTAGGAAGTAAAAATTTACATAGTGTTTCTATTTCTCTCTCTGTCTCTCTCTCTCTCTTTCTCTCTCTCTCTCTCTTTCTCTCTCTCTGTCTCTATTATATCGACTTATTTATAAATGTTGGAGAATGTAAATCGATAAAAGTACAAGGGGGAGTCAACTGAAAACCATAGAAGTAGAAATAAAAATCCGCATATGGCGCCAGTGAGCTGTAAGTTGGCATGCCTGTTTACGATAGTATGCCGGATGTCTCCTAGGTGGCAGCAGCCGGCAGATGCAGAAACACCGGCGCAACAACAGTTCCAAAATGGAAGCCCCACTAGCCACATGCACCAGCGAGGAGCAGCGTTCTGTGATTCGGTTTTTGCGAAGTGAAGGTGTGAAACCGACATTTTTAGGCGAATGAAGGTTCAGTATGGAGATGCGTGTTTGTCACAGCCACAAATCTATGAATGGTGCCGGAAATTTGCAAATGGTGTTACGTTTGTGGCTTCAACGGCTGCAATGGTCTCTGGAGTCACTACGCGCCGAGCCTGGTGCGTGCCGCAAATTGCATTGGATGCGACTAAGAGCATTTAAAAACGAACGGTGTTTGGCACGGTAGTTCAATGGTAGGGCACTTACTTCTGGTATTTGGGGTGCCAGGTCCGATACCCGAAAAATAATTTTGTGGTGGACAAGATCATGTCGGCAAGTTTTCTCAGAATACTGCCGTTCTCACACATTTTCATTCTACTAATTATTCCACCATCATTCTCTTGCTTTACTAATTCGTCTCCGTTAGCTTTATGAGCATAACATGGCACATTACATTTAAAGATTTTATTTATTTTATTTTAAAAAGAAACAGATTATTCCTTTCTTTAACAAATATTCATCTGCTTATCGGAATTGTTAATTCGCACTTCCTAATGCGTGCTCCCTCGTTCTACTCCCAATTAAATAATTAACAATACCTGGCGCTAACCCACCATTGTGAAGGACCGCGGTGATTCAGTGTATAACTTCTTCATCCTGTGCGTGGAGTGCTTGGTTTGATTCTAGCTCCTACCAAGTGAGCTTTATAGTGGGCAATAACGACCATTAATGGTTTTTCTCATCCTGTTTGATTTCTTTGCACTTTCTTCATTATACCATTTCATTCATTATCATCTCCTGCCTTTGCCTCGAGGTAGCGAACTGGTATTCAGCAAGTATGAAATAATGACTCCTGAGAGATAATACACTGAGAAGTTGAACATACTATTCCTGGTTAGCCACAGATCTTCATGCTTTTAGCTGCAGTAAGTTTAATAATTTTAGTGAGTTTTGTCTACGGGTATAAATAAAACTGTCAAGAATATCTATCTCCCCTCCAATTCTTTGCAACCACTGTGTACTGAAATAAAATACTTAACGTGATATCGCAAGAACACATGGAAGTCTACCTGGCCATGCGAGAGGAGACATCAATTATGTATCTGCTAACCAAGCAATGCATTCAGTACTCGTAATTTTGATAGGAAAGTCTAGAAATGATGTCGAACTTTTTGAAGGAGTCTGGGTTCGGACACGATGGAAATCTTTCGTGGATACGTACCTCAAAATAGGACAATGAATTCATTAAACATTGTGTAGTTAAGATAAGGATCTGAAGATGGTAGATAAAACAATAGATAAAAGGATCGGATATTTTCGTATACTGCACAGCTAAAGCAGGAAGATTGTTTCATAACTCCTATCTAAAGTCTATACTGTAAGATTAGATACTATATGCATTTATGACTCTGATTGTAATTTATTGAAATATAACGTTGTAGGAAACGATATAATAAAACAATACAAACCATTTGGAAAACAGCTTGTGTATAATAATAAATATAATATAGTTAATTTAATTTTTAACTAAGTTTCTGTTTATAGCGACGGAAACTGGATGACTCATACTCGGTATATAATTTCATATTGGATTGTTGGTTCCAAACTATGTGTTGGTTCCAACCAACCAGCCTAAAACTCTTGACATACGTCTACGTATTTTTTGAGGAGTTATTTCCTTTTTACGGATTTTTGAAGTAGGTTGGATCAAAAACAAAAATCCGAGGTCGAGTGGGAAAATCTCTCGATTCCCATTAAATCTTCACAAATTTTTCAACGAAAATATTTACTTTAAATATACATATGAGACTCTGCTGAGAGAAAACGCATATTTTAAAATGTTTTCTCAAAAAAAGTTGGAATGTGTGTTATATGGTACACAAGTATATGACCCTTTACTCTATACATGCTACTTTGAAAGTTATGTTGTGTTATAAGAAATTACGAAGTTCTGAGCTTCAATCTGAAAAAGAAAACATTATTTTGTATTATCATGTAGCAGAAGGGTTCCTTATGCCTAGTCTTCAAAATAAAATTTTATACATAGTTTCCGCGGAAAATATTTAAATCTCATGAGCAGTTTCTGAACATTTATGAAAGCTTAGGAATTGATACTGTAGTAGAAACATGTTACTGAAACATGAAGCAAACATTCATGCATAGTTTTTGGAACCAAACAATTTAATCGTCATGCGTCGTTTCCGAAAAAGGGACTTTTGCAAATTTTGAATTGATGCTGTAAAAAATCTCACTAATCAAATATACGTTAAACTATATTTAAATTCTGAGACGTAGTTTTCGAGACGAAAACAATTTAATGTTATGCGCCGTTATTGAAAAATAAAATTTGTAAACATGAAAATTGTTGTTATACAAGAACCATGGTAATAAATCTTTAAATAATCCATTTCGAGAATGGCACAGTTTAATTCTCATATTGTTGTTTTTGAAAAATGAATTTTGTAAATCTAAAAGTCATGTTTTACAAAACTCACTTTACTGAAACTCAAAAAAAAAGTTTAAAATTATTATTCTTTAAGCTAATGAAACCTATGTTGCACTAACTAATTTAAAAGTAGAGAGCTAGTCTAATGCCATCATCGCATTACAAAATGTTCCACCGTTTCGTCCCTCATACATATTTCGTTTCTGTTAATGTGGCATATCATGTTGTAATGCTCCGATGAAGAGAAAGAAGATTTATTGCTATGGTTTGGACGAAAATCGTGCTGAACAATTGTCAGATTTATAATCGTAGAACTCGTACACACACAAAACTTCAGTTCTGGCTTATCACTTCAAACAACACTGTTAGATGTGGAGGTATATTGACTGAGAGTTGACGGGAGATTGCACTAACGAGTGTGTATAGATACAACATACTGAAATATTGGTGTGTCAACTAACACAACGACTGTTTACTGTAATAAAATAAATCATACTTTGTTTCGGTGTCTATAGTTTTTTAATACTAATAGTAATGAAAAACAATATTTGTTCGCAAAGACTATGTATAAACTTCCTGAATGGTGATCATTTTGTTAATAATTGCAAGATAAGGTTATTTTAATGTTGTAAGAAACATAATGCATTACTATAAATCGAATTAAGTTATGAGCATTCTACGACTCAGGAGTCGGTAAGGAAAAGGATCGCTTAGTTATATCAGAATCAATCAATGATAGACTAGAAAGATCACAAGGTTCTTATTGCAGTTTGAAACAAATGAATTAGTCATTTTACACTAATATTAACGTTTGTATGTAAATTATATTAGTGGTGTATCATATCAGTGTCAAGTTATTTTAGACAATTCTCAATCGAACTTCGGGACAGAAGATATTAACCTAGTATAAGCATTGCATCCTTATACAAGGAATGAACGGTGTGTCTTCTGAAACTAAGCATTGTATAAATATCCAGTTAGCATCAAGAGTACCATAGTCTTCAAGAACAATAAATTTGTCTAGCTTTATCATGCATTTCTAACAACTTTCCGGCACAATTAATCAACTATGATAGTTGGAATTTAACTAGGAATACTCAACTAGTAGATTCTATGTTCTTCCAGTTAGACAAAATTGATATGTTGCTTGGAGGAGGTGTATTCTCCCATTAATGATACTTATAACACATACTTCCATGTATCTCAAATGAATAGTCTTTTAACACCTTCTCTTTACTTCCAAATTCATTTGGCTCTTATCTAATTGCTTTTCACCATTTCTTGTCGCCGTACATCTAATTTCAATATTGTTTTATTTCATCTTAGTTCTCTTATATTATTTCTATGTAGTATTATTTACGTGCCCGCAAATTCCTTTCCACCATTCAGGTGACAATGATTATGATCGCAATGATCACAATGTCGATGTTCTTACAAATTAATGAATATATAGCTGAGCTGTAAATATAACATAATTTATAAACCACTGTATTTATTTTGCATTCAAGGCCCAACGCTATTGTACTTTCTTCCAGCCTTAAGGAGGAATAAAATACTATATTATGGGTCCTTGAATCAAGAGTTCATAAAAAGTCTCATAAAATACTTTGTATGGAATATTGTTCCTCATAACTCTAAAACACGGACATTACACAAAAAAAGTTGTAAAACAATTAGAAGCTTTCGAAATGTAGGCATGGGAAAGAATGGAGAGAATCAGCTGGGTCAAGTGGAAATCGAACAATAGGATGTTAGAAATGTTAAAGAGGAAAATAACAATCTTAGATATTATTAAGAAGAGAAAGAGAAACTGGTTGGAACACTAGCTAAGATGGAACTGTATAATGAAGGACGTGCTAGAGGTTATGGTGGCAACAAAGAGAGATAAGGGGCGAAGGATTCTACAATTAATGCACGATATCAAAACATATAAAGTTGTACATGAAGTGTAAAATATTAGGGGAAGACCGTGGAACACGGAAGTTTCTCAGTTACAGCAAATGACAGTCACAAGCTGTTAACCCACAGACCCAGTCTGAAAATTTGATCCATTTGACCCACTAACCCACTCCAACTCTGGATTTGACAAAACATAGAAGATGGAAGACCAAAAATTGCATATTCACCATTATTTATTTTCTTATTCCAGGCAAGGGAAAAACGCGCGAATACTGTCTGTGATTTTTACTTTCCTCAATGTTTCTGTGTTTTTGTCCCTGTTCTTAAAGAGCTACTAAAAAAACTAAAATTGAGGGAAAGTCGTAAAAATTGCAAACAATTTACTTAGGAAGGTACATTAAATTAGTTCACTTTAAAAAAACATCAAATGCCGTGATATACCAGATTTCAATCAATATGAGCAACTGTCCAATGATGAGTTCAAGGCGAGAGCATACGGCAGTGCCTCCATACATGTGAGTTGTCAATTTAAAATTTAATTCTCTGGACTATTCTCTGTGTATAATACTTTACTATGTTATTATGACGGAAATAACAAAGTCTCAGCTTTACTACACTATAATTGTAAAAGCGTGAAATCACTGTATATTCAGTTTTTTCCATCTTCCAGAGCATTGATGTCTTAGAATAGTGGCTGAAGCGTTAATTTTATAATGTTGGTTTTACGAGTTCCATTCCGGCTGCGAAAATTAAGAAAATTTCTATAATTTGCAATATTCGTACTTATGTTGTATACTAACATGAAAAATATTCAATTTCTCTGGGTCTAAGAGTTGAGACTACTTCCTTCACAGCTGTAATGCCGACAACCCTGAATTACGTCATCCTCATCTACCTTCATTTGCAAATATCTGGAAAGAAAAGTTGTTCGACATGAATTGATGAACACATAAGGCTAGACACGTCCTTGCTGCTGTAGTACGTGCCAAAATTGAGATTCCAAGAATTATTCTTTTCTGTGTTCAAATTACAAATAGTGATCGAACTTTCAACTCTAATCACGAGAATGATCCTATTTAAGATGACACCTCACATTTCTACATAGAAGAAGGGCGAAACAAAATACATTACCGTTATCACCTAACAAATATTTATATTCCATTTCTTGTCATAAGATGATAATTCTATCTGTAAATCCATAAAGGTAAAAATATCATTGTGTACGTGTTTAAACCGAAGAAAGATCTGACATACTGAATATCATTTCTGTTTCTATCAATACCTCCGACTAAGTTACTTTTTTTCCTTCTGTGGTAATAATAATAATAATAGTAATAATCATAAATAATAAAAGAAATAACATGTTTACAATGTTAATTCTATAAATATTACCTTCCAATACAGAAAAAATAATAATTGTGATAACCGGATTTGAACACAGGTAGCTGCAATGGGAGTTTACTGCTCCCACATTTTTTTAAAACAAATCGCCTCAACCCGACTATTCTTCCCCACTGGCACGTCATATGCTATCGACGTATTCCAAACACTACAGGGACACGAACACACAAATATTGAGAACAGTTAAAATTCCTACCTTGCTCGTCAGAGGAATTCGAACTTCTTGTGGATTGCGCACCATGATCAGAAGCCGAACGCCCGAGATATCACGTCTAGTGCCACCGACTCAATTTTCCACAAATTCCTCATTTAAATGTAAGAAAATAAACTAGTAGTTACGGAACATAAACATAGAACTGTCTATTTCTACACTTGTTGATACAATTCAAAGAATGTGACAATAATTTCTGTTGCCTTTTGTTCTTGGGATATTTAAGTTATGGTAAAGAAGAAATGTAATGTAAATCGGGGCCATCTCTGAAACCGATGACGTAGAATGAACTGAAGAACGTTTCGTGATTTTTTCTCATTGAGGAACATCTGTATAATTGTTTCTGTGTTATACAAGGAAATCTCGAATAAGGCATTGAGACACACACACAAGCATTACTATCTTCTTTATATTTTCGCATGAAAGGATTTTAACTAGGTATTAGTTTGGATGGAAGATAAATGGCAGAGAAGGTCACATCGTTAGTAATGTTGGTCTCATTAGAGTGCCAGATATCGCTACTTATACGATAGTTGGAAAGACTCATGCTTCTTTCCCAAGTTTAATGCTTGTGTGTGCTTGGTAAATAGCACCCTGTGTGTACAGTGTTTCCAGTTTAATAGTTTGTAGTACTATGGAATATAAGAAGGGCTTACAATTTCAACTATTATTTGACCGAAGATATAGAAATATCAAACCTAATGCTAACCAAGTATATCAATGGTTGGAAAATAAGTTTCCTCGTATCTTCGACAACATTTGTGCGCCGCAGTTACATGCGGAATCATATAGCTTATATATATTAAGTTTAAGATATACAATCCTATGATATTTCGCAGCAACAGCTCTTTCGTCTGTTGAATTCACGGATGTGTCTGGGGAAACAAGCACAGCCAGGATCGTCCCGGCTGATGACCCCATTCGGTTGGTGCGTATATATGACTTTCCTCTTGACATTATCATAACTAGAAGAGTATTTCAAAACTTATGGTAAAGTGCGCATAGTATAACTACAATTATGGAGTGCCCTTTTCCCTCTGGCGTAGACAGTGCCGTACGTATTGTTCATATGGAAATACATAAGCATATATCGTCTCGTATCATAGTGCATTGTTGTAAAGTGAGTGTGTCTTATGAAGTGCAGCCTATTACTTGCTTTAGATGTCAAAGCAATTTTCACACGATTTCTACAAGCCCATTGAAGAACGCAAAACCAGCTACATCCACCCCTGAACAGACGCCTCTACACATGACGGAGATAGTCAAAGTGCATCGCTCTTTTCCCTCTTCTGCCTCGCCTTCGCTCTCTGTCACTGCCCCCTGGCACCCGCTCGAAGATCCTCAGGTTTGCTTTTATTAACTGATTACAACGAGTTTCCAGTGTTAGTACGTACCCCCCTTAAGTGAATTCATCCCTAACAAATAATGCCATAGTTATGGAAGATTATGAAGTGAAACTTGAGATCCCTGCCTTTACAGTATACGCCTGTGGATGTCATGGATCTTGACTCGTCTTGGAGCAGAAAGAGTTAACAGTGCTGAGTGGTTCTTCGTTTGAAGTACTAGACAATAACTTCCCTGCTCTCCAGGGTTTTGCCCACATTGTATGTTATGATGTTGCATTTGGTAGTGTTATTTTTTGTGTTCGTACAGGAGAGTTCACACAGTTTGTTTTATATTAGTTTCAAAATGCGTCAATTACTAGTGTTCATGGGAAAGAATCTATTTCACCTTTGTAAGTACTTTCTTTTTGTTTTTGTTTTGTTTTTAAGTGATTTTATAATGTTAACAGTAAATTCATTTGTCAATATCACTCAATATTCATAGAATAAGTTCCGATCATAATAAGGCCTTTCTACAACAATTTATCGAAAGCAGCCGATCAGACGTTTGTTTTCTACAAGAATTAAGTTCTCTCCTTCAATCTTTGGATTTTCTTACCGGTTATCAAGCTATTATTAACCGTGACCAAGAGGTTGGGGTTTCGATTTTGGTTCTAAAGGGCCTCAGTTATGATCGTGTTTTGTGTTAGTCCCTGGAGGAAGGGCTATACGTTGTTATGTTCAGAACATTTGTTTTATAGCATTGTATAGTCATTCTGGCTTTACATGTAGAAAAGAGAGGAATGAGTTTTATGCAACTACCATTCCTTCCTTACTTCCTCCGGGAATTCCTCATTGTATAATTGCCGGCGATTTCAACGTAAGTGTTGATCCCCGAGATTCTCTGACGCCTACCACGTCTTGTCCTACTTAGTCAGAGCTTATTCGTGTCCTAAAGTTAAAAGACGCTTTAGTTGTGTCAAACTCAAAGCATGTATTCACCCACTACACTACTACGACGAAGAGTAGAATCGACCGAGCATTCATCTCAGAGAGTTTATGCACTGCAGTGATACAACAGAATACAATTCCAGTGTCAGATCATGCCGCAATTGAAGTAGCTTTCAAAATACCTTTCTTCTGCCACCGGCTCGGGGTCCTTCCTATTGGAAGATTGATAATGAAATTATGTCTCGCCCTCAGGTTGTAGTGGAATTCTCGCGTCGACACCTTATTGGTGCAGCATACAGCGGTACTACCCCTCTGTGATTTCCTGGTAGAATGTAAATTGCAAACCTAAATTACGCAGTTTTTCAATGGCAAGGGCGGGTCGCGAAGAAAGACGATCATCATTTAAATGAATTTTTATATCAAGCTATCTGTGAATTTTGGAATGCTCCGCCTTTTCTGGAGAACCTGGCTTGCATTAACGATATTGAACACCAATTGGAAACGATTTACTCCCATACTTCGATTAGTGCGTATTTGTCGGAAGACTTTTATCATCGTTTTTCAGCAGAGACTATAAATATTTTTCATGTTGATTGGATTTTGGGACAACGGCGTTTCACCGCCATTCACTCTCTCATTCTGGAAAGTGGAACTACTATTGTTCGCAGATTTTAAAAGAGTACACGGGCTACTATACATACTTTGCACTTGCGCATCCCATAGACTACACATATGCTCCGGAGTTTGTGTCCACGTTATCGCACCATCACACGGATGATGAGTGTCAGACCGCAGTCCTCGGGCGGACAAAAGGCCGCAGTGCCCCAGGGGATGAATTACATATCCAGTTTTTTAAACAGTATTGGTCTCACCTTAGTCCCTCTCTTACTGCTTTATTCAATTCATTGTTACGAGGCGAAGCAGTGGGTCGTAATACCGCTATAATAGTGCTAATTTCGAAACCCCGCGCCGCGCATTATGTTCAGGACTGTCGACCTATTTCATTATTGCCCGTTGATCTTAAGTTGTTCACTAAAGTGCTTACAGCCCGACTTCGACCAATCATCCGTCACTACATTATTCCTTATCAGGGAGCACTCCACGCTACACATAACCTTTCATTTACTCTTCGGTCTTCGCGCGATATTTTTTTCCTATTTTCATTTTCGACATGTGCCCGCGGACGCATTATCTGTAGATTTAGAAAACAGTTTAGGTCACGGTTTTTTGTTGCAGGTGTTGGAAGCCTGGAGGTTTCCTTTAGCCTTCCCCACAGTTATTAAGAATTTATATACCACGGCCAATTTCCGCATACAGATTAACGGATACCTGTCCCCTCTTATTCCGCTGAAACGTGGATTAAGGCGAAGATGTTCTTTGTCGACGACACCTTTTGCACTCGCATTAGATCCTTTACTCAGACAGTTTGCCTCCCTGCACCACTCTGGACACTCCTGTTCCTTGAGTCAAAATATATTTGGGTATGCGGATGACGTCACCAGCACAGGAGCGGATCCTGTTCTTATGGTGCGGGTTTCTGCAGTGTTTCAAAGTTTTGCACTTTGTTCCGGATTACAGTATAATGTACAGAAAACTAACCTATTAAAGTTCAATGGTTTTCGTTTACCTGCTAACGAACCTGGGGTGCCGTGTACCTCACGTCACTTCATTGAAGATCCTACATATCCCTTTTACGTCACAACCTACTCCCTTTTGTTCTTACAAATTCGCCAGCTTTTGTTTTCGAGCGTTTCCGTAGCCTTCATTTAAGTTATCCTATCCACTTTATCAATACCTACATTGCACCCAAACTGTAGTTCCGGGTTCGACTTTTCCTATTAATGGAATTGCTCGCTAAGCGGTTTGACTCTTTATTCCTATGGAATATTTGGTGTGGCTTTTATTTTCGTATTCCACGTGTAGGACTGTATCTTCCCCGTTCACAGGGAGGGTTTGGTCTCGTAAATCTCAGATTGAAATGTCAAACTCTGTTTATGCTCGATTTCTATACTGCAGTTGTTATTAACGAATCCTTCACACACCAATGGGTACTATGTTTTTGCCCTAGTTATGAATTCCCTGTGAGCCCTCCGTTTATTAACTTTGCTGATTGTTGTCCGGCGTACATTACTTCACTAATACGTTATTGAACATACGCCGGTGTGGTTCTCTCCCTACGGCAAACAATTCTCGTACTTTGTATAACTTCCTTCTTTTGTTGCCTAAGGATTAGATTATTTTCCGGATTCCTCACCGATATTCTCAGACTATGTGGTCACAGGTATGGGCTAATTTCTCCGACGCGGTATAACCTTCATATCTACAGCTTGAATGGTTTCAAGTGGTGAATTAGTTGGTTCCTACGCGTGCCAGTTTATTTGAGCTGAAACGTGTTCCTGACCCTCTCTGTTCTCGATGCGCTAAAGAGGATAAACTATCCCATCGGTACGATCAGTGTGTGGGTGCTTCAGCTATCTGGAACTGTCTCACTTCCTTCTTAGGACGAATTTGTAGACATCCTCCACACTAGTTCACTGCATCATATGTTTTGTTTCCGGGTTTCCGTTATTTCCCACAGACCAAACACCAATCTGTGTTTTTTTTCTTGCGGCATGTACACTTGTGTATATCCATCACCATGTGACTTTACTGGATGCTCGCACCTACTTGGATTTTTTAAAACGCACTCGCCAAAAGCTCTTTTCTCCCGAGTTAGACAGGCAGTATTTTATTACGTTTTTAGAAGTAGTGTTGCAATAAGCTCCTTCCTTCTCGAAAATAAAGTAACAACTCTTGATGTAGATTTATCGTTTACTTTTTACTTTTATATTTAGCGATTATTGTTGTACATTACATTTTTCCTTTTCATGTATGTAAGAACAATTCTACTGTATTACACTAGGAGTAAGTCCGGTTCTTGTACACTTTTTGTATAAGAGAAGCACATGAACAATATAAACAAGTAGGCGAGTGGTTAGCGCATTGAACTACCCTTCGGTAGACCCGGGTTCGAATCTCGGCAAGGCTGAAACATGTTAAGTGTTTCTATTGCACCTCAGTAGAACAAGCAAGATCTCTTCGCTACAAAGGAAAATATGATAGAATAAGGAGAATGGGAGAAAACCTGTTAATTGAAACAGTGATTTAGGAACTTATTTCCTGCAGTTGTTCTAGATTTGATATTTTCGTCTACTTAAAGCATTTTTGATTGATGTGAGATCAGTGTTCTTATTTCTTTGAATTTGTAGCATATAATGAATTACTACATTACATATACAGCCAGGTCCGTATCTAAGAGGGTCTAGGGGGCCGGGCCCAACTAATTTTTCTCGCCCCCTAAAATTTTCTCGATAGGCTTAAAATGAACTATAATATGGTGATGAACTCCAATTGGTTGGATCGGTCTCCCCTAACTTCTACCAGGCCCCTCCTATATTTTTGGGCTGGCTACCGGCCTGTACACAGCTATATTGAGATTAATATATGATCTTCATTGGACAACACGCTTTGAACCAGACAGATTCATCTCAGAATGGAGAAATATTTTGTGAGTCATCTACTCACAATTTTTTGCACAAAGACCTGACTCAGTGCTACCAACTGCTGTCTGTGTAGAGGAAAGTTACGTGTAAGTTGGGTTGCGCCTGCTGAGGCATTCTCACAACTGCAAATTACCTGGACCCAAAGTAACGGAATTAGAGCACTTAGGTGGGATATACTTTTGTGGTTCGCTGTACAGAAGTATGCTAGTATGAAACATTACTAGTATGAAACCATGACAAATGGTATTGAAATTTGTATAATTGCCAAAACCAACATGTTTTCGCACCCTCATTTACGATTAAATCCACAATCGCTGACGTGGGTCCAGCTTTGCCTTCACTGAGAAAAATAAATGGTAACCTAGTGGGGGTTAATGGACAATTTAGCTGCTAGAACCAGTGAATAATTTGTAACAACCCTTCTGAGACAAAAAAGGTTAATTTTACGAGGTCGCCGGTAATCAATCAAGAAAGGTTACTAGAAAATGTGTAGAAACAATCCAGTGTTTGGTTGCTATTAACCTATAAAATAGGTTAGAAGAAGGTAACCAATTCAAGAAGGTTAATTTAATTTAAAACACTGTGTTGTTATCAACCGATTTTCACACAAGGCAAATTTAACCCTCCGCAACTTGTTTACTGGTAACACTGCATTACTAGAAGTACAAACAGCAAGGTCGCCATTTCCAATTTTAAGAACGAAAAGTTTTAAGAAGTATGAATACATCCGAAGGAATAGGAAAACAGTTATTAAAATATGGATTCTACATAAATTAATAGAGAAATGTGAAGGAAAGTTTATTTACGGAGGTTTATGCATATTCTGAGATTTAAATGAATAAAATGTTATGTGACATGTTTCTAGTACAAATATCCACACTAGATGGTAGCACTACTAGTTATGTAATTGTCGTCAAATAATTCACACACTGATAACAATAATTTTGTAATATGTTCAAGAAACATAATGCGTTTTACGTTGCTTTACGGTACAAATACCAAAATCCTTTTACGTCTTTTCTTATAGGGAAGAGTATCACCCAAACAAATTCTCACTGTTAGTTGTTGAATACTTGTGCTATTGGTGGCTTATAAGGTTAGGGCGTTACCCTTTAAACGGGATGATGAAAAAAAAAAACAAGTACATACTACCAATGAAAATAAATTTAGGTAGTTATTATTTATTTTAATATTGTATTTTTTGATGTGCTCGTGGCTGAGTGAATATCTGTTACTGTTAATTATTAAATAAATTATACTAATCAAAATACACGGTTAGAACGTTGTCGCACCCTGTTTCGTTAACCGAGCAGTCGGTTATTCCAACATACTAACAAGGTTACCGGTTACAGGCTATGATTGATAGTGGTAACTACGTGATCGGTTAGCGTACCCCTGTGAGTTATTACACTGTAACTTAACAATGTTAACCTGTAACGCAACGTTACGATCACCTTCTCTCGTTAACCTTTTTGGCTTGGCTGCTGGGACACACGACTCTGTTGTCTATATATTGACAAACTAACTTGGTTACTGTCCACCTTTTTCTTGTTTACTAGTAACCTTTCTTTTTTTTCCGTGTTGCTCTGGCTGGGTTAGATTAAATTCATGCTTTTTAGTGCCTATCTAGCACAGGTTAGATGGTGTTCTTTTCACTGTAGTTTTTACGCCCAGAACCTAATGTAACGTACTCTAACGTAACTTAATCTATATAGCCGAATATAACAGAATGCAGTACATTTTGGTACTTTTTTCGGTTATCGCATTGGTCCAGTGATACAGCGGTAATGCCAAGCATAGTAATCAGTATCCAAAACTTTGATAACAAAGTGCAGAACAGAATGTTGAACGTCTTGAAAGGAAGGGTACGAACCCGGGGGAAATCCTTCGTGGGTGCGTACCAGATACAGGACAATGAATTTATTTATTTGTGTGCAGTAGAGAGCACGCTCATAAGATGGCTGATTAGACGGTAGATTAACAAGTATGAATCTTTAAGTATAGTTTAAAGCTATAAAATTATGATGTAAAGAGTTTTACGAGCTTTTATATCCGATATCTAAATTATTTACTATAATATAAAATATGATATATTTATGACCCTGATTGTACTTTAGTGACCTGTACCGATGTAGATAATCATACAGAAAATTATAGAAGGAAAGTTTGGAAAGCAAGCTATGAAAGATAGAATATTAATCTGGAAATTTTTTGTGTTTATCTAGTTTCTGTTTAAAGCGAAATACTCGATGATTCATCTTCGATACAAAATTTCATATTGATTTGTTCATTACACCTAACTGTCCAGCTTTTCACTTTTTTCTCCACACTCACACGTAATTTCTTGCAAGGAATTCTTGGTGCCTACTGCCCTGCTTTTAAAAAAATTTTTTTTTTGACAAACCCCCGCGTATTTTAACGAGGATTTATTGGTGCATGTCGGTGTTTCTGAAGTATGCTAGATCAAGGATAAATCCAAGGTTAAATGTGAAAACATGTCGATTCCGATTCAATCTTCGCAAACTTTTGAGGACCGCAACACCAAACCTGAAACAAGTAATTATAAGTGTTATGAATGATAATCGGCGTAGTACTTATAATAAGAGTTTTTGCCTCTTTTTATTTTAGAGTTTCGTTGCGGTCCTCTAAGATTTTGCAAAGACCGGTTCCTGTTTATCTATCTACTACGATACATTTTTTTAGGGAAAGGAAAGGAACGATATATTTAGAGGGGTGGGATATTGTCACTTCCGGCCGGATACATGATACTGATACAATGAAAGAATGATTTAAGAATTCCCAAAAGGGGACAATAAACTCAATCGGCACAAATCAAGATACTTTAACAGAAGAAGTCACGAATTTGCTTGATCAAAAGAAACAATACAAGAAACATATTCGCTTTTTATATGATAAAAAAGTAAGCTGCAACTGTAATCAGATCTTCAAGCAAAATTATCACATTTGTAATCTAATTTAATAAAAGCATACTACTAAAACAACAGAAAGTATACTCGATTTGGTAACAACCAATGGATGAGATCTCTCTAATTTCTTTTCAGTCTTCATCAGTCAATTTGAAATATATGATCTGTGACGTCACAGCTGGCTTCTCCCATGCTCAGTTTGAGTACAAGGAACTATCATGTGTATTGACGTTTATTAAAAACAATGGTGATGGCAGAACAATACTTGGATAACGTGGTTGAAGATTTTGTAATTATGTTATTTGTGCATCAATGCGTGAATATGCACTACAAACAATTTCTCTTCTACCTTACCCATGCTCTCCTTTCGTTATTGTGTTTTTTGCCTGTTTCTAAAACCTCGCCCATGCGACATTCACAGGGGAGCTGGAAATCACTGGTATATTGGAATACACAGCGTACAAAAAATTTATTTTCAGACAATTATACACTAATTTTCACTCATCAAAAGTGCCATTACAGAAGTAAACTTCAGCATAATTTCAGGGACACGATGGATATGCAATAAAGAGCTAAAATATATTTTTATATTGCAAAAGTTCCGTGCTTCGATTTGAGTCAACGTAAGTAAATTCATGGTCCACAACATTGCATCTGTGAAACCTTCTCGAAATCCTGTTGTTTGCTCCCACTTTGCCATTCCACTAATTGTTTCATTATAAATCACTTCAATTAACTATCCGTATCCTTTATCCTAGAGAGTGTACTGAATGTAAAATTCGTGTTCAATTGCAAAATAACTACATTCTTTTACACAGATGTTTAAAAGATTTGAATCACGATATTTTATATCCTTAAATATGTATAGAAATATTTTATTCGTACTTCGCCAGAACGGTCGTTCTGCCAGAACGAATTTGTACTTCCTCTACTAGTTTACCAGAAGCCAAGGGAGTAGTTTGGGAGGATTGTGGGGACAAGTGTCGTGCATGAATTTGATTTATATATTTAATGAAAAGTATAGTAATATACTAAAGAAAAAACGTCCTTCTTTATTCATATTGTTGTAGGATGTTACCTCGCTCCCCAAGTAACACCTCAAATAACGCTCCTGTTCGCCAGTACTTTCTGCTGGTAAGTAGTGTCGTCGAAGATATTGCCATCATACACAAAACTCAACCAAATCCCCATTTTCAGTTTTAAAGTGCTCATCTCTGGTCCCTGATGTTCCTAGTTTTATCCTAACATTAGGGAAAACAAATACCATATGTGTGGATCAACTTGGGATCCTTCCGTTTTCTCCAACTTTCTTCATTCTACAATTTCACTCATTATCACCTGTACTGTCTTCTTTAGCCTACAGGGTATAATTCTTGTTCGTAAAACTAAATAATTTCATTTTTAAATAACTCCACTTCTGTTTAAAGTTCACCTTCTCCTTTTATATTTTTGGTTTGGATTTGGAATTGACGTCTCTTCCAGGATCATGACTACGTGGATCTAAAGCTTAACGTGGAATCGGAATTACATTAATTATTATCCGGGTACAGAGATATTTGTGTTGTCCAATTAAATGAACTCAAAATATAATAAAAACACACTATTTCATAAACTACAATTTCTATCACAATATCGAATAATCATTGCCTCTGTTATAGTAACCCTGAAGTCTTTAAAAGAAACAAACCTTTCAACTGCAAAACAAGATGACAATTAGTGCGATCTTTGGACAGGGTTAACTGTCGGTTGTGTTTAGTGTCCTCTTCCACAGCATAGAGAAAATTAACAAATGTAATCACTCACTTCGTTTCTAATCATGCACATTGTTCCATTCTACACTGAACTTTAGTACTTTCTTTATACCAATGAAGATGTGCTGGACGGTGAATGTCAAGTGCTGATATTCCGCCCGCTCAAAACCAAAATAACTAAACGCATCGGGTGTTATTATTTTCCTGAACGTGATCGCAATTGACTATGGTATTCAAAGTATTCAATGAACTCTCTGTCTTGCCAACCACTCGGCCCATATGCACCCTCTTGCGATTGCAGCACACCTGTGGCACAGGATTCATTGAAAACTTGCTATAACGAACACAACAATTTATTCATTTTCCAGTGGTTGAGTAATTTCTCAATAGATTACTCACTGAACAAGTATGAAATTTATTTATTTTTTTAATTTACGTTCGAAACTTATAAGAGAAATATGTAAATCAGTTTATGAAATTTTATGTACCTCACCTAAAGTATTTAATGTAAGATGGAATAGGAGAGATATGTGTATTTTCCATATATACTTTAATGTTCTCAAACTACGCAGAAAGATTATTAGCAACCCTTCATTATTAGATCTTGGAATTGGTACGTTGATAGTGAAGTCAAAATAGTCAAAGTTTTCAGGAACGTATCTTTAAAACACTTTACAAAAGTATTAATAAACGATTGTAACAATTAGAGTAGACTTAGGGAGAAAATAGCTACTAACAACTTTTAAAAATTTACGGCTATTATCTTGTTGTCTTCTATAGTTCATTCCCATGGTTTAATGTGGATAGGGTGGTCAGTAATTCGAATTAGTTTCTGTTATTTCTTGCACTTAAATCTCACAAGTCAACTTAAGAGTCCCGTTTCTGTTGGTAATTGTAGTTAAATGCACAAAGTATCAAAGTGGAAGCGGACTTAGTGAAAAAGTCACAAAATTGCATGGAACAGAATCTGGACTCAGCATTAGCATTTTGGGAAAACAAATGGAAACTAATGCACAGATTCTTGGCTCCTTAGGGACAAAACAATGATATAACGCTACGTATAAAAAAAACAACGTTTTTCATGTTGAAGGTGCAGAGGTTGAGCTAAATTGGGTAGCAAGAACATTCCCAAAATGAGTGAATAAACTTACATTAATATTACCAAATCACAGATATACAGATTTTCTATATGAACCAAATTGTGACTGGTATATTAGAAATATGAATTTTGCCACTTTCCGAAACCATCGATAATTTCACCACCGAGACCTATTCACTATGAAGGTTCATTGTAACTTTTCTACAAGATGTGACAATTTACGCCTATACCCCAACACATACGAATCAATTTAGATAAATAACGTTACTAGAGTTATAATTTTCTTTTAATATTGTTTATCTGCATTCCAAATGATTGATCCAAACCACTACCCTGCAGGAGGACAATTATTGGAATCCGTTTTGGATTTAAGTTTTGTACAGCTATAGGAAAGCAATAAAATATCCAAAATGCTAACAGATTTAACTTGTTATTAAAAAACTGAATATGTAGTACAACATATTATAGCTACGAATAGACCTATAGTGATTTCTCACATCTTACACTGAAAACAATTGTAGGTGGCGTATCTAAAAACGTAGGTTACATGCGTAATTCCTGTATTTTTTGGACTTGACATCCAGGAGACGTATAACTGAAAGTGCAAGTTTCTAATACGTTCTGTATAACTGTTTTGCATCTATAGGTACTTACTGTATGAAACAATATAGTCCGATCTCACATACAAATGGATGTATATATAGAATATAGCTGAGGGTTGAAGCATAAGAATATGCATGTGATATTCGGAAGACTATTAGATGTCAGACATCCTGAAACGGCATGCAGACAACATCTAGGGGCAGTGCGTATGTAGGATATGGATAACGTATGCCCCTATACTGATTTCTAAAGTAAGCAAGAGAATTCTATTTATTTGTATACACGACTCCAAAAGTGCATTACCACCTGCAATTCTCCTTTTCCTGCAATAGCAGGCAACCCAAAAAGCTCGGCGGTTGGGTTGGTTGCGAATTCGAAAGGAGTTGGACTAAACCTCAATTCTGTCACAAATATATCAGTGTGGCAAACTGCAAATAAGGGAATAAAAGAAATTGTTAAGAATGACGATTTTATTATTGTGACGGAGTTGGATGACATCAAAAGTTACAAAATGACTTACTTAAGCAGTTCAAACAAGATGAATGGTACGAAACAGATATCAGAAGAAAGCATTTCTCTCTTTCCCCGCCCCACCCAAAAAAAGAAACTCATAAAAAGAAAAAGTTACATAATATAAAAGTTTCATATAAAAGCCTAACTGCACAAAAACAAATATCTACACGAAACGAAAAAGAGACAAACACAAAATAGGGGACACCAGTGGCGTAGCAGACTTGCGGCATTTCCGTGCAAGATAAAGAGACAGGACCCTAGTTGTAAACCCCATTGTTATAATAATAATAATAATAATAATAATAATAATAATAATAATAATAATAATAATAATAATAATTATTATTATTATTATTATTATTATTAAAAAGTCGTTTCCTTTTCTAAATCTCTGACTCTGCCTCAGAGCAAAATGCATATAGCGATCATGTGTGCACCTTTTGTCAATTAGCGTTCCCAAAGGAAAAAAGGGATGGAAATCGCAAAGAGAGAGAAACGAAAAACTTTCTTATGGTAAATTCTAGTTCAAAGTTCGAAGTACTTGCTTTTGCACGTGATTTTTTGTTTCTTTCTTCAGGGAACAAAATAGTTCTGGCGCCTAAGAAATTACATCATATAGTATTGCATATTTGCAAGTGGATGTATTTACATTGCAATGTTTGGTAATAAAGATATTATGATTAGAAAACAATGTTGCAAAAAGTAAGTTTAATTTCTTCATCCATCGCAAGTCTTAGGGGACCTTTATACCTCGCATCCCTTCTCCCCGAATATCGATATCGAAAATTTAGAATGATATATTCATGTCCATATATTTGCGATATCGAATGTTGATATATGATAATATAGATATCCTTGATAGCGATATATCGACATATTACAGGCCCAGATTCCGAGAAGTGATGCTTGAAATATACTGGAATCAACAATCAAATTCTAAATAAGTTTTTCATTTCCGTATGTTGAGGGGGAAATTGTAGCACTTCTGTAGCAGATAGTGGGAGTCTACTTAGCTACAGAAGCCATATCAATTGTGTTCTCAAATCAGCCATTACACCCGCTATTATCAAAGTGTTAAGTCAGCCATTGTCTGCGAGTTATCCCAGTTCCATTTGAAGTTTGAATTGAAAACCTGAATTACAAAACATCCCAAGTCCACTCTTTCTCTTCGTATTTTTCGTTTTCTGTTTTTTATGTTAGCATCTATTTTTCAGGGCTATTCACTTGCATAATACGTAAGTCCAAGTCAAAACTTAAAAAAAATCAAAATAATTTCAGCTAAACAGAACAGCGTTCCAAGTATAATCTTCTTGTCTTTCTTCTAAAAACAAAAAAGTACTCCGGTGGACTTGATGTTCTGCAATTCAGATCTTTAATTTTATTTACGGTCTTTAACCATCTTTAACTCGCAGGCTCCTTGCTTTCTGCATAAAATGGATTTGTTGTGTACATTAAAATCAAAAATGAATTATCTATATTCTTGGGAACTTATTGTTGCACCAACAAACATATATATAGGGTGTACCATAAAGGTACGGCAAAATTTCAGAGGTGGTTTCCTTATGGGTAGACAAGCAAAATCGTTCATATGACCATATGTCGGCAAATGTATCATTACAGAGTTACGGCCATTCAGCCGCCTAATGGTGGAAATAGTCTTATTCTGGTCGCTCCTTAATCTGACTCAATTTAAACCTCAATAACTCAGACCCTAATTAACCTAGGAAGATATTTTTGATATCAATGTATTTCTAAAGGACGATGCTTTCCGCCTATATATATAGGGTGAGTCAAAAGTCTTGGACACCTGCATAAGTTTTAAAATCGACGGGAAAAGTAAAAAGTGATGATGGGAAAAGACGTTTGATGAGGGGCTGCAACTTTTGGAGTGTGTCATTCATGGCCGCCATCTCGAAATCCGCCATTTTGGATTCAAGTCATTTTTAAATGGGAAAGTGTATGTGACATCAAATAACACTAGCTTGAGCTCAGAAATTTAGTGGTGTAATTTTTTCTATCTTGTACAGTTTAGAAGTTATTAAGGTTGAAAAAAGGGAAATTACCATGATACTGATCCAGTTCTCTCTGTTCCAGGTGATCTAAAATAGGTCTGACACGTGAACAGAAGATCGAAATCATCCTTATATCAGTGGAATGCAGCTACCGAACAATAGCAGCTGACTACAACCGACGGCACTCAGACAGAGAACCGGTATCGCACAGCACGGTAGCTCACATGATCACCAAATTCCGAGAGACGGGCTCTGTTCAAGATAGGGCACGCAGTGGGCGACCAAAGACTGCCACCAATGACGAAACTTCAACGGCGGTTGTTGCGTCGTTTGTGAAAAGTCCTGCACGAAGTACCCGTCGTGTGTCCCTAGCATGTCCAATAAGCCAATCCTCCGTTATCCGGATATTGCACGCCAATCAGTGGCATCCTTACAAGCTGCACATGCAACATAAACTGAACGAGGATGATCCTGATCGCCGGTTGGAGTTCTGCATGTGGGCTACTGAACAACACGAACTGGATCCTGCGTTTGTCAAGGGCATACTGTTCAGTGACGAGGCGTATTTCACTTTGAACGAGGAGGTTAATCGACATAATTGTCGATACTGGTGTGACGCAAATCCGAATTGGGTTGACCCGAGTCGAGAAGATAGTCCAGCGAAGGTGATGGTTTGGTGTGGCATATGGGACACCCGCATCATTGGGCCATTTTTCATTTACAACACCTAAACTGCACCACAGTATCTGATGCTGTTGCAGGACTTTGTGTTCCCTGCCACACTGAACGCTGACGGCATTTTCCCATCTTATTTTCAGCACGATGGAACCCCTCCACTATAGACTTGGTGTCCGTCAATGGTTGGATGAACAACTGCCACGGAAGTGAATTGGTCGCCGTGGTCCCGTGGAGTGGCTGCCCAGATCCCCTGATTTAACGCCCTTTGATTTTTATGTATGGGGACATCTTAAGCAGATAGTGTATGCTGAGACAATCCGTGATTTGAGACACCTGGAGGAACGCATCCAACAAGCCTGTGACCAAACTTCAGGAGACATCTCCTCCGTGTGCAGTCAGAGTGGTTGCAACGATTACAGTTTTACATTGCACGAAATGGACAACACGTAAAACATGTGTTGTACCATTGAGTATCAAGGTAATTTCCCACTTTTGAACATTAATAACTGTACTAGATAGGAAAAACAAATTACACCACTAAATTCCTGAGCTCAAGCTAGTGTTATTGGATGGGTCATACACCCTCTTCCCATTTAAAACAAATGACTTGAATCCAAAATGGCGGATTTCAAGATGGTGACCATGAATGACATACACTTCGAACGTTGCGGCCCCTCATCAAACCTCTGTTCCCATCATCACTTTTTACTTTTCCCGTCGATTTTCAAACTTATGCAGGTGTCCAAGGATTTTTGACTCACCCTGTATATTTTATGTATGTGTGGGAGTACCACGGTTGACATGGAAGGGTAATTACTTGTTTTTTGTTTGATTTTTGCATCAGCATTTTGGAGATGGCATTCGTTGGGGATACACTCATAAAATGCATATCAGCGGAAAGCTTAATTTTTGCAGAACACGTTGCTACTAAAATTACCTTCCTATCTTAATCAGAGTTTTATATATTAAGGTTTAAATTGAGACACATTAAGGAGCGACCAGAATGTGACTATTTCACACCATTAGTCGGCTCAAAGGCCGTAATTCTGGAACGATGCATTTCCCGACATATGGTTATCGGAACGTTTTTGCTTGTCTACCAATAAGGAATCCACCCATGAAGTTTTGTCGCACCTTTTAGTTACACCCTCTATATACAAGATCCGTTTTGTTGATTTAAGAAATCACTCTTTTTTCCTCAAACAATTTACAAAAAGGGTTTTGAATGAGGTGGTAGCACTAGTAATGACATCCCGTAGCGTCGTTACGTAACACACACAGTATAAATAAAGCTTCGAAACCACAAATTGCACGTTCTGCCGCAGATAATTCAGTAAGGTGTCTGCTTGTTGAGTCGGCAACCCAGATTCATATCACGGCTGGTACGGTTTGATTTTTTTCCCTTTCAAAATACATTTCTATATTTTTATATTTCTTCTTAATAATTACTTTCTTGCAATCTTAAATTAGTCGGGGTCAAGTAGTCAGAAGATTAAAATACATGTATGACTACTTTATCCGTGTGTGTGTACTCATATATATATCTTTACGTATTTGTTTCTTTCTTGGGGCCGCGGCGGCTCAGTGGTAGAGCGTTCAACTGTGATGCTTGGGGTCCGGGTTCGATCCCAGTTCCCGACAAGTGAACTTTGTGGTGGGTAAACACCATGTGCGTGGGGTTTTCTCGGGGTTCTCCCATTTTGTTCATTCCACCATTTCATTCATTACTCATCATCACCGTCTCCTTTAGCCTAACCGGCATATTCGTGGGACGTAAAACTCAAAGATTCCATTTGTTTCTTTCTTTCAACTAGTGTTGCCACGAGACGAGACAGACTACTTGTCCCGCCTCGTTTCCGAGACGAGACGAGACGTCTCTTGAAATTCCTCGTATCGTCTCATGTCTCAAAAATGCAAAGACAGTTCTTGAAATTCTTTAAAAATTTATTAACTTGGAAAGTATACCAGCGTTTATTGTTTCAAATGAGGACTATCCTAAAAGAACAAGGAAGACCTAAAGTTATTTTTTAAATGATTCTTACAAACAGCTTTCATTTCTATTTTCCAACCGATTCAAGTTTAAATATTTTGTGATACTGTTCCAGATTCAAGTAAAATGTTAAACCATTCTTTGAGATCAGTGTTTCAGAATATTTCATTCCGAGGGCTCGTGGTTATATCTATGTATAAAAGTCCTTTATAGAAATACAAGTTCTCTTAATGCCAGTTTCATCAGCAACTAACCATTGTTTCATGAGTTTTCTCGTTCCGAACAAAGACAGAAACGTATAGGTCTTTTCCTGTACTGAGTTTGAAAGAGTGCTGGTTTGACAATAAAATTCAGTTTCTTATTATTGTTTTATGATGTTATTCGAACTAAAGTCGTTTTTGAAATCAGAAAGTCACATAGGCCTTCTTATTTTTTGAAGTAGCGCCAGAGGTTTTGAAAAAAGTATTTCAGAATAAGTGGGGAAGGCTTGCCTTTCGACTGTACCGACGATATTGACAAATATTCCTGTCGTAATAATTCATTACTGGAAACCATTGGCGCCCGAAGAAATTTTTAAGTGGGTCATTTCCTTGATTACTATATTACGCCTCATATTTAATATACGTAGTTTGCTATATTACACATATATTTTCGTGAGCAAGGGCGGCCGGGCCCCTTCCCCTTCTTTCGGGGGCCCGTGGTCGAAACTAAGTAGTCGTTGTTTTAAGCAGTGTTTCTTCCAGACATGTTTTTGGGGTGCTGCCTCCTGGAACTCTGACAGTACCCTCCACGGGGAGACCAAAATAATACATCTATAATAGAAGAATACCAGCAGTACCCCCGGAATAATAAACATACCCCCCAGGAACATTTTTTCTGAAAGAAACACTGATTCAAAGATTGTAGTCGTGTGTTGTGCTGATAACCAAACAAAAGTGGTTAAAAGCTGTAATTTTTAACACTTTGTATAACAGCTCCTTTTTGTGGGCCTCATCCGCTCTAGTGTTGCCACGAGACGAGACATTTCTCGTGTCTCGTCTCACGAGACGAGACAGCTTGAAATCTTCTCTCGTCTCATCACGTGGAAACACTACTTTCGACCATGTGGGTTACTGCCCCGATCTTGGAAATGTCCTCGAAGGGATTGTGCTATGAATAACTTATTTTATTCGAACTAATTAACTGACTCCGATGCAACATTGTTCCAATTTCGCCTATTTGCAATGTAATGGAATAGACAAACATACGTTTATATGGTTATATGAAGGCGGTCCCGTGTTCGATTCCTGGTGGGGGCACTCGGTCGAAAAATTTAGAAGTTTTTCAGGCCAGACACCCTGAATGAGATTTTCCTTGGTTTTCCACATTCGCACCAGGAAGATGCCAGGGTGATACCTTAGGTTTCAGATCACTTCCTTTCTTCCCCAATCCTTTCTTCCTTCCCTTTCCCCGGAAAGTCTGTTCGCCTAGAGACATCATCCCTCGAACGTGACGGGTTAAATAGTCTCAGATGCCGAAAGCCCAGAAATTTAAATCCTAAATCCTGAATTTACAAGGTTACTTCTGAGAAACATTGTTCTTTCAAAATATATTTCTATATATTGATATTTATTATTATTAATTGCTTTCTTGCATCTTTCCTACATTATTCTAGATTAGTTACCATCGGTTAGTTTAGTCACATTATGTATAGTTAAATACGGTTACGTATGTTTGTCGTTTCTTTTCTTTTTCTTGACCTTTAGGGCCACTCATTGACAAAAGGTACTCACATGACCGCTATATACAGACATGCTCTTAGGTACGGTCAGAGATTGGGAAAGTAGACGATTTTTAATAATAATAATAATAATAATAATAATAATATAACAATTAGGTTTACAACTAGGGTCCCATCTCTTTATCTTGTATCAGAGGCCCGCTAGTCAGCTAAGCCATTGGTGTTCCTTATTCTGTGTTTCTCTCTCTTTCTGTGTCGTGTGGATGTTTGTTTTGGGGTGTTAGGCTTTTATATTAAACCTTTACATTATATAATCTTTTTCTTTTTTACGAGATTTTCTTTTGGAAGGAGGAAAGAAACTGCTTTCCTCTTATGTGTGTTTCTTACCATTCACCTTGTTTGAACTGCTTAGGTAAGATGATTTTGTAACTTTTATGTCATCCATTGCCAACACGATAATAAAATGGTAAGTCTTAACAATTTATTTTATTTTCTTATTTGCAGTTTGCCACACTGATATATTTGTAACAAAATTGAGGTTTGGTCCAACGCCTTTCGAATGTGCAACCAACCCAAGCACTGAGCTTTTTGGATTGCCTGCTATTGCAGGAAAGGGAGAGTTGCAGGTGGTAATGCACTTTTGGAGTCGTGTATACAATATACCGCTGTCCGGAGAACGGATTTTTCTCAGTATACAGTACCTTGAATGAAGTTTTTCTATTAGATGACTTCCATTATGTCAGGTATGATTGCACGAAGAGATTCGTCTCATAATGAGAGAGTTTAAGAAAACGCCAGTTAGCGTCTCGTGTAGCGCAGTGGATGTGGCGCTGACAGAAGGCTTGCATTGCCCTCTGGAGTGAGTAGCCTGGAGCCTGAAACGGCATACGGCGTACAAGTGACATATTTGGCTCTCTTCCCCTCTCTATATTAGAGAGTACTAAGAACTGAAAGTGGGGGCGGGGTGGGTAAGTGGCGGAGCGTCACCTCCTGTGCTTGGGATCCCTGCTTTGTGATGGACAAACACCGTGTGCGTGGGTTTCCTCGGGCTCTCCTGTTTCCTCCCACTTTCTTCATTCCACTGTTTCATTCATTTTTCATCACAGTCTCCTTTAGCCTGACCCGGCATATGCGTAGGACGTAAAACTTAAAGATTACATTAGAAAACTGAAACTGTAAATGTTCGGTCAAAATGTAAAATTTAATTCATGTATTAAAATTGAATGGAGAACAAGACCTTTCAGTCCCTGTCTTCTTTCTTCCTTCTTTACAGAACAAACGATAAGCATCAATTCACTTCAGTCCCATTAAAATTATTTCTTCCTTTAGATATTCACAAATGAGCAAGCTGCCTGCATTATGCCTGTGCTACCATGTCGCTTCTCTGCGTGAATTGATAAAAGAGGAAAGTCCCTCTCCTACTCAAACCCAAATCAAATCAAGAAATAATAAAATTAAATTATTGCCGTAAGTGTAGAAATAACACCATTAACAGTTCGGGGTAAAATTTAGTGACTAAAGGTACAGAATAACGTATTAAACATTATAGTTCCATGCACTAAATTAAATGATCATGACTTACTTGTAACTAAAACTTCATTTATTAATTATGTAATCATTATTAAAATAATCATTTTGTTCTTCTTGAAAAACTTTAAAGAATACTATGGAATTTCTCATTTGAAATTACAAACTTTAGGTTAAATTTAATCATATGCATTGGAAGCAACACGCCTTCATAGAAGGAGACCGGAGAGGACAACGAGGAACCATGAAGAATCGACAGGCACTCTGACCTGCGAGTTCTTTCCTTCTCACCCATTTTCCGATAATTCCCGATAAGTTTTTGCTGGAAACTCTCAATTTTATGTCTTCTGTTTTAGACGGGCGTCGTTCAATTATGGTACCTTAACTATCAATGAGTCATTTCCCAATTAAATCTGGAAGACGACACAGCTTTTTTTGAATCTTTATTTCAATTGAAGCAACCGTGAAATTACTATAGTTTCCTCATATGAGCAAGCAAATTATTAAGTATCGGCTATGTGGGCAGGATAGATGCGCACAAATTTTCTGTTTAGAGGTCAAATACTACAAAACACTACTATGCAGTATTAAACCGGTGTTATTCTATTCCCAAATGCCCAAATGAGGAAAATAAATTCAGTATTGTCATCTATATTCTCAGAAGAAATGAAATAGAACTCGATAGTTCTTTTTGTACGAAAAGGAAGAATATAAATAAATCTTCAGGCTACATCAATTATTTCTCTGATAAGCAAGCATAATACTAAATACCCATAGCTTTGGAGAGACGTTTGCAATTTTTTCGAAGTTTTTTGAAGGGTGGGTAGGTTCGAACCCAGTGGAAATCCCGCATGAATGGGTCCCTGATACAGAACTATTTAGTTACTTAACATCGTTTAGTTAAAAGTGCTCTCAGAAGATGGATGATGAAACAGTAGATAAACACTGGTAAATCGTTAAGGAGATTTCATAGTTATAACAGAACGCTATAAAAAGTTTCATGAAACTTTATATCTGCCATAAAAATTATTTACTAAAATATGAGCTATAATATGAATTTATGACTTTGAATACACGTTAGTAAACACTATCGGTATAGAGAAGATGCAGAAAAATTATAAATCCAAAAGTAGCAAAATAGTTTGTATTGGTGTAACATATAGTACGAATATAAATTTTTCTTTTCCTAGTTTCTGTTTCTTCAAAGTCAAAGAAACGGAAACTGGGCAACCCTCCTTCGGTATATAGTTTCATATTGGATAGTTGGATAAACCTGACAGACTAGCTTTGCTAAATAATATTCGACATATTTCTACGTGATTTTTTTGGGAGGAACAATTGCTGCATATCCCGATTTCGTGCCTAGGATGCATCAAGGATAAATCCAGGATCAAATATGAAAAGCACTCGATTTCTTTCCCATGTCTGCAAATATTTGGGGATCGTAACACAGCGCAACACAAAAGCTTGAACAAGCAATTGCAAGTGCCATATTAAATTTTTTGCCTAATTCGAGACTTAGTTTGCGATATTGGGCCCACTATAATGACGTATTTCTCCTCTTTCTTTTTTTCACGTTCCTTTCCTGTACGCAGAATTTTGCGAAGACTAATCCTGTGTAGGCTATCTGTCTACTACATATTTTGAAGGGGAGGGAGATGAACGATATATTTCGGGGAATGTTGTCATTCCCATCTAGAGATATATTTACACCATGTAAAGAAGGGCCAAGAATTTCTGGAAGGGAAAAGTAAAGAGAATAATACATGAATCGGCACAAATATAAGTGACCTTAAAAAGGAAAAGTTACAAAATTGTTTCATCAGAAGAAACAATACAAATAGACATACCTGGTTTCTCAGTTGATATAAGTTGAACTGTCATCAAATAATCAAGCAAAACTACCAGTCATGGTCAACATTGCAACAAAGCCAACTACTGAAATAACAGAGAGTCCATCCAGTCTAATAACAACCTATGGACCAGATCTATCTAATTTCCTTCTAAAGGTCAATACGAACTGAATGATCTGCGATGTCACAGTCATCCGTTTGGTTACTCCGCTTCACTAAAAGGAGCTGCCACGTTTAGAGAAAAAGCGTGTTAACAATCACAAAGAATATGGATATCGTGGTCGAACATTTTGCACACATGTTAATCGCAGATGAATGATTGCATATCCGGTAGAAATACGTTCTTTGGTACCTCACCAATCCCCTGCCTTCATCATTGTATTTTTCTCTGTTTCTATAACCTCGCCCATGCGTCATACATCTTCGAGCTGGAAATGACTGGTGTATATAAATGTACAGCGTACAGAGAAATTAATATTTTCAAGTAATTATAAACTAACATTGTCTCAATGAAAGCACCATTACATAACCAAACTCCAACATAGTTTAAAGTGCGTGGCAGTAAGTAGTAGAGGGCTCCAATACCTATTGCAAACGATACGTTGTTCGATTTGAGGCAACGCAAATTCATGGCCCTATACATTGCGTCTGTAACATTGTTTCGAAATCCTCTTGTCCTTTCACATTGTTATTTCATCGTTGTTTCTTAATAAATCCCTTTAATTAACTACCCTTCTCCAGAGTTGATTGCTGACTGTAAAATTCATTTTTAATTTAGAAATAGCTATATCCTTTTACATGTATGTTTCAAAATTGTGAAGCATGGTATTTTATATCCTTAAATATGGAATCTATAGGAATATTTTGTTCCTACTTTGATAGAACGAATTTTCACTTTCGTTACTGATCACCAAAAGCCAAGGTAGTCATTTTGAGGATTTTGGGGTCAACTATCCTTCATGAGTTTCATTTACTTATTTAGTAAATAGTATAGTAATATACTAGAAAAAACGTGATGATTCGTTCATGTTAATAGAGGATCTTGTCTCGCTCTCCACGCCAAACATCAAAAAACGATCCTGTTGTCCAGCATTAGTTGTTGGTAATTAGCAAAAAGGCAATGAAATGAAATCCTGAAGTTTTACGTCCCACTTTATGCCGTTTAGGCTAAAGGAGACGGTGATGATGAGTAATGAATGAAATGGTGGAATGAAGAAAGCGAGAAGAAACGAGAGAACCGCGAGGAAACCCACGCACACGGTGTTTGTCCACCACAAAGTTCATTTGGCGGGGACTGGGATCTAACCCGGGACACCACGCACCAGAGGTGAACACTCTACCACTGAGCACCGCGGCCCCAGCTGGTAAGTATCATCGTCGAAGTTATTAGCATGATACGATAAACTCAATCAAAGATCCTTTTTTATTGGTAAGCGACTCACGTTGACCGTAAAGTGACCATTATTATCCTTGCCTTATTGTGGGCGAATACCATATTCGTTACTTTTCTCCTGAGCCTCCCGTCTTCTTAATTCTTCTATTTCACTCATCATTATCTTAACTGTCTTTAGCCTACAGGGTATAACTGTGGATCATAAAACTAAAAGATTTCATTTTTTTAGAAAGACTCACCACCTGTTTGAACTCCAAATGTAGTAGGAAATAAAAGCAAATTGCTCTACAATTACTCTACACTTTTCATTTTATTATCCTTGAACTGGATTTGAAATTAATTTCTCTTCAGAATCATGGGTAGATGAGACGTGGATCTATATGTCTGCTATGTTCCAAGATACAGTAATTGCCATCTTTGTTGAGACTCTTATCAAAACGGAACACTATCGTTTCTCTGGCCATATCAAAATACCCTTAAGTCAGTAACGAAATCTTCCAAGTTCAAAAAAAGGTAAAAATTAGACAGTACGAACTCTTGGCAAGGTTAATGTAGGGTCTCTTTAGTATAGTTTTCCACAGTATAGAGGAAATAAGTCTGTCAGTAGATATGATCACCCACTGAGATTCTCGTCATGTACATTGTTTCGTTCTTCACTAAACTGTTGTAACACCTCTATAACACAGAAGAACTCCTGATCTGTTACCCATATACTTCATCTATTCAAGGGTGAATTTCAAGTGCTGACATTCTGTGCAATGAAGAACCGTATAACTAAAGACAGTTTCCCACAGTGAGCCTTCTGATTTTCTTGAACATTATGGCAACCCACTATCAACCAAACGAACTTTTGTCTTGTTTTGTCTTACACTCAAGATATTCACCGATATCTTTGGTCTAGGAATTAATTCGTGCGGGTGGACAAGAGATGGCGCAACGAACGGAGCGTCCCACAGTTCCGTGTATCCACACATGTGTTTCAAACCCCATCGCGTATCGTTCGTAGTATAGGGCAGTGGATTAAAGCGTCAACAACACCAGTTTGTAGTTAAGTGAACATGGCGCAATTTGTGCCTCATAAAGTGTTTTTGCGGGGTGTCCTGCTGCATTACTTTAACATGCAGAAAAGTGCGACTGAAAGTCATCGTATTTTGGTGGAAGTATATCGTGACCATGCTCTAGCTGAGCGAACGTGTCAGAAGTGGTTTGCACGGTTTAGAAGTGGAGATTTCGGCTTGGCAGACCAAGAGCGAGCTGGACAGCCAAAAAAATTTCAAGACGAAGAATTGACAGCATTGCTCGAGCAGGATTCGTATCAAACGCAGGAACAACTTGCAGCAGCATTAGGCGTTGATCAAACAACAGTCTTCAAACGCTTGAAAGCCATGGGAATGATTCAAAAGATGTCACATTGGGTTCCACATGAATTGAAAGACAGAGACGTTGAAAGACGAAAAACCATTTGCGAATTGCTGCTTCAACGACAGAGCAGAAAGGGGTTTCTGCATCGAATTATTACGGGTGATGAGAAGTGGATTCATTACGAGAACCCTAAACAAAAAAAGGCCTGGGTGAAACCAGGTGAACCAGGTCCATCACAACCAAAACGAGATATTCACTGTGCAAAGGTTATGCTGTGCATATGGTGGGATATGAAAGGTGTGGTGTACTATGAGCTGCTGCAACCGGGTGAAACTATGAATGGAGAACGTTATCGACGACAATTAATGCGTTTGAAGCAAGCTCTGGCCAGAACACGACCAGAATGGGAGAACAGACATGATAAACTTATTGTTCAACATGATAACGCTCGCCCACATGTCGCAAAACCGGTCAAAACCTATTTAAAAAATGTCGGATGGGAAGTTTTACCCCACCCGCCGTATTCTCCAGACGTTTCTCCTTCGGACTACTACTTGTTCGATTGCATGAACAACGATTTGATTGAACAGCGGTTTACTTCTTCAGAAGATATCGAAACATGGGTCTCTGACTGGACCGCTTCCAAGGATGAGGACTTCTTTCGCCACGGAATCCGTACATTGCCTGACAGATGGGCGAAAGTGGTGGCTAGCGATGGACAATATTTTTCTTAAGGTATTTATGTATTTTGTGTTTGTACTACAGCTTCAATGTGTGCGTACCAACCGCACGAATTAATTCCTAGACCAAATCTCTTTCTTGCATATGAGTGCAACTGCTGGGTGCATATGGGCACTCTTGAGATTACAGCACATTTGTGGCATACAACTTAAAGAAACCTTGCTATGTATGCATATAACGAACAGAACTATTTATTCATTTGATACTAATTGACTAGTTTCCTCAATACATTAGTCACTGAAGAGCGAAAATTATTTAAATTTTTATTTATATTCCTAAGCTATAAGATTTATATGTAGAGCAGTTTATGATCGTTTATATGCCTCACCTAAAGTATTTAATGTAAAATGGAATATAATATGTGTATATTTCGTGGTATATACCTTAACGTTTACAAACTATGCAGAAAGATGAGCAGCAAGCTTACTCTATTAGGTTTTCGGGTAGGTAAGTTGGCAGTAACGGCAAGGTGGTTCTGGTTTTTAAACTAAGAAAGTATTTCAAAAATCGTGTAGCAATTAGACCATATATAGAGTAAAAAAATAATTAATGCGTATAAATATATAAAATACTTTAGCATATAAACAAATGGAAATTTAACTATGATGATACATTATAACAATCGATAGGTCATATTAAGCTGAACAAAATTATACGTAAGTGTAAGAAGGTATATGGGTAGGTTTTGAAAAGATAAGCGAAAACGAATTTCACTAACATCTTAAATTTAATGCTGTACGCAAAATACGTACGATGATGATGCGTTGTATGACGAATAAGACATAGCCTGAATATTTAATAAAAACTTAAATTTTAATTTCTATTTAAACAATTAGTTTCCAAATATAAGAAATAGTAGTCGTTTGATCACAAAGAACTAAGCAAAGCAACTTGGTTTTAATTCACTTCTTATTTATAGTTTTAGAGAAAACTAAACAAAATATAGTGGTGATAAAAGGTATATCGATAGCTTCCAATAACATTTTTTTCACATGTCTTTCATTCCCATCCGGGGATGGGCGGGCCGCAGAAGGTTATGCCTTCTATGAGGCCAGAGATATACCAATAACAAGTGACCCTTTCTATTGTATCACAAGAAACTACTTTTTATGTATTGCATGCCTCCGAAATTCTACTGCTAACTAATGAGGACGTTCCGTAATCAACATAATTTTTTTGAAATTGCCGCCATTTATATTGGAGTAACTTAGAAAAACGGTTCGTTACACGATTTTCATGAGTTGTCTTTGTGGTCAGTAGCCGTGGAACACTGAATAACACATACCCGTCATCTACGTTGTGTAAAGATAGGAATGAAACTTTACACGACCGTACAGCGTGTTGTTATTACCTTGTGAATTCCTACAAAGATAACAGACATTAATCGTGTAACGTTCAGTGCTGCCAACTTACTACAACAGAAATGGGGGGCATTTCAAATGTAGCGTTTGTTATGGGTCCACATTACAAGCTGCTGCTTCTCTTTTCAAAAAAGTGGCACGTATACTCCTTAACCCACATTCTACGTCTTTGCATATAGTATTTAAGCAGAAATTATTTAATATGTAATTGAATCGCATCAAACAAAATTTCTCGCATTGTAAAGATTGATATCAAATCCGTCGAAGGAAATAAATTTAACAAGGATGCCATGTGCCAGGCATGCATGAACCGAAGAACCTTAATTAAACAATAAAAGGAATGACTTTCTGCGAAGGATAATATGCTAGAATCACAGCTGAAAGTCATGATCAAAAAACGGAGACTAGGTATCCACGTCTTTCAGCTGCAACAAAGTCACCTACATACTGAATTAATAATTACGTATGTGTTATATGTAAATCAAATCTAATAGACAATGAAGGCAAACACTGTCCAAAAGAAATTATTTATTGTTTGCTTGATTATGAAATATAACATCCTTTGAAACACCAATGCTATACGAATCGTAAACCAGCATATGAAGATGGAATCCGATCCCCATAATGCGGTCAGTACTCTTACTGGAAATTAAATCCTGAACTCTGTATCAAATGTGTGTAAAATGTCAACAGTGACGGTGCTATTCTCGTAATAGTAGGGACAAGAGGAGCGACAAGAAATAAATTGGGGTATCGAGGCAACCACACTTGTTTTGATATTATTATTATTATTGTTATTATTATTATTATTATTATTATTATTATTATTGTTATTATTATTATTATTATTATTATTATTATTATTATTTAATTCTGAGTTTCTACCAATCCAATTTATTTCTGACTGCACAGCTTTATGCTTATGAGTGACAAATGAACATTGGCACGTTTCTCGACACGCGTTAATGTAAGCTCAACACAGGAACGTAAACTCACAATAAATATTGGCAGGTACAGTAAAATGAATTGTAAATGTTAGAAGCAAGTATGTCAACACCTACATACAATAAAAATGCACAAACACGTCAGAAATGATTATCGCATGTCTATTAATATGTTGTTGTAGGAATATAATTTGATAGCCATTTCGTCCGGCATTGCTTATAATGTTAGTATGTGTATAATCGGCCAGTATATATATATATGTTGAGGATCCGGTCTCTTCCGGTCGAAATTTACCATAAATATACATTTCCCTATTATACACATAGTAACATCAGTATTAAAAGTACCTTGCAAAATCATTATGAAATTAGACTATGCTCCCACAAGATATTTATAGACTTGCGACAATCGTTTTGGACATGACTGTACTTCAAACAAGAAATCACATATATGTTTTATAAAGGCATATGAAAGTATTATGAAAGCAATTCCATGTAAAGAAACATTAATGTTCACTACTGTGAGTGTTTTTCAGTTTTTATATAGGTTTCTCTTCATTGTAATGGCAAATATAAAAAGAAAAAGCTCAAACATATCTAACAATACTTCAATGGATCTTAACTATAAACATTTCATGAAAATTCTTTTTCAACTTCTTGCAAATCTAGAACTTTAGAAATTCGTTTTCCAATTTAAAGAACAGCAAGTGAACTTTGCTAAATATCGCCAATCTTGTTTCTCCAATATGACTTCGGGATTCTTACATGGTACATTCGCAAAATGTCTCCTGGGGATTCGGGTGAAATTGATTTAAGTGAGAAGTTCTCCGGGGCCCAATCTGTATTGTACTAATTTTAGGG
The DNA here is from genome assembly GCF_964235325.1 of Thermobia domestica. Lineage (NCBI taxonomy): Eukaryota > Metazoa > Arthropoda > Insecta > Zygentoma > Lepismatidae > Thermobia > Thermobia domestica. The sequence goes on along the minus strand of NC_137468.1, from coordinate 50,833,843 downwards.
TCCCATACCGGTAATTTACATATTTATGGGCCTTCATTCATATCCGGAATCCTATCATACACTACTATAACGCAGGGCAAAAAATTGCTTTTTGTTTCTTTAGATGTAACTAGATATGGATGTTAGACATACGAAAAACAAGTTGAATCAAGTACTACTTCTCTCACATGTTACTTACCCTGCCCCCATATTGGATCCGCCACTTTGGATCCAACTTTCGGTTTTTCAAATGGGATTAGGTGCAAGTCATACATCAAATTATGTGTAATTTTCTCTGAAGTGCAATTGGTTTAGTGAGTTTTACCGTAACTTGTACCGTTCGCAAGTTAAATTCATTCACTTCACAAATATTGAAGTCTCACCCCCTTGTAGCACCGCCACTGATTGTCAGGTGTATAGTGCACAAATAGAGCTAATAGTAAAACAGAATTTGATGTAATTGTAATGAAATTCATAAACCCTAATTTCCTCAGTGCACATTTGGAAGACCCAAAGCAGATTACTTTTTAACAGGCCAGAAAATTGGTTGACAGGGGAAATGGCTCCGTGAGGTTATCTTCAGCCTCCCTGAACTTTTCAGCTATTTATTAGTATGTGTGTATGAATGTAAGTTGAACTGAAGCTAGTCTCCGAAAAGATCTCGGCCCCAATGACTGAGTGTTTTATCCACCGATCTTGTGGGTAGTATGGGTGTGAATTTATAACTGCAATTCTGGAGCAGAAAAATACGTTAGTCTAACATACGCCAAGTATTTGCAGTCAGTTATCCAGCACTTTGGATGTCTATCATAATCGCAATTTTATGTATCCTGTAGACGTTATCGGTACGTTGGGTTTGATTTGGACGGGAAAGCGTCCAACAATAACGAGTGGCCAACATTGGCAGTTAGTTAGCTTTCTGTTTCCCAACGTTGAGTCTACTGCTTGTGTTGCTAGGGATGGAATCCAAGTCGATCCTAAATGTGTATGCTGGTATAATAAAAAACATTACATTTCTAAAGACAACTTAAGAAAGATATAATTACTACCTAGTTGAAAGCTACTCATCCCGCTTCTTATTCGAGGACTTACATTCACAATTGCCAGATGAAGAAATACATGATACAGTGGCGTATTGAAGGAGAGTGAACCAACGCAGGTGGTATTTTGGAAGTTAGGCAGGTATGGTGATCAAATTAAAAAAATACATTTTAACTATTGGCAATTTTTAAACATTAACGGCAATTATCTTGTTGTCTATAGTTTTATGTGGATTGTGTGCTCAGTAGTTCGTGTTACATCCTGTTGTTTTATGCACTTAAATCTCCATCACGTGCCGGTGCTCTGCTATCAGTTGTAGATCAGAATAATCTCTGAAATACTCTTAGAATAATGTAACAATAGGGGATGGAAATGATGCAGAACACGGTACTTAACAACGAAATTATGATTGAATTTTAAATAAAATTCACATGTTTCTAATTTTGAAAATGACTAGTTGGGGAAAAGGTGAGAGAGAGAAATAGGTTATGATTAAAAGATAAAGGATGAGCACTAACCTGATAGATCTAATAAAGCTGGCGTCGTGCTAGTCATCTGGAATAATGAATGTTTTCCCCTGGAAGAGCCTGGATAAGCTGGAGACAGTCAACACTTGGATCTCTACCCTGTTGATCTGCAAGGGTATGGTACAGAATGGTACTCTTGACTTATGGAGCTGGTTATTCTCCAACGGTGCGATCCGCATCTCTCATCGATCCTGCACCTATCCTAATCGTGTGTCGAATACCCTTGTTGTTGTGTTCCTCGTAGTTAGATAAAGGTAGTGGTGTAGACAACATTCCCGATATGTTGGCCAACAATTTTCTTATATTTTCTATGCTGCCTTCAGCGCTTTGCCGACACTATTTATATTGGCGGAACACAAGCAGAGCAGAAGAGCTAGGAATACCTTAATTAGTACGTGCTTTAGTTATCCACAATAATTGTGGACATATGTGATATTACCATTAACATCTTAATAATTCAGGTTGTAATCACAACCTTTATACTTGGCAATTCATTCTTCGTAAAACAAAATATAACTACCAAGTATCTGAAGCAGCTTGTGTTGGATTGAATGAAAAGATGAACATGTATCAGAATTTCGTAATGTGCCTTTTAATTATTATTATGAAGAGGAAACAAATGTTATTTTTGTTGTTTTATATAAAAATTGCAAAAGACGAATATCTCTAGTTACATCAAGTCATGAGTACTCAAATGGGGCGTGAAAGTTTGTACTTCCAACCTCGTCCCAAATCCTTGTGTTGAGAATGTAATGTATGAACAATAAATTTTCTATTTTCTTGTCCCGAAAATTCTTGCTTTCATATCTCGCTTGAAGAACACACATGCGCCCTTTCAGAAGATATGTATACATTAAGATCATTGTAAATGAGCAAAGAAATTAAGACATAATTTTAAATTTGGCAATGATTTGGAAACTTGAGATAAAAGAGGGAACGACCGATAAGCAGGAAAGAGTCAAAAGTTCACAAGGCATAACATAGTTTTCGTTTCAAAGTAAAACAACACTAAAGACAGAAACATATTAAGTCATCCACTATTCGTTGTCTTGTCCAAATGTAAATTGCTTCTTATCATAACTTATGAGATTTGTTGCAAATTAATCAGGATGTTACAAATTTCCTAGAGTTTATTAGTCTTTTATATATTTCACCTCATATAATATCTTCTCGTGTCTCGACTCGACGGGTTCTCTCTCCACTCGTCTCGAATTTCAGAACTCCACTCGTCGACAAAAAGAAAGAGGAATATTTTTCGTGTCTAGACCGGACAGTCTTAAATCTCGCCTGGTCTTTTTTCTAGCACATCCCTAGTATGATCGGCCCAAACTTATTCTTTCTGTACGATATTATGCGATTGAATCACACAACGCATATGCCGGAGCTCTTCGAACGAGAGGATGTTCAACAAATGAACTGGTCTGTCTTTTCCTCGACTTGAATAGTTCGAGCACATGTTGGATGCTACAGCTAAATGTCTTGAAACACGTCCAGTTGCAAGACCATTCTACAGTTGTCAACCATTCTCGCCAAATGGAGTAATGGAATTCAATACCACAATACGTTACCGAATTTGTGACCAACATGGAAGACGTTACAGAGCACACATCGCTGTCAGTAGTTATCATACAGCCTTCACTCTTTCTGTAAGTACCATTTCACTCTTTCTTTAATGTCAGGGAAGAACACTATGAGTCACAGTGACTTCAGTGTAAAATATTGTTTTGTATAAACGTGTCATTTCTTCTAAATATGTGTTTCTTTCTGTTGCTATATGTTAAACTTAGACCCTACTTTCTATGTATGGTTTAAGATTAAATAATCTATCAGTGGCACATGGTGCAATCAGCGTAGTAGTGCAACTGTATACTTTTTTAACAATAAAAATATTTGTAAATATTAAAATAGAGTTAGAGTGAAAATAAGCCTTTGATTTTCACTGCAATATAGCATTGATTTGCTACAAAAATCATTTAAAAAAACTCAATGAAAGAGTTAAGTTTAAACTTCCAGTTGCAAGGAGCGTTGCTTCTGAACAGTAATATTAAAACTATCACATACAGATTCCATTTTTAACATAAGGGAGCGAATTTATACCTGCATCACAATTATCTTCTCGTATTGTCTACAGTTACTGCAGCGACATCTGTAACCTTTAGTTAGAATACTTCCACTTATTGAGGCTTGACTCAGCTGGCAGAGTGGTTGAATTCGGTAGCTTGGAGAGAGCAAACTGAATCCTAAAACATGATGTTGATATTGCACCTGCTGCTAATCCAGATCACGAACCGGTACTGCAATTTATGCCACTTGGAAGCATGCCCTCCAACTACGTGGGTGCTCCTGGTCTCTGGTAACCACATAAATGAACTTGTGGGTCCGCTCACCCACAATAGTTTTAGTTTGGGCCCAGGTTTGAACCATTTTCAATTGCCTTCAAGTCAGCTGTTAGGCCTACCGATTGGCCTAAGGCAGCCCCAACTTATCCTTATAGTACCAGTATATTTTACTTTATCACAACACAGCCCTTTATGACAGTGTTCACAAAAGATTTTAACTAAAAAATCAATCAACTATCGAGTCTTCCCTGAAAACATATAGGCTAACACTTCCTGCCATTGATATATACTCACATAAATTATCGAAAATCAGCGCCATTGCTTGGAAGTGTCACAACATACGAAGCTTACTTTCGTACTCAAATTTTTCACACGACTATATATACATTAAAGATAAAAATAAAACTGTTATTCTATTGATGAAGAACCTTGCTTCTTTTTCCAAGCAAGATCAAACATGATGCTCCTGCACACTACTATTTGAAAATAGAATAGCCTTGTCTAGGACTTTTAATTGTGTATCTCTTTCACACAATCAAAGACTCCACTACTGTTTGAAACTAAATTGTGTTTGGAAATAAAAAGGAAGTTAAATGTATTCATTGTAACAATATTCAAATATTTGGATTGATATATTGCTTGAATTTTTAGTAGGAGTATGATCAATCGTTTTCCTTCATTACACGACTAACCTAAAGTACCCATACGCGTAGTACATGCTTCGGGGGTATATGCTGTTTACTCTTATGTACCCCCACATACGTACATACATCCAAGAACAGAACTTTACTCTTTTTTTTCGTTTTGACATTGAATTTGATCACTAGATGACTCATGAAGAAGCAGTATAATCTGTGGAAATGTTTAGGTAATTCGTTGGAATGTAATGGCAAAAAAGTCATAAATAATTTTATAAGACCGTGTTTTTCAAATAAAGATTTGAACTTAAGATGAAGTTTAAAACATGTTTAAGTGTCTAAAGTGGTTTAATGTATTCTGCCAAAGTAGAAAGGTATATGGAGCAGTTACATTAATACTGGTTCGAAAATATGACTAAACCTGCCAAGTGTCAATCGTTGCGCGTAAATTTACAGAAGGGAGGAAAGAAAGTTATTTTTTCAAACGAATAGTGTTGTAATAAGATGATAAATACATTATTGATATCACGGAATGCTAACCAAAGTCACCTTCTAAATAATATTGCTGACGATTCGAGTCTACATCTTTGGACAGTGTGTACGTTACAAGAGTGATGAAGGGGGTTACCCGTTTCTAACACTGGGTGAATGCTACAGCCAAAGGGCATTTCCCCCTCACTCCCTTGTAATTTGCACACTATGCACAGATATAGACACGAAGCGTCAAGAACAGTTTTACACAACGATTGTGATAACCATAATATAAGTTGTGGTATCAATGTATTTACAGAATTGGTTACATTTTGTTACTAGTCAAGATGGAAAATTAGCAGTTCAACTGATTTGAACGTTTTTATTATTTCATGCATTATAAACAATTAGTGATCTAATATTTTACTTGAGTTACAAATGGCTAAACAAAAAACAAAAAAAGAAAATACAGTTGATTCGAGCGGGAATCTAACCCAGGATCCTTTGCACTAAGTCGTAGATACTTTAACTGTACCACACTCTCACTTGATAACTTTAGGTCGAATTATCCTAAATTAGCTTCCCTAACAGATCAATTGATAAACGAACGACCTTATTGCGCACCAGCATTTGTAAAGAGTTTCGAAACTAAAACGCAACATACAACGCCCAAATAATCAAATAAAATTGCCATGTTTATTGTCATAAACTAAAATGCAAAAATAACGTAGTGGTCGCCATGGTTGCAAATTGGGAATTGCAACAAAACAGTTAAGCAAAATCTTAGCTCAACGTTGGCATAGTTAGGAATTAAGAAAGCAAAGTTCGGGAATTAGTTGGCACAACACAGTTTAAACTGAATGCTGGCCACCCAAAGCTTGGCCGTCATTCATCTTAAAGTTTCGACCTTTCACTACTGACAGTAACTTTATTTGTTTTGTAAGGGTTCAGCTGGTTAGTAAATGCTCAGTAAACGTTCAATCATAACGTAGAATCAACATTAGTATATGACTATCGTGACTATCTTCCATTGTTGGGTCAACTTTTTTTTGCTAGGGTTACGATAGAACAAAATAGAATATTAGCCCCATAAGCTAACAAGGAACATTGAAACTATAGAATTGTTAACACTTAGTAATTCCATGTTCTTGGTTGAGTTGTGATTATGCTTAGGATTGGGAATTACATTTTTGGGCATTATTTATATGTACAGCCTTGTTAGCCTGTTATATTAGGAAAGACGTCCCTCGTCGATCACACTACACTGGGAAATGAGAATTTCAGATAAGAAGGGGGATCGAAGCAATCACCTGGTATTTTTATATTGGGTATCATCACGGTAGTTGCTCTTAGTAATAAGGATAACCTATGGATAATCACTTTTACATTATATCCCATCCAAAATGTAAGAGAGTTTACACTTACAAAACCCAAACTTGGCGTTCTAAATAACCTAGGCTGAACACGTTACAAAAGTGCCTATACGTACCAAAACATGAATTAAATTGATACTTGTATATTGAAAATATGAGATTTGGCTCTAAACAAGAACACAAATAACATTGTCACTAAAACCCATTCTCATAGAAATTTGATTGCAACTTTTCTATAAAATGTAGATATTTATTGAAACACCATAATACATAAAATAATTCAATCTAGAGATACGCCATTATTAGTTACAATTTCATTTGAAAATTTAGGGAGGGCGGTTTCCTTAGATCCCCCTGGGTACGGGCCTTGTGTGACGCTGAAAGTAGGCCCTGATTACACTCACATTGAGTAGGCTGTGTCTTCAGACGGTATGCGGCTTACGGCTTAAGGCTTACGGGTGACATATTTAGTTCCCCTTCTTGCCGTTCTCTATGTTTCAGATTAATAAAGACTATAGTGTACAAAAGCTCGGTCAAAATATATTTACTTGATTTATTAGAACAAAATGAGCAGCAGCACCATTTATGCCTCTGTCTTCTTTCAACCATCTTTAAAAAACAAGCTATAAGGCTCAACTCACTTCTATGTAACGTTCCTTTTTGAGCGTTACATTTTCTCAAAGAGATTATTTGTAGAGATAGTTAATCAGCTCTTAGTTAGTGTTATTTTTCTTTTATATTTTCTCAATTCTCGACTCTCATGAAGGATTCAAGATGGTCGACAATTGGACTAGTATGTGTAATAGAAATATGCTACTTTTCTTTGTACGTCTATGGCCTGCGTCGAGCGGATGTCTCTCATTCTCGGTAGATAACGCTGACTGCTTGAAATAATTTGAAATTTTGTGTTTCGTTTAAATTAAAATTTTTTTTATGAACGTGTACATATAAACATTAACTTACGTAATTTTTATTTCCATTCAGTTATATATAATTTACTATTAAAATTGTCGTTTTAGTTTTACGCTCTGTTGCGTAGAAAGGAGCGACCAATCAGAGAGCGAGCGGGATCTATAAGCGCGTTCTCCTTTGTCTTAGCTCTTTGTACTGAAAAATATGGTGGTGAGGAAGGAGGAGTAGTGTTTCGTCCTGTCTTTTAAACATGGAATTACTGCATATTATGCAGCAAAGTGATTGTTCTCTATCACAAATTCTTCGATGTGAGATGCCATAAAAGGACAGTGATAAGAAAGTCAGTGTAATGTGTGATGAATTATAACAATTCACCTGCAAACATTCAGCTTGTGCTTGCTCCGGATACTTTTGGGATTGGTTTGCTACTTATTAACAGTTCGATGTGTCGTAGGTAGAAACATGACAGTTACACCGAGAACTATCTCTTGGATTAAGTTTTGATTTGGTCTGCCGCCTCTTCCTTGGACGTAGCGACTCCTCGTCTTCCTTTCCCTGATTGGGACTTGGTCCTTTATTTTGCCGACTGACTCCACCTGCTTCTGTGGGACCCAAGCATATCACTTAGTGGAATCTTCATCCGTGGTCGTTGTTGTGGGCATAGGTGCTCCAACAACTTATACGGTAAAATTGTGTCTATCTGGTGAACGTTGATGGAGTGTTCCTAGTTGCTGTTAACTAAGAAGAAGGTCGCCATTTGGTAAATGTGTACCTGTGGCTAGAATTGTGATTATTACGTGTCGAGCTGCCGGAGAGGTCATTGGAGACTGGTCACCGCTCGAAGATGCTGCCCGAAGATGAGCTCTTTGAACTGGCTTGTGGTGCCGGTATTGACTACCAGTAAGCGGCAAAAGGTTGGGTGAGCTTTGGTCACCGTTTCAGGTAACTCTGTTTTCATTATTTCTATCTCGATGTATGGAAGGAGCAACGCTGTTCCAGGAATTGTAAAGGAACTTATTTACAACTTATATAATTCGTTTAAGTGTTGTTTCCGTTTATAATATACAGTGTAATATTATCTCTGTCGTGTGTCTATTCTATTGTCTCTAGTCGTTCTATAAAGTAAAGACAATATATGATTTATTAATCATTGTTACTCAGTGAATTCACATAATATACGTATATCGATTCTACAATGTCCATGATGTTGTTACAAGTAAATTTTGTCCGTAACATGTTTGAGTAGACAGAGGTGAGTCTCTATCCAGTAAGTCGAATCATACGCCGACGGGGTAGTCTGATGTCAACACCATTTCTCTCTTGCTTTAAATGTAATCATTTTCCCAGTTGCGTAGATGTATAATGAATCACTCGCTACCATATAGCTTATGTTCGTCCAGTAATGGGCACTCCGTATTGTCTATTTTATAAGTACTATGTTTGGTGAAGTTAAAGCTTGACTAGCGACAGCTAGCTCATGTCTGTCCAGTAGTGGGCACTCCGTATTGGTTATTACAATATATAATTCTTAATCTAAGTATTAAGTCGCCACGCAAGGAAAAATCTATGTAAATCCTCGAGTTGTCTTCATGTCTTATCTCTAGTTATAAAGCTACTTACTAGTTATTTGGACGCGTCGGAGACGGTGGGCATAGCGATAGCACTCACACCTAGAGGTGATGGTTTCAGGGGTAGAATCTAATTTATTGGTTGGTCTTGTACATCCTATAATGTTTCTGCAGTATGTATTATTATTAGCGCCGCTGTTTAGTTGTAAGCTATGTTGTGGGAAAGCGCCCTTGCTTGCGGAAGAGTAGTGGAAACGTTATGGTTTGAGGGAGGAACGTTATTCGACACAGCCACACATGCTTACTCAATCTGTGGTGAGATGTTTTGTAAACAGTAATGTAATTTGTAATCTCCCTTCACTCGCTGTGACGTAGCCTACTAAAGATTTTGTCTCAATATTTGGTCGAGGAATGTAAACAACTTCTCCACTGTCATTAAGGATAGGGTTTAAACATTGTTGTTACTCATCTTTTAGTTGTGTTGGCGCGAGAAGTTCTCTGGAATCTTTAAACACTGAATACATATGATTTTATTTTTTTTCTGACAATTGAGTTTAGCTGTCCATGATCGCTTATGTCGATGCCATTTTCAATATTATACGCTGTTTGCAAGAGAGTTAAGTAAACATGATTTGCAAGGTATGTGGTGTTGTTCTGAAATGATTTTTTTCTTTTCTTTCTTTCCCTCCTTCTCATGGTACCGACAATGCCATTAGTGTGCAAGAGTCTGGAGTTAAATAGCATTGTGCTCACTGGTCCATAATTGTAGCTTAAGAAAAGAATTATATCGGCGACCCATTTTTTTTCTTTTCTTTCCTTTCTCCTTAGCGTTAGCTACGAATAAAGGTGTAAGTAATTGGTGCAACTTCTACAACATAACGGTGGTTTTCCAGCCACGAGATTCTAAGGTCGTTACGAGTTTAACTACCCAGCTACAGAATCGAACTCTTACTCTTTAAGTTGGTTTACGCAGCCAGGATCTAACTTCATGTTTCAAGTTGGCACCCCAGTTCAGGATTTTAAGGTAACGTAAAATTAATGACGTTTTAAGTTTAGCGATCCAGTCACTGGTACGTTTCAAGTTGGCGGACCCAGCTGTAGTATTATTTTATTGTTTAAAATGTCACACTATTTGGTTGTTGTCGTGTTTATGCGGGAAGAAATGAGTGATACAGGCTGTCGCGTTGGTGTTGAAGAGATATACTGGATGGAGCTCACATAAGTTTATGTTCATTAGATTTATAAATAAGTAAGTAAGATGTCGGCTGAGTCGAGGAATCTTCCTCCTAATGGAGATGATATTATTTGCGTTTGTTGTAGCGAGCCTCTTGCTGCCGCGGGACCAATTGATTCTGATAAGAAACGTGCTATATATTGTGACAGGTGTCACGAATGGTCACATTTTGTTTGTGTCAAATTAAAGGATACTTCTTGTGTTTTCGAAGCTGTTAGCTCATATTCTTTCGTTTGGGTTTGTCCTAAATGTGACGCACATACTTCTCGTGAAGTGTTGGAGCGTAAGAACGAATCACCTCCCAAACATTTTTCTTCGCCCAAGTCCCCGCAAGGTAGCGAAAAAGGGACAGAGCGGGCGAATGAACTCGTTGAAATGTTCGCTCTTGTATTGAGCAAAATAGAAGAAAGTAATGCCAATATTAACAGTAAAATAGAAAGCGTTGAACAGAGAGTTAAAGAAAGTAATGGTAAAATAGAAGAACGCAATGCTGATATCAATAATAAAATAAAGGAAAGTAACGAAGCTAACAATGCTAGACTCAAGAGTGCATTGTTGAAAATGTACACAATCTTTCCACTACTATGCAGAAGGTTGATGAAAGAATAGGTAGTGTAGAAAACCTTTGTATTTCTGTAACTGTTAACCGAAAGGATTTGCAAGTGCAGTTAGACAACATTAAATTAGAAGTTGATAGTAATAAGTCATGCATTGAATCCGTGGAATCTCGTGTTGATTCTATAGAAAATGAGGCTGAATTTCATCATAAAGCATTAAAGGTTGTTTTTGATAGAATTAAAAAACTTGAAAATGAAAGTGATGAACTTAAGATTGAACTAGAAGGGTGTTATAATAGTCAATCTAAACTTTTCGCAGAAATGCTAACTTCAACTAACAAAGTAGATAAATTACAGAAACCGAAATTTTTGTCTGTTGAGTGTGGGAGCCCGAGTAAGGAAGGCATTCCTTGTAAACGCCCTTGCACTAGTGTAAACTCTCTCGTATCGTTTTCTGAGTCAAGGGATGATTTGCCTGTTAATAGTATTGTTAGTACGTCTGCTGAATGCAATGTGTTTGTTACTAGTTCTGTTAGTCATTCAAGTAAACCTGTGTTTGTGCAATCATAACCTGATATTAAATATGAGTGGCCAGCTAGCCCTAGTGAAACTAAAGTGGTTGCCAGTGCTTTAAATACTTTTTCAAATGTCAATTCTTCTGTTTATTATAATAGTAATGTAAGTAATGGTACTCGCACTACTGACACTGTCACATGGTCGGTGTCGAGAGGGGTTACTTCTCATGTTTGTAACAGTCCACCGGTGTTTAATACTAACCATTTAAAGCCTAGTTATGATCCTAGTGTTTTTCACACTACTATTGTACCGAATAGTCAAGTACCGCGTAACAGTGTTGCCACCTTCAGTGGTATAACACCAAGTTCATTGCCTTTTCCGATTAAGCAGTGAGATTTACAATCTTTTCATTCGTATTCTGGGGATATTAAACATGGAGCCCCAAGAAAGTTTTTGAGGGATCTTGAGAAATGTTTAAGTATGTATTCAGTTACTGATGGAGACCGATTATGGGTCGTAGAACATTGTATGGTTCGAGCCGCGTTTTCTTGGTATAGCTCAGTAGCACCTGAAATCAAAACTTATCAAGACTTTGTGCGTCTTTTTAAGAATCAGTATTGTTCGCCTCAGATAGAGCGTGCACAGAAGAAGTCGTTGCAATATTTGCGTTGTGATAAGACAAAATTTGCTTCATTGTTAGACTACGTTTGGTTTGTAGTTAAAAGTTACTACAATATATGTGAAACCCCGAGTACTTCGGAACTTGTGGAATTAATTTTGAATTGTTTACCGCCTAGGGATATGCGTTTGCTGTCTTTTCAGCAATATAATAGTGTCGATGAATTAATGAAAAAAGTATCGTTATTATCTGGGATTGAGGATACCTCCATGCATGAAGTTAGGCCTCCGACAAAGAAAGTATTCACTAAGCAGGCTAAAATTATTAATCGTAATTGAGAACATGTTGACAGTAGCTGTCAAACTGAATTTTTAAGCTATGCTCAGACTGAAGGTAGGAATAATAATAACAATAACAGTAATGGTAATAATTATCAGTATAATAATAATCGATATCGAGGGAATGGTAGAAATCGTCATCGTGGAAGGAATCGAAGATGTAACGGAAGATATCACGACAATGATAGGAGACGAGATGAGGCATCTTCCAATCCAAGGGAAGATCAACCTTCATCTACTTCGGAAAACTAAGGTTGCAGTCGTTTCCGAATACGGGGGGAAACGACTGCTATATTTCTCCGGTCCCCGCAGATAATGATTCTGAAACTAATGTCAAAACTTATAATGTCTTGATCGAGTCATTATCTGGAGACATAAACAATAATGAGAGTAATAATGCTATATCATTTAACGTAAACTTTGTAGTTGAAGAGGATGAAGAAAAAGAAATGCCTGACTATTATTTTTCTTCTTCCCCTGTTGTTAAAGGGAACATTGGTGGAGTCCAGTTAACTTGTACTATTGACTGTGGGTCTGAGTTATGCCTTTTGGATTGGAATATTTGCAAACAGTTAAAACTTAAATGTTCATCTGCTAAATTGCGACCATATACTGGTTTGTCATTGGGTGCCTTTGCCGGTACAGTTCAGGGTGTCCAGATATTTAGCTTAAATATTCAGGGTCATTTATTTGATATTCCGTTGTTTGTTATAAAATATCTTCGAACTGATCTCATTTTGGGTTGTCCATTTTTAGACAAATTTAAAGCTGTCGTTGACAGAGAGAGGAAAGAAATCAGATTGCGTGGTAATGCCGGTAGTCTTGTCGTGATTTGACTGATCAACCTCGTATTCTTATGGTAGGTTTGTCTTCGAACAAGGTCGAGATCGGGAGGACCGAATGGCCATCCGATAAGCAGGAATTACTTCCTTCTGAACTTTTGTGTTCTGATGTTAATATTTTAGAGGTTCCTCCTCCAGTAGAAAATTCAGCTGTACTTTCTGTGTCAGATGTGCATACAGTTAATGAATCCAATCTTTCAGAAGCTGAAATTCAGGACTACATCTCATTTCGAGAAGATTTAGATAACAATGTCAAGCAACGTCTATATGGTTTGTTATTCCGAAATCGTAATATTTTCTGCGAGTATCTCCGTAGGATACGAACGTCTTTGTACAAGATAGAATTAACCGACGAAGAACCTGCGTAGGACCGTATTATTCTGTGCCAAAACTCATGGAAATGGAATTTGAGGCAGAATTACAGAAATGGATCGAATTAGGCATAACCCGTGAACAGACCTCACCTTACCGGAACCCGATGCATTGTGTTCGCAAGGCGTCCGGTGCTGTCAGGCCTGTAATTGATTTTCGCCTACTGAATCTCCGCGTTCGGGCCTCTAAGGCTCAAGTGGAACCAATAGGTGATATATTGAACCGTGTAGCGAAAGCGCAATATTTTTCAAAATTCGACTGTTGGTCAGGATATTATGGCGTAGGTCTCCATCCTTCGTCATATCCCTGTACAAGTTTCGTTTATAAAGGACACCAGTACGTGAAGATGGTCTTACCTCAAGGAATCAAGAGTGCGCCTGCCATTTTTCAGAGCGTAATGCATAGTTACTTCGACCAAAGTACTAAAGACTTCGTCACTTTGTTTCTGGATGATATCTTAATCTCTAGCACTTCTCTAGACGAACACTTCCCCCATCTGGAGCGTGTGTTTAAAATTTTTGAGCGTGGAAATTTTTCCCTAAATTTCCGGAAGTGTTGCTTCCTTCTGACGGAAGTGAATTTCTTGGGACATGTTATTAGTGGTCAGACTGTTAAAGTTGACGCACGTCATAATGAACCAATTCTTTGCTATCCTATCCCAAAAACCAAGAAGAAAATGCGTCAATTTCTAGGATTATTGGGATGGAGACAGCGGTTTATTCCCAATTATTTGACTCTTACTTCTCCGTTGTATGATCTCATTAAGAAGGATGTTAAGTACAAACTCACTCCCGAAGTTTTGTATCTCTTTTATAAATTGCGGGAAATCGTCAGTAATCCACCTACGTTGGGACAACCTGATTTCAATTTACCGTTCCACATCCATTCGGATGCCTGTTCAGAGAATTTGGCTTGTTTTCTGGCACAGTACCCTCACGGGTCTGATCATTCAAATGCCATTGCCTACGCTAGTCGTAGAGTTAAACCTCACGAACTTTCATTGTCTTCTTTTCAGTTGGAATTCCTCTCAGTTTTGTTTCTGTGTGAACGTTTTTCGCAATATATCCTTGGGAGAACTACGTATTTTCATACAGATAATGCTGCCGTTACTCATTCTTTTTGTATGAAGAACTTAGATACAGGGACGACTCGTATGCTTCTCAAATTACAAAGGTTTGACCTTGTCTTCGAACATTGTCCTGGGAGTTTGAACTTCGTAGCGGATACTTTGAGTAGGAATCCACCGGAAGTGCCTTCTAAGTTAGAAGAGTATCGTGTCAATTTCTTGTCTGTTCAAGACTTGTCTCTTTTCAACATGGAGAAAGTCAGGGAAAAGCGGAAGATCGATGATTTTTATATTAAGTTAATGTCTTTATTGGATAGTTCTCCAGAACATGTCACTTGTTATCAAGGTTTGTTATATTTCAAGCACAGGAACTCCAACCAATGCATTTTGGTTATTCCTCAAGAATTAGTAAAGGAAATAATCGGAATAGTCCATTCTCATGGTCATTTTGGAGCTAGCAAATGTATGTCTCTATGTCGTTCTTTATTTTACTGGAAGAAACAAAGGTTGTCAGTTCGACACTATATCAGAGATAGTCTTGATTGTGCTGAGACGAAGTTCGCCAATCAAGTAATACTTAAAGAAGAAATTCATATAGAAGCTAGTCGACCTCACGACCGTCTAGCGGTCGATCTTGTTGGGAAACTCCCAGTTAGTAATGGTTATTATTATATTTTGTGTATTATCGATATTTATGCTAGCCTTGTTTGTTTCTTTCCTTTGAAGACTAGTCATGTCAAAGGTATAATTTCAGTGTTGGAAAAGAATTATTTTTATTATTTTCCCTATCCTAATGCTATTGTCTGATACAAAGGTTCACAGTTTGTCTCGCGTCCCTGGCAGGACTATTGTAAAGAGCATAATATGAAATCAATATTAACGTCCAGTTTTTCCCCTTCTTCGAATGGCTTGGCGGAGAGAAGCCGTAAAGAACTCAACCGAATTATTCGTTTAGAGTGTCATAGAAATCATTCTAAGTGGAGTACTGTACTTAAGCGATGTCAGGAACTTCTTAATTATTCGTTATGTAGTAATATTGATTGTACGCCTGCAGAGCTATTTTTATCTTATTCTCCTATTGAAGCATTTAAAAAGAATTTTCCTTGGCCTGGTGTTCTGGAAAGGACGCCTACCCAAGATCGTTATATTACGTTGTATCCTAAAGTTACTAATAAAACTAAGAAATTTTTGAAATCTCAAGTTGGCACACCAGTTCAGGATTTTAAGGTAACGTAAAATTAATGACGTTTTAAGTTTAGCGATCCAGTCACTGGTACGTTTCATCTATTCCATTAGAAATCACTCTTCATTTAGATATTCACAAATGACTGACATCCTTACATTGTATCTGTGTTGACATGTCACTTCTCTGGGGGATGGATCATAGAGGGTACTTAAGATTGAAAGCTGCTTTTTCAAACGCAAATAGAACCAGTTAACCAGCGGCTGCGAATTACTATTTGATACTAAACTGTATTGATCACTAATATGGATCTGTTACTTATTGTTCCCGTGAAATCGCTCCAAAAGTCTCCCGAAATAGGAGCGTTTTTGGCCAATACCTTGGGGACAGTAAGGGCGAGTCAAAACGTCCATCACTTTATCAGATAGTTTTTTATGCTGTATCGAATGAAGGGCTCTAAATGGAAAACAAATATCAATGAAAAGGCACACACAGAATATAAAGAATTCAGTAACAAACCTTTTAAGATCGTTGATCAAGAAGAAATCAAATTAAACATTTACCGTAAGTGCAGAAATACTAATATTAGCAAATCAGATTATATTCAATTGAATTAAACAACCCATTCTCATTTGTAAAGACATATAAACTTTATTATAATACACGTTTTCATTTCTCTTCGGAAAACTGCAAAGAATACTACTTTTTATCAAGACTAAACATGTTGTCGTAGATTTTTTCGTTTGGAAAACATAATGGTGTAATATTCTAGGGCTATTATTCAAATATTTGTTTACAAGATATGAACGAGTGCCTGAGCAATTTTAGGGAAAATCGTGTAAAAACGAGCCCATGCCTAGCTTAAACCAATCTTTGTGGACGTTTTCATGAGAAGCACCTTAAACCATATAAGATTAGTTAATGAAATATTTGCTTTGAAATAAAAAGCCTTAACAAATTACCAGAAAAGTGTTTTTGAGTGTTTCAGGAAAAACTCAAAAGAAGCTCAACTCCTTTTGGAAATTTTCACAACTGAAGTGTCCAAATGGATGAATCGAGTTGTGGGATGAGACATAGTGCCCTTGATAGAGGATGTAAAAATTTGTATATGTGCAAAATTAGAGCGGTTGAACGCCGAAAGAAACGTAGGGGAAAGGGGTCAAAGTTGATGGGAGAAGGACTATGCTATGTTAAGAAATACATCAAATAAACTGTTGATTCTTAAAAGTAGTGAAAGATAGACAATGCAAACGGTGATAATTTAACATATTGGGAAACAAATGATGGACAGAGTAGATCACGAATCTCCTCAGTCATATTGAAATCCAACATTTTGAAATATGTGATTCTTTTTTAAATGGAACGGTAGTCACTTGATATATCAATTAGGACCGACATGGTTTCCAAAATGTCAATTCTTAATTTTAGTGATTATTATCTATACTCTTATGCTAGATTTAAAATCAAATTTACAGTTTTTACGAAAATATAGGAGACTGATATTCGTATTTTCAAAGTTTGGATTATCATGTAAAATTGTATATTAAACATGTCTACAAGCCCAGAAAACTAACACTTTATCACAATCACCATATTTTTTCTTTGCTGCTCTACTTTAATTACTGCACAATATCTTCCTACATCAGTATAGCATAAGCAATCGATACTGTCATTTGACCGGGATGATGTTGGCAGACAAAGGTTAAGATACTAATGCCAATTTAAGCTTAAATATTAAATTAATATGCTGCTTCAGAAGGAAATACGTTGCATTTACTCAAATATAATATAATATAATATATACTCAATTATCCCATTTATGCCCATTGTCGACATTTGTCGACGTGACGTTTTGGGACCCCTAGAGCTGAAATGAAAATCGGGGTAAACGAGACAACTTTTTTTCTAGTGTTGGCTGGTATCACTGTATGCGATAAGGACAGCGACATCCCGCGTCGTGTCACGTGGTGTGCATTGTGTATGGAGATTTTGAAGCGAGCAGATGATACAATGTCTCTCTCTAACAAGTAAGTATATTACTGTATATTATTTCATCACTTTTCTTTAGTAGCTCAGTAATTTTCTCTCAGAACATGTCGTTTTAATAATGTTTATTAAATTTCCTGTTATTCATTGCAGAACATTGTTTTATCTTAACATTCATTTTGGTGTCGACATTTTTCGACAGGGGTCACAGAAGGGCCCATGAACTCCACACTGCCGGGCATTCACTTTCCCTCTCTCGTGAATGGAGAATAATATTGTTTTCACGTGGGAAGCGTAAACTTTAGATTAAAATATGCCATTTGCCCACTTATGTTTCCAACTGGGAGGGGGAAGGCAAACCAAGAATTTTACCGTCACTTTCTGGCAGAAAACAATGTATTTCTATTCTTTTATATTTAAGAAACACTATAATTTAACTTTTCTTTCATCAACATAGAGTCCCCGTGGATGAATGGTCACGCTCGTCGCCTTGTAATCCCACGTTAAACTGTAGGTCTCGTCCTTTGGACGTTATCATCATCATCATCATTCCATGGAAGGCAATGTCAAACCACCATGGGTTAACCTTGCCCAGGGACCTTCGGGTCAAAGACCTGCCTTCAGGCAAAACACCCACCATCATCATCATCAACATAGCACTATATACAGAAGCCGTTGTATCTAGATATCCTTGAGTTGCAATAAATAAATAAATATATAAATAAATAAATAATAAGAAGAAGAACGAAATTTTTACTTGAATCGATGCCGTGCAACAATTCGTATATTCCCAATATTCACTGAAACAGAGATATATAATTGTTGTTATTTATAATTCAACGCTAGCAATAATAATAATAATAATAATAATAATAATAATAATAATAATAATAATAATATCTTTTCATCTCATTTCAGTTTGACGGTGGAGGAGATAGCTTCCATTCTAGAAGAGTATGAGAAGACTGAAGACTTCCTGGAGGCTAAAGTGTTCACCGAGCCACCAGAAAACGGAATGGTGAGTGATGGAGACAGTAATGATGATGATCCCTCAGGTGATCTTAAAAGTTATCAGGAAATCAGCTTCGAGCGGGAGCAGAGCTGGTGTTTAGGAAAGTAACAGAAGAGGGAATGGTGCAGGATAGATGTGGTGATGGTGAAACCTGGGCTCAAGAGCTATATGATTCTGATTCTCAATCAGAGGGTCAAAATTTGTGTTCCGTGAGTGTCTCTGATACAGAAAAACAACCAAGTGTTCATGAAATTCAAAACTCATTTCACGCCAAGAAGAAAAGGAACATTTCTGCAGAAATGCGTGATTGGAAGAAATGTGATATTCCAAACAGTTCTCAAAAGGAATTTCAACGCCCAACATTTCTAGAAAGAGATTTTACACCTGTAGACTTGTTTCAGATATTTTTGACGATGATGTTATAAAATTCATCGTTGACTGTACTGTGCAATACGCCAAAGAAAAGGGGGAACATGTCTTTCAATTTGTCGGGTGATGAACTCCGTTTGTTTATTGCTATCACTTTTTTATCGGGTTACAACATTCTTCCCCAAACCAGAATGTACTGGGAAATATCTGACTACGTCCACAATGTTGCTGTGGCGAAAGCTATGTCAAGAAACCGGTTTGAGGAAATTTTGAGGAATATGTACTTTTGCTACAATTCGTAAATAGATGCAAATAACAGATTTGGTAAGATAAGACCAGTGTGGTGTATATTAAATGGTGTGTATGGCGTAACTACTAGCCTGGGGATCCATACCTTTCCGTGGACGAATCCATGGTTTCATATTTCGGGCGGCATGGTGCTAAACAGCACATACATGGTAAGCCGATATCATTCGGTTACAAAGTGTGGGCACTAGCTACCAGAGTTGGCTACCTCATGCAGGGATTACCTTACCAAGGTGCATTAACGGGTAATACGATGCCTGAACTTGGTGTTGGTGGATCAGTGGTTATGGACGTCATATCGGAACTACCACAGGAAAGACAGTTGACACTTACTATTGACAATTTCTTTTCCTCGGTTCCATTGGTACATTATCTCAAAGGGAAATACCATCAGGTACCTGGAACAATAAGGAATAACAGGGTGGAAGGGGCACCGCTACCAGACCCAAAACAATTTAAAAAGAGTCCTCGAGTTAGCCACTCTCAAGTAACAGATGAGGAAAATGGCATTTCATTAGTTCGGTACAATGATAACAGTGTGGTAACAGTCATTTCTACAGCTTGTGCTACGCATCCAAGTTCTGAAGTGAAAAGATTCTGCAGTCAAGTGCACAGAAATAAAATATATTTGTCCCTCAACCAGTTTGTATCGTCACGTACAATACATACGTGGGGGGAGTGGATCGACTTGATGAAAATATTGCAACGTATCGCATTAATATTAGAAATAAGAAATGGTACTGGCCAATGATTTCCTACGTTCTTAACGTGACTATGAACAATGCATGGCAGTTATATCGCTTAACGCCTAAAGATGCTTCAGAGAACCAGGACTTGCTGGGATTTACTAGATATGTTGTTCGGCCATACTTAGGAATGTTCACCAGACAACTTCCTACAGCTGGTAAACCAACCATGAAAGTTAACAAACGGGTACCTGATGAAGTGCGCTTGTCGGGCAATACACACCACCTTGAAACATCTGAAACGCAAGTGAGGTGTGGGTTATGCGGAAAAGCTACACGAAAGAAGCGTATCATATGTCGAGTTGGTTGCCATATGAATTGCAGTGCGAAGTTTCAGAGAAGTCTCATTATTGGAGTATTTATAACACTAAAATCATACATTTTAATTAGAAAGCTAATGTGTTAACATTAATGTCTAGAAAAAAAATGCATTTACTGTAATAATATTGTTTCCATTAGATAATATAATATTGTATTACAGTATAGTTGAAGAAAGTGTGTCTGTAGAAATTTTGCCTTTTTAGGAAATAATATCATAATTATTTTTTTTACATAAAATGAAAAAGTTGTAAGAACATGGTATATAATCTTGTCATTAGCTCATGAGTATAAATAACAAAATATGTAAATATTTTCTGCTCTTATTTCATGGTGCCTTTCATGCCCATTGTCGACATTTATCGACAAGAAAACTAGAATTCATAGTGGGGCCATTTGTGATCATTGTCGACAAATGTCGACAGCCGGTATCTCAAAACCTATGCACTGAAAATGAAAAATTGCATTTCAGGCATTTACTTACGTCGAAAGTAAAGATTTATCAACAATAGAAACAAATATTCAAAGAAAAAATAATTTGTGCACAAATGGGCTATAATATCACTGAATGGTGTTCATAATTGTTAGTGAGAAACAATTTTTTCTAATTATTCTTTTTCGTACAACTAATGAAAATCTTTGAACGTTTTCCAGTTTTATTCCCATATTTGTTTGTTAGAAAACGGAGGAAATTGTTTTAGAGAAGAGATATAACATGTAATGTAAAACAGATCAGAAAAATGTAAGATATGGCAACCCTACCTTCCACTAACCAAGTGAATACATCACTTCATTTTGGAATTCGACTATGATTAAAACTGAAAACCAAATTACATATTTCCGTTTATGTAATTCTTTGCATTAAAAAAGTACAAAAGGATTTGTCACTCCATGATTTTTATCAAGGGCACGAAGAACACAAAACTGACACACAAGCTCAGTTGTGAACACACGTTGATGCTCGCGTGCACATAATACATGACATAACAGAATAATAATTTACGCACATATTACTTGTATTAACTACAATAAACAACTTATGGTAGTACCTACTTGACGTCACTGAATTCGTTTTGTGGAGTCACTGTTGTGTGATTGTATGTTGTTTTAATTGAACGAGTTGCAGAAATGGAAAGTATGATAAATTTTCTCCATTACTTTATAAAGTGCACAGAATATATGAGCAATAATGGTCAGAACATTCTTGTCTTCTATTCTTACTCAAGTAATTGTTATGATTAGTGGTAGGAAAAGTAAACGGATAAACAAGTCGATGAACAAAGTAATACAGTCTGATATTTGGAGGATAAAATACACAAAGTGTTAAAACTGAAGAAAACAAAGAAAATGGTTGACTGACGTTGCATATAATAAATCAACGAACACAGTTGCCTCTACGGTAGACAGATGTGTCAGAACTGTTATTGAAAATGGTATATTTTATTCAGCCATACTATACGAAATATATACATAAATCAAGTGGCGTAGGGAAGATGGTGACGTGCTTAAGTCTACTACTTGCTATCATTATACTGGCATCAGAAACTGTTTTAGCCAATAAGGAGTGCATTCCATTTGTTATAATTTTCCACAATTTGTTAACGTACTAAATTATTCTTCTTTTATGAAAAGGGGCTCTTACTGTCAGCTTAACCCTTTAATTGGCAAGCATTAATAGCATTACCATTAACATATTATTTTTGCTTTTATGGTTGAACAATGTCTTCTGACCCCTATTTAATACTATTTAAAGTATTTTTATACTTTGGTTACAAAATATAGGGTGTTTATTTCAAAGCAATATTGCTATAAAATGGAGCTTATCTGTAGATACTGAGCAGGATTGCCCTATTATGGTACAATAACATAAGAATTCTCTCGGTAATTACACACAGTTTCGTTGAAATATTTTCCTACAGAACAAGAAACAACAATTACAAGAACTTAGCCGAACTGTTACAATAATGCCATATTGACTTGATCTCTAGTTTTCCGTTGCAAGCGCTGCTATCGTCTGAAGGAATTCCACTCGCTTTCTCTCGCTTAGCAAAAGCTAAACCCTTATTGGCTCAACGCGTTGGTGTGTGAGGGTGTGAGCTTTAGTTCGCATTTTTGCCACGGCTCAAGACATTTTGGCAGCACAATAGTTCATACCATTTCGTTGTGCGTTTTCCCTGATCCTATTGACAATTGTATTATTAATGTATTCTGATGTTAAGCTATCATTGTGAAATGTTGCGATGACTCATCGATTGAGTAATTTCGCCTGGTGCTTGAGGTTCCTGGTTTGATTCCAGCTCACATCAAGCGAGACTTGTGGTGCACAAGCAATATTGTGTGGGTTTTATCATGCTCTCTCCTTTCCTTACACTTTCTTTGTTTTACTTTTTCGTTCATCATCATTCTCTCCTTTAGCTTCCAAAGCGCAATTATGAGTCGTAAAACTGGAAGATATCGTTGTATTTTTCATCATGAAGTAGTTTAGGAACTACAAGAATTAGAAATTAACGAAGTCAGGTTCAGCAAGTTTAAAATAATGAGAAATGAGTGCTAATACACTGAAAGTTTGAATGTATTACACCTGGTTAGCTATAGTCCATCTTGCCAAACTTTACTAGTTTAAGTGAGTTTACTGTATTGCTAAATATAAAAAAATGGAGTACTTTTTATCTTACGGAAATAAATGGAGTATACATACGAAAAGTCAGACCAAATCAAATTACATCAATTATTATTCTGCTAAAAGAAAAAAAAAGACAGTGCTCAGTGCCAGTCACGTAGCTAAGGAGTGGGTCCGGTAGTCCGGACACCCCTATTCGGACCCAAAAATGAAGGGGGAAAGAATGATGAAACAAAAAGAAACGAGAAAAAGATGAATCAACGTGAAAAGTATAAAGCTACAGCAAGCGTTTGGTTACTCTTTCTTATGAGGAGCTTTGTGTGGAGGAATCGGAGGGGGGGGGAGATGAAGTTGAAAATGGATATTATTGTAACGAAGCATTCCGAATTCCACCTATCTCCAAGCTAATCCTATGGACTAGAAATGACGATCGATAAACTAGTTCGATAAGATAGACTCTCAGGTAGAACTTAACAAATGCCCAGAATCATCAATAATATGAGTCATTTTGAATTTCGCGGCAATACTAATCTATTCTACAGGATGTCTTTATTCCCGATAGAGATCTCGTTGCTATCCTTGACGGCATTAAACGAAGATAAGAAGCAGGAAGACAAGTAGAACCGAGTTGGAATGACCTCGGAAGACTATACTGTTTTATATTCTTTTACTCAAGATTTCTTCATAGTTTTTTATTAAAATACTTACTAAAATATCCACATTTTATTGTCCTAACAAACTAATATCGATATGTTGCCAGTAAAATAATTTAAATTAATCGATCATCATTTGTGTAACCACAGTATTTCATGTCAACCCCCCCCCATTACGAAATCCCGGCTAAACGAACGAATATATGTTGCCATTTAAATAGTTTAGAATGATGAGCACCTGGTGTGATACACACAGTATTTCGTCACGGACCCCACCTATTGCGAAATCCTGGCTACGTGCCTGTCAGTGCTCACAGTTTGCTAGCAAAGTGCAGAAATTTACGTCGATTATTTTTCAACGGGAAGGGATGTGTGGGTTCAGACACGGTGGAAATCCCACGCTGATGCGCAACTGATATAGGACAATGGATTTCTTTAACGTTGCGTAGTTCAGAGTACGCTCTCAAGATGGTAAGTCAAACGGTGAGATAAGAACTTGTACAATGTAAGTAAATTACAGGTATAAACAAACGATTTAAAGAATTTTATAAGCATTTATATCTTCCATTTAAACCCTATACTACAAGATTAACTAGAATATGAATTTTAACCCTGATTGTACTTTAGTAAACTCTACCACGTAAAGAACGTTGTATAGCAAAAATATAGTATCTAAGTTTGGAAACTACGAAACTACGTAAGCAAAAATTTAAATAGAACTTTATATTTTTTTGCTCTCCTAGTTTCTGTTGCTGTAATGCGACGGAAACTGGGCGACTCATAGTTGGTACATAATTTCATATTGGATACATGATTAAACCTATCCTTCTTATTTTAAAAACAAGTTTTTTTTTTTTTACATATTTTTAGGTGATTTTTAGCGAGTAATTATTGGTGCATTTCCCGTTTTCTGAAGGAGACTGCATCTAGTATTTATAATGACAAATTTTTGCCTCTTGCTTTTCGTTGCAGTGAGTTACTTTCTCACCTGCTCAGTTTGAGTGAAAGGACTTGTCATATGTCTTAACGTTTAGAAAAAAACACTGGTCACAATCAGAAAATAAGATGGATAACGTGTTGGAAGATTTTGTTCGCATGCTACTCGTGGATGAATGACTACATATGCACTGCAAATACTCTCTCCAACAGCACCTATCCTCTCATTTCCTCATTCTGTCCCCTCTGCTTTTATCTGGTTACAAGACTTACCCTCTGCGCCATATACCGGCCAGCTGGAAATGACTGTTGTTTAGGAATAAACAGCGTAAAGAGGGTTTAGTATTTAGAGGCAATTATAAAATAACTTTGTCTCATTTAAGCACCATTACATAAGTAACCTTTAGTTTAATCTTAGAGACACGATGGATAAGTAATAGAGAGCTCTATTATCTATTGCAAACGATCCATGATTCGATTTCATTCTACGTAAGTTCATGGTTTACAACATCGCGTATCTTCATGGTCCATTTCCTCGAAATTGTATTGTTTGCTCTCACATTGCTATACCACGAGTTCTTTCATAATAAAACTTGAATTAGCTACTCGTGTCGTTTAACCTACATAGTTTGAATGCTGAACGTAAAGTTGAAAGATTTAATTTTTCTCAGCTCAGTTAAACTAATCTAAAATTATTGAACCTTCATTGAGTCACGTTAAAATAAATTAAGAAACGCTGAATTAAGCTACAGTAACATAAATCGGGAGACCTTTACTAAAAAAAGACGGATGTGAACGTGTGAAATCACATTTAATTCTCAAACAAATGCTATACTTCTTTACAGAAATGTTTAAAAATTGTGACCCATAGCACTTTTATTCTTAAATATACTGTATATACAAATATTTTGTTCCTGCTTCGGCAGAACTAATTGTATTTGCCCAGCTAACTTAGTACACCTCCTTTGGGAGGATTATGGGTTCAAGCATCCTCCACTTATTGACACTATATATATATATATATATATATATATATATATATATATATATAAGAAGCTAGCTTGGTGGACATCCTTGTTGGCACCCAAAGTGAAACTTCAAATAACGCCTCTGTAGGTTAGTATTTCGTGCTGGACAAGTAGCTTCGATGAAGATGTTTCTGGCAAACGCCGAATGCGTACCTAAGCAATATAATAGTGAGCAAGGAACTATACAAAGCAGTAATTCTTAGATTTTCCCTCAACCGAATTCCCAGATACGCAGAAAGTTATAGGTGGGTGGAAACTGGGTAGAAAGTAAACCTTGACCTCAGTAACCACGGAATTCGTCGCCAGGAAGGCAGAAGGGCCAGGAATAAAAATTTCGTAGTTCCTCGTGTTCGGTATAACGCCTTTTGCGGTGCTTTGAACGGACCTACTTCCTAAACTATGCTACATTTCCCACGAATGCATGAAGTTTTATACCTTATTTTGGTAAGAGGAATCATCTCTTAAAATTTGTCGGCATAGTTCAGTAGCATCCAACATGTTCAGAACGTGTCTCCGCAAAGAATTATTGTACAGCAATTGGCTACATTGTAACTCGGTTCATATATGTAATTATCGTATAGCAGAGTATACGTCTCTTTTGAGTTAAAAGTTAAAGTGTAGCAACATCCATATGTACACAAGAATCTAAGTGATAGTTTTAGTATTTTTCCAATAACAACAATGGACTGCTACATTGTGTTCCATTGAACTCCACATCGACGACACAGTTGCTGGTGGTGTCAAGAATATTAAAACTTGATCCAAGAGAAGCGGGGTCACGTTCTCTTCTCCAATTAAAGCACATTTATTCTGAGTAATTATTCTACACATAAACTCACGCGATGTGAGTATTTTGGTGGTCCGGTGTTCTGGTGAGTGAAGCATTATGATACATGGGCATACTGACCTCCCCGTATCTGAACGCGATAGGTTCGTCGGTAAACGTTATTTTGCAACTTTACTACTTCTCCACAACGCATATCTTTTCAGAGATGCAGTTGTCTCCAACTTCTCCTTCATGGCTGATAATGCGCAATCGAATCGAAAAGCAAAGTTATCGGAACTCTTGGTACAAGAGGACATTTGGCAAATGGACTGGTTTATCTGCTCCAGAGACTTGAATGCATCGAGCACGTGAGGAATGCTATGGCGAAATGTCCTAAACAGGCTGTTTTGCATTGTCAACGGCACAAGTGGAGTAATAGAATTTGACACCACAGCAACTCATTGCCAAATTAGTGAGCAACATGGGAGATTTTGCAGAGCAATAGTTGCTGTCCGTGGTGATCATGCACCCTTGTAAGGGCCAGTTTCTGTAATTTCAAGGTGGAATATACTCAGACGCAGTGATTTCAATGTAAATTATGATTTCTCTATAAAAATTCACTTTGTAATTCTAATCACATGTTTCTTTCTGATACTACGTACATTATACTGTAGCACTACTATCTTTACATGGTTCTAGTTTCATTAATCTATCAGTGGCTGCTGGTGCTATGGCTGCAGAGTTATGCGACCAAATATATATTTTAGACAATAAACAATGTTTTTAAATATTAAAGTGGTGCTTCTGCGAACATAAATCTTTGTTTTCTACCGCAGATTAGTATTCGTGAACCACTATAAAAATTACTCCATGGCCTATGGAATCCTGATATGCAATACTGCGTTCACAAAAGATCTCCATTCATTTTTGCCATTCCAATCATAACTACAGCACTCATCCTGCTGCTCAAGTCTACATTGATAACTCGACGCCATTCATATACTTTTGTAACACGTTCTCACTATTCCCATTACCACGCAACAAATCTCAGCTGTAGTACTCTGCATGAGAAATACTGCTCAAAGATTCAATGACATCAGATATTGACCCATTAGAAACTGGCCTTTTACACTTCCCCATTATCTTCCACTTATATACAGCTTCATACTTTGCACAGGTTTCTTTCACACTGACTGGAAGAGTTTTCAAACTCTCATGTTTCTCAAACCTAAAAAAGCATCATCTGATGTATCGTTCTGTAGACATAATAAACTCACTTCCACTTTCAGCAAGATCTTCGAACGGATCCTAGGCAAATGATTACACCCAGACTTAAACGGATATCATATCATTCGCCATCAAACTGTCTTTTGATCCGCGTACTCTATTAACGATCAGTTGTTTCGTCCTCTTACACTTGCTACCAACAACTAAAACTAAAATTATCAGCCTCCTTGTCTTATACATTTCGATGTCGTAAAGGTATTTGACGAAGTCTGGCACCTTGGATTCATCTATAAGATTACAAAATTAAGGCTCCCTATTTCATACATCCGCCTTACTTTTCATTCTCTAACCTACCGTCTTGCTTATGTTGATGTAAATGATCAACTGTCTCATCTGAAATTTTTGTTATCAGGCATAGCACAATTTCGACCATTATCGTCATTCTTCTATCTGCGATTTGTTGCCGACTTACCCGAGCCCTCTGTTGCCAAATGTCACAAATCAATCTCGTTCAACAGGAAGCAATCAATCGTTTCACACTTTAGGTTCTGGCGTGACAACTGACGGTCAACGCCGCAAAGACGCAATATATTATTTTTATTCCACAATTTAAACATTCAAGTGCTTATCGTAGTCCTTCCAAGATCTAAATATAAGTAAATGCGGGACCGTTACATCAAAACAAAATTGTTACCCGCCTTGAAATCACTGTTCATCACAATTTCACTTGTAAATCTCGCCTTCATTCTATCAAGACAAAAAGTTTGTAATTTTATGAAACCTTTAAATGGTACAACATGGGGTCTCTCTTCCCGTCTCGTAAATACAAAGTTTTCATTCGTCTTGTACTCACGTATTGACTTCCTCCCTCGATCTCAGTACCACTTTCCTATTACCCAAAACTTGCCTTCTCGAACGTCATGCATTTAGAATAGACTTTTGTATTAGGCTGCCTAGTCCTAAGCATAATATCTATTCTTTTATCTTTTTCCTTTCCTAAAGTATCACGTAGAAAAAATACGCTACTAGTGTATTATCGATAGCAGTAATCAATGACAGCCTCTTCTCTTTAGTACTATTCAATATCTTACATTCAACCCGTACGGATCCGCTATACTTATACTCTCCTACACCTGTTTTTTATGTTGTATTATTACACATTACCATGTAACAACGCAGCTCTGATAAGGGTCTTGCGTATATTTATGCTCACCTTCCTCAACTATTCAATGTTAGACAGAAGATAACAACATTCGTTCTCTTAACAGTTTCCTCATTTTGTGATGTGTCTCTATCTCAGTGCATTTATCATATCCAAAAGACATTCTTTCCTTCATCTCAAATCAATATTCTCTTCAAGTTTTTCCTTTATTTCCAACATCATTTTGCTTTTATTTCATTGCATTTCATCCTTTTCCACGACTTGCATCTATTTTAAACTATGTTCGTATTTCATCTTTGTTCTATTGTATTATTTGTTCTGTAGTAATATGTGTTGAAAAATGTATTCCCATCACCCACGTAAAAATGATTATAATCGCAAAGATCAAAATTTAAATGTTGGTTCGAATTATGAATAGATGGACATAATAAACGATATGACGCAGTATTCTTATCTTCCTTAAACAAACCAAAAATAATCATATCTCTACAATACTTCATATAAATTATCTTTCCTGAAAGAGGCTGTACAAATCTCAGTGGTAACTACAGAACAGTTAGGATTAATAAAATCAACCGTGAAAAGTGGAGACTGCAATAAGAAAAATCCGGATCTGTGCCTACAAGAAACTGAAAGTGTAAATGCAGTTAGCTATACGGGAAACTTAAACAGATTAACATTTATTATACTCCTCCAAATTCCACTCATTTAGTGATGTATAGTTAATCTCTTGTGAATATTCTTCATTACAATATACGTAATCATTAAGAAATGAAATATCTTTGTTTTACATCCCATGGTAATGATCTGTATTCAAAGGGAGACCTTAAAGATTAAAGTGAATGAAATGAAATAGAAAGAGTGGGAGGAAACTTTAGAACCATGAGAAAATCCACTGTGTTTATCGAACACAAATCCATTAGGCAGGAGCTGGAATAGAATTTAAGACCCAATGCACCAGAGGTGAGCTCTCTGTTACTGCGGTATGGATATTAACCTATTGCTGAACAACATCGGTATAGAAATTTCATATATAAATATCGTTTGAACGTATATTTATAATGAATGATTATTTTTTTTAGACTAATGAAAGATATATTAAATCAATATGAGTGTACTTAAATCAATAAATATAAAAGTGAACTTAAAGGGATTTTTTGTAAATATTTACTAAATATTGTTTGTATAAGACTCAAGGACACCGCGTGAATGTAAATTCGCGTATGCACACATAATGTATCTTTATTATTGCAATCGATGATTCTGCAAACTACTAACTGGTACTGCAATCTATGCCCCTCGGAGGTAACACTCTACGCGAAATGTACTTTCGTCTTTAAGTTTTGCACGCCATTCTATTTAGTAAGCCTCTAATTGAAAACAGAGGTTCTTCTAATATTTGTGAGGAACCTTGCTTCCTTTCTAAAGCAAAAACTAAAACGACACTCTAGCACACTATTTGGAAAGGAAAACAACCTCGTCCAATACTTCCCATTGTAAAACGTACCTCCAGAATCAAAGAATCCATTATTGTTTGAAACTGAAATATAGAAATAAAAACATCACGTATTTTGATTTTCACAATCTTTAAATATGCTCTGTGACATATTGCTAGAATTACTGGTTGGAATACGCACAATCTTTTTCAACCCCTTTATATCCACCAAACAACGGAGATTTAAAGTATTCGTACGCTGAACTATAGCAGTTTATTGTGGGTATATGCTCTTTACTCTTGTATACCGTATTACATACCTGAGTGTACGTAAATTCAAGTCACTAGATGGCCAACTCAGCAGTGGTGTAAACTACAGTAACCTTTAGTTAGATTGAAACATTATGGCCAAAAAAATACACACAAATTAAAAAGACTTTGTCTATCTCACTTAAAGCGTTTAATACGAGACAGTGTGCAACACATATTTTGGTTTATAAAGTGATTTGCTGCTATCTGGCGAGGTTTAAAGTGCGATTACAACATTATTTTTATACGGGTTCGAAAATATTGGTTAATGTTGCAAGTGGTATTGTATTTTTTTTAGTGTTGGAACTTAGGTTTTTGTTGCTATATAGCGAAGGAAATTGCGAGACTTACATACCAAATTTGTTGTAAGCTTATTGGATTATAACAATTATAATACCAAAATAGCAGCTAAAGAATGAAGATAAATGAATGAAGTAATTAAGTAATAGCAAACTTTGTTATTGAAATTATATGGTTGGGAGGTCTCAAATATTTACAGAATATAAATTATAGAAAGAGCGTGGTGGCTTTTGCCTTTTCAGCTCGAGGATCTTGGTTGTAGCGTTCCCATCCGCCGTCAAAATCAGAGCAGTTGCCAAAAGCCCAACATACATGGATAAAGAGGTCGCAAGACATGTTGATCCGTCAGCAACACCCTCAACCAACTACAGAGGGATCTACGCGAGTGGACATCACTAGATCATATTCAGAGTAGGATTCAGAAAGTGAAAGATAATTCAGCATTTATCAAATGATTCAAATAAATACCATACAAATAACCAAATACATTTATATCAAAGAAATGATAACAAACACAATTGAGCTTAACAAATTTTATTAACAAAATATTTACAAATGATATCTGATTACCAGATATCTAATAGCAATAATGTATTCTTCGTCGATAAATAGGTAATATATAATAGCTTCAAATCTCGAATTAAATACTTCAAAATTTAGTGGAAAGGCAATAATCATTAATACTTTAAACTCGAAGTTTTACAAAAATATACAAGAATTTTCAGTATTTAGTTATATATAATTTTCCTAATAAGTAGAGAGATCAATTCTTTGCAATGCCTCTGTATCTCGACTACTAATAATCATTCATGTACTAATCATTCAAAGGAGTCAAAAATTCTGGGGGGAATTGACTTCTAAATGCAATTCAAGCAAGCAGATAAGTTAAATATTTAAAGTTTAAAAAGAAAAGCTTTAACTAGTATTCAATATCAAAGACGCCAAAGCAGTATCTCACCCCGTAAGTCTAACGCATCCAAAATTCGTACTAAATCTTTCAATATTACCAAACCAATTTGTCACTCAGTGATTTTGCTACCTTGTCCCTTAACGCAGACTTAACATGTGCCTTTATCAGTACCTTCTGTCCAACTTCCAGATTAACGGTAATTCTCCTTCGCAGCATTAATTTACGTCTTGAAGCCCAACTTCTCTCCATGTTACATATCGCTTCCTCCCACAGTTCTGCCGACAATTTACTCCCGAAATCGGAATCGCTGATGCACCATCGATTCTCAAGCAGTGTATTATAAGGACGTCCAAAGAAGATCTCGATGGGTGACATCTTCAACCCCGAATGCTCGCTGATGTTTAGGGTAAATTGCAGCTCTGGGATAAGAGGTGACCACAGATGTTGCTTAGTAGATTTATAAGCTCTAAGAGAAGCCTTCATCGTCTTGATAAATCTCTCCGCTGCGTTACCAAGAGGATGGTAAGAACTTGCCTTATATGCTTAATGCCTAGGCCAAACAAGAACTTCTTAAAATAGCCGGAAACAAAGATGAATGCATTATCAGTAGACAGAGCCTCGGAAAACGCAATCTACTGAATATTTGCATCAATTTGTTGGACACTACACTACAACTTAAACTTCGCAGACGTTCAAGTACCACAAATCTGCTAGCATTATCCACCCCGATGAAAATACACTTATACCCACTGGAATTAGGCAATGCACCTACGATGTCATACATCCAGTGCGAGTTAATTCTTCTACTGAAGTTGGAAACCAAATGTCCCATTTTCTTCTGGTTGGACTGTTTCACCTTCTGACATACATCACAGGTACTGACAAACTTCTTTACGTCTTCTTTCAAACCGTCCCACGTGAATATTTTCATTAGCTTTCCCAGTGTCTGAAAAACACCACAATGATCACCAATTAGAGCATCTTCGTGATAATACTCAATAAGTAATCTTCTCAAATCCTTAGGGATTACAATTTTATAAGGATTGATAGCCGAATTCGTTCTCTTCAACAAAATATTTTTGTTCAGGATAAACCCATTAACATCTTGGCCATTCTCCAATTTCTTGATGATATCTTCCACATCTGGATATTCTCTTTGCAGTTTGTCAAAGGTTTCCTAATTCTTTCACACTAACTTCAACACTAAATTCAAAGGGGTCGTACATACGCGTTAAAAAGTCTGCGATGACCTTCTCCCCTGATTTTATATGCCGGATCTGGAAGTTGAATTTGGCAAAGCGTCTTCACGAAAGGACTATATTTCCAAAGTTTTTGCTATTGTCAAGGATCCAAGATAACGCTTTATTGTCGGTCAACACATCAAATTCGTTAACAAGGTAGTGCCTATAGCGAGATATGGTTTTATCCAAACTAATAAATTCAATATCATAGATGCTGCGGTGTTTATCCACCTGTGACAATTTCTTGCTATAGTAGCATACCGGTTGAAGGTCACCGTTCGCATTTCTCTGAGACACGCATCCTGCCAGATAAACTTAAACTTTGGAGATTTCAGAGCACTAAGGGGAGCCATCAGCTCTTGTAACTCTGAAGCAAACTTAGAATAGGAACTGAACACACCTAATATCTTTAATAATCCACGCCTATTACGAGAAGTTGGAATATTCCTAACAGCAGAAACTCTGCTCGGATCTATCTCCATTTGGTCTCCTTCTATTATATACCCTAGATAATTTATTCTTTTATAGAACATAATCATTTATCAGGTGATACCGTATTATATTCCTTGAATCTTTGTAAAACCTTTTCTACCATTTGCATATGTTTTCTACAGTATTACTGGCTACCAGGACATCATCAAAATAGGCCTTGACGCCCTTATCAGTTAGATCACCAACACTTTCCCCATAGCCCTTGATAAAATATTACTTCCCGTTTTTATACCAACGGGTACTCGAGTGTACTGATAGCACCCTTTAGGAGTAACGATTGTAGAGATGTCTCGAGACGATTTATCGAGGTATATTTGATTGTAGGCCCTCTTTAAATCGAATTTGCTTTACAATTTCTTATCTGCTAGGCCCGTCAAACACGCCTCTAAATTTGGGGAAGGATATACATCATTAACTATTAAATTATTGGCTTTGATGTAATTACCAACTATACGATACGTATTGTTCTTGTTCTTGACAAGAAAACAGCTACTACCATAGTTGGAATGGTCAACCTCTTCCAGTATCCCTTCTCTAACCAAATCCTCAATTTGTTCATAAACAAAAATTTCTTTGTTCTTGGGAACTGGGAAAGGCGTGTCATTAAATGCTCTATTCCCTTTTAAATAGAGTCTACCAACAAACCCTTTGATGCATCCAATTCTCTCTGAAATTACATCTGAACACTTGGCTTTCATAGAGTTGATAAAAGCGGTAACCTTAGGGGTTTCGTACTTCCATGAGTCCTGCCCAAACTGTAATCTTTCACCTGTGTGTTACTATGGTTAAACACCTGTGT
Source organism: Thermobia domestica (assembly GCF_964235325.1). Lineage (NCBI taxonomy): Eukaryota > Metazoa > Arthropoda > Insecta > Zygentoma > Lepismatidae > Thermobia > Thermobia domestica. The sequence goes on along the minus strand of NC_137468.1, from coordinate 50,799,653 downwards.
GTTATTCTGAGCCACCTTCGTTGATCCCAAACAATGGTCAAGAGGCTGGAACTTTTTGTTACGTTGGATCAACTTATGAAAGTTCTCGGATTGTTCAAAGTCCACACCCGATGCTTCTGAACCACTGCTACGCACATTAGACGTAATCTTCTTATGTTCTTTATCATCCACCTTATTACTCACACTTGGAGCACTAACATCTGTTGATCTTCCTAAACCACTATCTAATTTCGATGATTCGGTGACTTTATTCTTCTTCCTATTGCTTCTTCGACGACGTTCACGCCTTTTCTATCTGTAGCACTTCTCGGATTGTCCAGTGCTGGAAAGGTCTTTAACCGAAGAATCCAACTTGTGAACATTGGCAACGTTATCCAAAGGCAGGACACTATCTGATGAAGGATTGCCATCTGTAACAGAGTCTGAAGTTCTTTGAGTATCTCGAGTTTCGGTGTTCAAAACTTACTTCAATGATTCACTATCTGCCAAGGTTCGATGACTTAGGGACATTCCTTTCGGACCAACTCCATTAGCTGAGTGAGAATCTTCAAAACCACAAGATCTCCCAGTAGAATTCGTAGGCAACACATGTCCTCCTGATGAAGATCCCTGAACGGATATTTCACTTGTACCGCAAGGTCTTTCACTCGAAAAGAGACTCTGAGAGTAATTATCTGAAGTTCTAGAAACCCAGTAATTCGGATAGTCTTTTTTGGAATCCTCGTACACAAACTTGCATCCCATTGGATAGATTACCATGGACATTGTTCTGTTCGAAATTAATCGAACCCAAACTTTCACAACAACGTGAACGAGAACTGGATATACCAATTACACCCTCAGTACTTCCAAATTCTTCAACTGGAACTGTAGTATCTATAACCGCAGGTCTGAAGTTCGATATGTTAACACCCATTTGTCTCCTCCCACATGACATTCCACTAACACCAATTTGTCCAGTCGAACTCCTTGATGAAGTACCAGGAGGATTTCCTGATGTTGAATTACCAAGTGGTGAAAATTGGACTCGGACATTTCATTCACACAACGTAATCCACTGGTCGATTATTCGGAACGATAAGCATCCACCATGCACGACAACGTATCTTCAATAGGACTTCCTTAGTCTACTTCGGAATCAATCATCGATCTAAGCTGTCCTAATTGGATATAATCTGGAACGCGAATCTCCAACATTCGCGTGAATCTCCAACATGAAGATATCTTCAACTACGGATTCAACATCCGACAAATCCAGATTGCATTGGATTCCCCCATCATGTAATCCGTAGTTGAAGATATCTTCATAAATGAAGATCGAAATCATTTTTGATCATTGGTTTCAACTTCTCTCCCCTTCCGATGATCCTTGGTATTATTCGAACTCAACTGGCCATCACGAAATACTGACTTAAATCCCTTGGGATGAAAAACGGGTTGACGAACCTTCCTCTTAAAGTTCAAAGATATTCTGCGTTTACCATTGCGGAGTACCAAAACATTCTTGGAATAATCAAGAACGGAATAAGTAGAACACAAAAACGGAGTTCCGAGTAAACACTTGAGAGGTAACTGGTGAACAACCTTGAACCCAACTCTTTCGAAATGACCCGAAAGATTCAAAGCAAAACAATTTCCTTGTTCGTAGTAAAATGCAAACCAGAAGGTGCATTCACTAGCTTTTCTTGCGCAATAGTAATCTTCTTCTCCAATCCGCAAGCACGTACTAAGTCCATTAGAACTATGTTGAAACTCGAACCACCATCAATGCATATGTCCGTCACCTGGTTATTAATTCTCCCCTCAATGAAAGAAGCAACTGTATTGTCCATCTCGGAAGGAATTTGCGTTTCAGATGGTCTCACTTCACGTCTAAGCTCAGATAACGAAAAATGACAACTGGAATTCCGAAAATCCCCAGAGTGTCCCATTAATCTACCCGATTTATTTTCATTAAGGGTTGATGTGTTTTTATTTTCTGACAAAGATTCATTAACCATTGATTTATGCTGATGTGTTCCTTTAGGTTGATAACTGGATACCAAAGTATTCATTTTCTTTTTATTATAACCCATTTCCTTATTATAATCTAATTGATCTCGGGAATTGAACACATGTCTATCGGCAATGTCTAATAACTCCAAACGTGTTGCTGGTATATAGTTGTTTAACATTCTATATCTTTGATTTGGATTTATGTACCAAATTATAATATTTACTAATTCTGATTCTGGATCTGAGAAACCTAATACATTCATCGCAATAACAACCGATCTTACATAATCATTTATTTGATCAGATAATCTTTGCCTTCTGTAATCGTAATCTGAAACGAATACATGTCGACTAATAGGAGTAACGAAATTATTCAACAATTTCTCTCTTAAGTTCTGCCAACTTATGTTATTATTGATAGCAAATAATATTTCCCTCAATAATGCCCCTGTACATTTGGCAACAATCACAGTTAATATCATACCAAGGGAATAACTAGTCTCCAAGAGAGTTTCTTCGATCTGTAGTAACAATTGAAAAACTAGATTACTATTACTCCCATCCGTTACAGCTATATTCTTGAATCTCAATTCAAGTTATTCACTGTTTCTCTTAAATGCATATTTAATCATCAGATTATGTTCAATATCACTAAATCAGGTCGGTTACTACCACCCAAAGTACCACGTTCTAAGTTATGCCTGTCCATACCCTTACTCATAGGCTGAAAAACAGGAGAATTCACAGGATCTTTAGGAGTCGAATTCCTGATATGTGATACTCTTCGATAATAATCCCGAAGATTTAAATATCTGTTAGTACCATTACCTTGATTATTACCAACGGCATTATCACTCAAAGAATTTTGATTTACAAAACCCATTTGCATGGGTTGGCTCATCGGAGCTTCGAAAACAACCTGTCTCATGTCTCTCTGTGGTTCTCGCAAACTAGAAGCATTAGCTAGTCTACTAAAACCATAGCTAATTGAATGTGAGCTCTCATTGTTTCTCCCCAAGCTCCTATTTTTTCCTAAAGAAACTCGCCTAGCATATAGATTTTCATGCATGGTTGAAGTAAGAGACATACTCAATTGACCAAAATCTGAATGCATGTCCGTTTCACAACAGCCCGTTCTATCACGTGTTACCAATTCCGAATACCCTTCAGGTATATCAATACTAATATATTCAGATCGATTCGTCATCGTACACTTTCAAAATAATAGCACAATTCAAACTTTAGAACAATAACACAAGAAATGTATAACAGGTTATAATAAATAAACTTAATACTAAACTATCTACGGACACTACACAAACCAGAAGAACCAGAATGAACCAAACCGAGCAAACAACATTTGACCTTAGATTCCTTAAATATTTTTTTGTTTTTTATAAATTCCAATCGATGGCAACCTCACAAAAATATCAAACAAGTTGCAATTATCATCATAATTATTATTATATATATTTATCAATACAAACAATCTAATTAATTGCCTGTAAGAAATAACAATGATAACTTTTTTAAAAAAAATTCTGAACTGAACTGAAATATTGGTATAGAACTTTCCTTTTTATAAAAAAAAAGTACGAAACTGTGCCCTCTTAAAAAAAGATTGGAAACTGTTCTCTTTTAATAAAAAAAGATTTGGAACTGTCTCCTTTATCAAAAAAAGATAGCAATTGACTGTCGAGCAAATTTGTAGCGTTCCCATCCGCCGTCAAAGTCAGAGCAGTTGCCAAGAGCCCAACATACATGGATAAAGAGGTCGCAAGATATGTTGATCCGTCAGCAACACCCTCAGCCAACTACAGAGGGATCTACGCGAGTGGACATCACTAGATCATATTCAGAGTAGGAGTCAGACAGTGAAAGATAATTCAACATTTATCAAATGATTCAAATAAGTACCACACAAATAACCAAATATACTTATATCAAAGAAATGATAACAAACACAATTCAGCTTAACAAATTTTATTAACAAAATATTTACAAATGATATCTGATTACCAGATATCTAATAACAATAATGTATTCTTCATTGGTAAATAGATAAGATGTAATAGCTTCAAATCTCGAATTAAATACTTCAAAATTTAGTGAAAAGACAATAATCATTAATACTTTAAACTCGAAGTTTTACAAAAATATAGAAGAGTTTTCAGTATTTAGTTATATATAATTTTCTTAATAAGGAGAGAGATCAATTCTTTGCAATGCCTCTGTATCTCGACTACTAATAATCATTCATGTACTAATCATTTAAAGGAGTCAAAAATTCTGGGGGAGTTGATTTCTAAATGCAATTCAAGCAAGCAGATAAGTTAAATATTTAAAGTTTAATGAAGAAAATCTTTAATTAGAATTCAATATCAAAGACGCCAAAGCAGTATCTCACCCCGTAAGTCTAATTCATCCAAAATTCGTACTAAATCTTTCAATATTATTCCGAGATTCCAAATGTTCTCTATATTCAATATTCAAGGTACGAGACAAGTTAAGGTTAGACCAATAATATACGTATATACATATATATGAATAATGAATAATAATAATAATGACTCTCAGCCAAAATATTAAATGCTGAATTATCACGCGGTTAAATCACTACGGAAATATCGGAAACGTATTAGACCTCAACGAGCTATAATGGAAACGAATACACGACCCACTAAAAACAACACACAACAAGGACAACCAACTAATAAATAAATTATTTAACACTCACCTCAAGTCTTTTCAATTCTATAGTTACCTCCTCATATGCTTGTCCTGGGACTGCATGTCGACCTTACCAAGTTGAAAAGGGAAATGAGAATAATTGGTTATTGCTGTGCTACCAAATTAAGCTGTAACGAACTTCTGACAAACCTTAGTCAATTCTTTCAGATAGGAAAAACTCCTCTTTTCCAGTTAGCATGCAACGCCTGCACTTCGCAACACTCCCTTGCAACTGTTGCAAGTGAATTCTGAACAATTTCATTGAATTCTGAATAATTCTGTAATTAAGCCCAATGAAAATATAACCAGGACTGATATTACTCTCTTTATCAGTTTGAACTATTTTCTGCCTTGTGACATCCAACATCCGCATTGCACTATTTGACTAAATAGCAACTTCATGAAAATAATGAAAAGTAACTTTTACAAGGTGGTGGGAACAAACCTTTATTGAACATACTAAATGTTAGGCACCATACGCACTTACGTTTTCTACATTCCCATTCCACCATTCAGCAAAATTTCCAAAGTAACACATCAAAAACGAGTACTACGTGTTTTGGCATTCAACCACCAACACTTCGGAATGTTAACACTGTTTGAAGTGGGATATTTCTGCTAGTTCAAGCACGAGTTTCCCTCGTTCTCATTCCACCAAACAGAGAACTGAAATCTAACAATTCCAATAAGGGTTTTCCTTGAATAGGGAAACTCAACAATCGTTCCAGACTTAGGCAAATGTGTCTTATATGACCTTTTCATGCGTGAGAAATACGGCAGAAAAACGAGTCATAAAAATGAAATCTAACATAAAGAGTGGCAAATGGAAAGAAACTCCACTCACTGAAAAGCACAATTGGGCTCAATCTGCAATGCACTATTACTTCGGCCATGAACACTATTCTTTTCAGAGCACTTCTTTTTAGAAAAATTACACAAATCAAATGCACACCAACAATTTCTTATTCTCATTTCTATTATTCTTCCACACAGTAATGGAACTTCACAAAAGCTTTGGAACGAAACAAGATTGAATCCAACGTCCCATTAAGTAAAGTCCTCTTTCGACTATATAGAACGCTAACAAGACAGAGCCTTTCTCCTCCTCCGAACAACAAATCCAAGACATCCTCCCACACCTAACACTCGACAGTCAGTTCGCTGTCACGAAGGACGAAAGCGAACCCACGAAGCGAACCCACGAAACCAATTGGCGCTACCATCGCGTCAGGTGAGACACGCGTAACACGTAATCAGCCTTGATGCAAAACAACATAATTCCTCCCCTCTCTCTCCTTAACTACAAATTCAGCTGATCGAGATTTCTTACATTCCTTTTAATCTTTCTTTTTTCTTTTTTTTAAAAGCAAAGACAAATCAAGCAAAACTGATACAAATACAAACATTATCTTTCATGAAGAGAGTATATTATACATTAATAATAGTATATTTTATTTTCTTTTTCTTCATTTTGTCCTCTCTCCATACCCATCGTAACGAGATCGTTACATGGTTCAATCCAACACGCGCAGTGGATTTTGTGATGCACAAACACCATGTGCGTGGGTCTGTTTGGATTTCTGTAGTTATTACACCTTTTTCCCATTTCATTCATTTCTCATCATCATCGTGTGCCTACACAGCATATTCGCGAGATGTAAAACTGTAAGATTTCATTTCATTGCATCATCTAGAAGTGCAACAAAATGTCTAATATAGACGGACTAACTCTAGTTATTTTTTGCCATACTGTATATTTTTGTAAACATTGTACTGACGAATTTATGTTCCTTAAGATTGTCAAATACGTACGAGAATACAAGTATAGTGAAGGTTGAAAGGAAATTGAATAGAAACTGATTATGTCGAATTATCGCAAATTGCATTTCTTAGAAGATCATTTGGTAGATCATACATAGATCTTATTCTGAACCAGCCTTCGTAATAATTAACTCAGAAACAGTAAACGAAACAATTAAAACCTTTAGTGACTATTATCACAAACTAAAATCCAAATGCAAAGTAGTAGTTGGTGTAGTTCGAAATTGGTACTGCAAAAAAGTAAGTTAAACAAAACGTTGGTCCAACGTTGGCTAATTGTATTCATAATTGTGGATTACAAAAACAGTGTTGAAAAATACGTTAGCTCATCGTGGGCTATTGTTCTCCAACATTTGTTATAATTTCAAGAACAAAATTGAAGAATAATCTTGCTCAACTTAGTTTAAAGTTAAATATAGCCACTCATGAATTGACCACCATTTAACCAAAAAATTCGACCTGCCACTCCTAACCGCAACTTAATATTTTTTGTAGGGGTTTAGTTCCTTGGCAAATTGCTGAGGAATGTGGTCATTTACAATGTTAAACCAACCTTGGGATCAGACTTACAACTAATGGGGTAATGTTTGTATTGCTAGGGTTATCATGGAGTAAACGGAATGTTAGGACGAGAAGTTAACAAGAAAACACAAAGGAAATGCAATGATTATCAAGCAGTGCCCAACTTCTCGGTTGATATTTGACTACAATGAGGACTGAGAATATTATTTCTAGTCATTATCCGAATAAATAGCCATATATACGCGTTATATAATTTGTAAGTTCCTCGCCGAGGGATGAAGGAAAACGGGTTGGTATTTTTATGAAATATACCATTCGGTATTTGACTGGGGGTGAATGAGAAAATCCTTCCTCTGCGTGGAAATATTGGCTCCAGCACAGCTCACGACATGTAGGCTTTGTGGTGGGCAAGGTCTCACTCACGATGACTATTCTGAAAAGACTATTACACTTTCAAAATATAATGGACTTTCAACTCATAAAATCGAGACTTTGAGTACCTAAATAATATAGTTTTAACTTATATTATGAAAGTGCCTAAAGGTATCAAAATGTGAACCAAATTGTGATCATTATATTGAAATCGTGAATTTTGTCATTCATCAGAACATTACTACCGAAACCCATTCGCTGTGAAAATTAAGTTCAACTTCTCATCAAGAGGTAACAATTTGTGTCAATACCACAACAATTAAAACAATTAAATTTATAGAAACAACATTTGAGAATGATTTATACACATATGCAATGGCTGATGGAAACCACTAACCTAAACCACAATCATTGGAGATCGAAGAGTTTCGGATTAAGTATTGTAAAGCTGCAGACCAGACCTTTAAAAAATGGAAATTCTATCTGATTTAACTTATAACTAAAACCTCAATATATAATACAACATAATACTATAGCTACAAATATAGTGATTTCATACAAAACACCTCAAGTTTCTTGTATGGACATATTCTATTAGCGTATTTCTAGTTTGCCAGGTATGATTGCACGAAGAGGTTCGTATCGTATTCGTGTGGGATATGAGTAGGTCTGAGCAAGAGCTATAGAGCAAAATTATTAGTGTATTGCATGACATGTGGGGCTGGAGTTAGGATTGGATTACCCTCTAGACTCACAAGGGAACATTCAGATTTGGTGACAAATACTGAATATGATTGCTAACAATGGATTTAACACCAAAAGAAATACATAAAAGAAAGTGTTTATTGGCAGACCTTATAGACGGTGGGAGAGAAATGAGGGCAAAGTGAGAAGATATAACGTATAAAATGTCCAGGAATGCTATGTTAATTTTGAAACTAGTTGAGGGATTAAGATACAATGTTGGATATGAGGAATGCATGTAGAGGTGCACTGAGTAGGTGTAATGTGAATTATGGGAGACATCTGAGAATCTGCCATGTTGGAATTAACTCAAAAGAATATACGGGAAAGAGGTCATGTAACATATGGCATACTTAGCCAAGAAATGTCCTGATCTACCCAATATTCGTTCATATGTTAACAAAAGTGCAAATGTGATGAAAGACAATCTAAAAGATTTCATGTGTGACGTTTTCTGGCCTTCTAAGCAAACGAAATTTCTGCTCCTTGTTGCCTAGTAGAGAACCAATAGAAATGAAGTGTTTGTGCAGAAACCCGACAATGTTGAACTTATCTGACTTATACAACCGCTGGATGTGTTCTTCAGTCTGTATACAAATTTTGTGAACTATGCAACAGACACCGTTCTCCTATCCTCTGACTTCAAAATATGACAACAGAACAATTTCATTAACATGCAATCACTCACCCACTTCCAGTTTACAGTACTAAAGTTCCAAGCTGTAATTAGATATGCAATTTACAAAACTGGTTATTCGGAAACAGCACCCAGCGCATTCATGACACCTGTCAAAACTGCATCAATTTCAATACCCACGACTGCTGTGACGAGCCCGATTGTTCATCATAGGAGTTTTAATGGAACACTTGTGCAATATGAATAGAATAATCTGAGCCAAATAGTTTCGAGAAAATCGTCCGAAAACAACTTATCCCGAAAAGCAAACAACCACTTCTGGGTGCTTCCTAGTGCAACGACTTATACCATGTACAAGTTGAAAGAATCAATCATGTAGGACAGTAGTTCTCATCAGTTATTAAGAAGAAAGCAATTAGAAATTAAACCTACGTTTGTAAATTTAAATGTTTTCCTATTTTACTAAATTTCTGTCCTGAAGGTGGTCAACCGTTATATAGGACTAGTTCCAGTAAGAGAAATTCCTACTTTCTCAGGGAACTTTTTCAAAAGCAGTTGTAGATTAAATTCCACATTTTTCTTTTTTTTATATAAATAGAAGTAAATGTTATTCATTCCTATGCTTATAAACATTACACCTCCTGCATTAATTCTGGGAATTCTGAAATGAACGATGAGAAACTCCTTCCAAAATATGTTCCTGGATACGTTGCTGGCAGTAACTAGTGATGGGCAGTGGGAATATTCCCGGTGGGAAGGAATTTAAAAAGTGGGAATATCCCCGGGTTTCTTCCCTGGCCTATAAATTCCCGGTTTATTTTTTATATATATTATGACTTACTTCTAGGTTTTAAACAATTTGGAGGATAAAAAATTTAAAATTCTTTGACAGTACTTTATATAACTAATAATATGTTTTTTTAAAGTTCCATTTCCATTTGCACTAAAAGACAGTAATTGTTTAGTATTGGGGGGTCAAAACCAGCAAAAAGTAGGATGATTTACGGAAGAAATGAGTTGATAGTAGTGTTCAAGTAGTCAAGAAAGTATCGAACATATTTTTGGGGGCAGTAGGGGATTTGTGCAAACCATAAAGGTAAGACGAAATAATTTATGTGAGAAAAGAAAGTGAATTGTTGGTAACGAAGATAGAAAACAACGTGCCCTGCGGGGCTCTAACCCGCTTTTACTCGCTAACGCTCGCTCAGGAATGCAGTCGAAATTTAATGTAGGCAACGTAATTTAACGTATGAAACCATAAAACTATAACGAGAATCTATTATTATTATTATTAAATAATTATTATCAAGCAAGACTCTTTTATATGGCTATTAACAGCTTACACTTCCTTTTATTCTAAAAGATGACTACACATCACAAAATATTTGTCGAACAAATATCTTCATAACAACCATTTTTGTTATATCGTTGCTATCGTTACACCATCAACGTTCTATGATACAAAAACATTTTTATAATTATAACTTCGTAAAATATATATAACTTCTTCTTCTAACCTATATAAAATAATTAAATAGTTGGCTAGTTTATAACACCTTTGATTAAAATATCTAAATGGTGCAGGTAAAGAATAATACATGCATGCCGAATAATACATGCTGTCGTTCTATCTTTAATGGCTCCCGACAGAACTTCTTGAAGTGATTTAGCACTTCTAGAAAGAATTCTGGACCGTATGACAACTTTACAAAGATAAGTATACATTAATTATATGGATAGCCCTCGTATATACAAAATTCACAATACATATAAAATACATATTTTTATATTTCTTTTTATTTATTCTTTATATCAATAATATTCTTTTATAATTAATTATACTTCAAATTCTTTATAACACCGTAGAGGAGGGTCTATTCCAAAAATTATGAACAATTAAAAGTTTGTTTTTTGGTCTAAGTATATATATATATATATATATATATTTTAAAGAAACATGGTCGAGGCTCTCTGAATATTTAAACTCATTATAAATAAGGATGTTACAAAATATATTTCCTGCACTTGATAATTAGGTGTCACATACATTCATTACATAAGTAAAATACAATATAGATAATATAGAATTCAGAAGAAGAATAATAAGATGAAATTATGATAGGAAAAATCAATAAAATTGATGTTAATTAAATTATAAGATAACGTGGTTTAATATTAGATCACAACTGATAAAAATGAAATATCAGTTAACATACAAATATTAAATTAACATATAAGGATAACATAAACATTAACAGAATCCTAAGTACAATCTAGAATATCAAATTGATAGCTTCAGTTTGAATTAAAAGGGTTAGTAGACTCCAATAAAGTACATTGTATTCCGCACTCTTGAGCATGTTCCGATCGATTACATAAAGATACTGAATTTGAGTTTCTGTTACTGCAAACTTGTCCATCTAGGAGTCTATTTTGTGACCAAGTACGCTGATTCGTATTGCCATTTCCACTAGGATTCATATTATAATTCCGGTAACTTCTGTTACCGTTACGATATCTATAATTAGGTTCAGTTGAATTGCCGGTACTATTTTGATTAATAGCCCTATCATTAAATTGGCGCTTATTGTGTTGGATATCTAGGTTATGGATTGATGCATAATTAAAATGAGTGCGAGTCGGATTGTTTTGCTTGTCCGGCCATCTATTATTATTCTGCATCGAAGATTGACTCTCGAAGTGTTGTACGATCATAAGGAGATGATTGAAATTAACACATTGTGCTATCATCAACGATTGCTGCAACCGAAAAGGCAAAAGTATACGGATAGAAGCAATGATACGAGCTTCGCGATGGAACGGATTGATAGATTTTAATTCGTTATATGTAGCCACCACAAAATCAGTAATACTTTTATGAATCCTCGGATTATAATGCCTTGATCGGATTAACACATCCCGGTTGGCTAGAACAAAATCGTTCTCATAATTTGATAACAGAGCATTTCTAAAATCAGAATACTTACGTAAACTACCTCTGATAGCCTTAAACCAAGTAAGACATGGGGGCAATAACACAAGAGGCAAAACTTTTAAAAATTGAGATTCCTCGACTCCCATTAAATTACATTCATCCTCGAATTTTTCCAGAAATGCGCTTGCTGATATGTCTTCGGATAGCCCACTGAATTTGGAAAGAGATCTAATCTCACTAAAACGTAGAGATTTACCCCTTTTCTTGTGTTTCGAGGTACGAACGCCAGTAAACACTACCTTCTGATGATGAGGTACACCATTGTGTATTCCTTCCTTATCTGAACTGTCTTCACTGTAGCCGGATGATTCTAAATCATTGTTTACATTTTCTGGTATATTTGGAGACGGTTGTACACTAGATGATGGGATTTCTTGTGTGTTATCTGATTCAGTAACTTTAGGACGACGATACACTTCTTGTAAGATATTGACTTCCTCCTGTAAGGTTTTAATCTTATTCGAATGTTCTGTTACAACGTTTTCAAGTATTTCTACGGTATTTTGTATTCCGGTAACTTCATGTGATATTCGTCCTACCTTTTGATCAGTTAATTCGAATTTTGCATTAAACTGTTCACTCATTAAGTCTAACTTAGAATCAATTCGCTGCGTCAGTTGTTGCGTGATTTCTTGAGACATCAGCTGTATTTGTTGACTTGTGTTAAGTTTCATTTCTTCGACTGTCGTTGTAAGCTGTTGACTTGTGTTAAGTTTCATTTCTTCGACTGTCGTTGTAAGCTGTTGCTTCAATTGCATAAACATATCTAAGATTTGGCTAGCATTTACAATTTGCGATACGGCTTCTTCTGTGTTATCCGTCGTTAACCTACCATCATTATGTACATTAGCCATGTTATTCTTGCGTTCAATTTTTCTTCCACTGCGCAAACAAGTATAATTTAAGTTCATAAGTCCCTTGATATTAGAATTGAACCCTGTCTTTACTAATCTTCAAGACTTTTTCAGGGTCCCGGGATTCGTCGCACCATATATAACGAGAATCTATTATTATTATTATTAAATAATTATTAGCAATCAAGACTCTTTTATATGCTATTAACAGCTTACACTTCCTTTTATTCTAAAAGATGACTACACATCACAAAATATTTGTCGAACAAATATCTTCATAACAACCATTTTTGTTATATCGTTGCTATCGTTACACCATCAACGTTCTATGATACAAAACATTTATATAATTATAACTTCTTAAAATATATATAACTTCTTCTTCTAACCTATATAAAATAATTAAATAGTTGGCTAGTTTATAACACCTTTGATTAAAATATCTAAATGGTGCAGGTAAAGAATAATACATGCATGCCGAATAATACATGCTGTCGTTCTAAAACAACCACATCGGAATAGAACATCGGAATGTAGGTTCAAAATCTGACCCGCCAATGTTAAACAATCGCCAAAAGTATCAAAGTACTAATTTACAAATGATGGAAAGAAACTATTTTGTAAGGTAATGTAGAATAATGTAGAAATACAAATGAAGTACTATTAATAAACCCTGAACCACCGTTAGTAATAGACGTCAGTCCGTCTCCACTCTCTAACTCGAATTTCTGAAGAGGTACTCGAACTTCTTTTACATGTGATTTAACGCATGGAATTTCGAGAAATGGGCAGGAAGAAAAGTCGTGTGTGGTAATTATACATGTAAAATTATAAAGACAGAAAAGTATCTTGCAAATATTGTGAACATATATATTTATGCGCAAATGTTGACAAAGTGGTGGGACATGTGTTTTCTGGCAGTTACCCAACCTAATTTGTTTATAGCATTTAAAAATTTAATATGTTTATAATATCAGTAATGGAGGTTTAGAAAATCCACTAAAATGTAAATTTAAACTGTTTAGCGGTTTAAAAGTATGTGGACTGACTATACCATTTTTGAAACATATTTACTTTCATGGAACATATTGTAAATAAATATCAATTTTGTGTACTTTCTAAATATAATAAAATATTAATAAGATAACATAACATCGTTCAGATTATACATTCTAAAGACTCCCCTGGGGACAATAGTAATAATATGCTCTGATATAAAAACGAGTTTAACTTTGAAATCATAATATAGTAAGAGAATGCAATTTTCTTTGTGATTGTGCATAAATTCCCGGAAAATTCCCATTTTTTGGAATATTCCCGGAAAATATCTTCCCGGGAATTTACCCATCACCACGAGTAACTCTTAACACAAATTGGGTGCGATTAATGCAAGTGGTGTTGATGATAGATCACAACACAGAAATAAGAAATTGTTTGATTCCATCAATTTGGGAAATAATGAAAACCAATATCAAAATGACAAACATACACAACATTGCAGTCATGAAAATCTATCAGAGATTAACGAGATAAATACCTAACGCAAAAGGTATTTTCAAGGTGGATATGACTTATCCTGGAAAAAAGTTTCAACTCAGTTTAAAGCGTTACGCAAAATATACCTTTTCAAAAGGGGTCAGACGCTATGATTCAAGTGGTTCAGTGGATCAGGAGCGGCTTAAACGCTGGCTATTACACACAGGTGACCAATATTGTAGGATAAAGTTGTCATAGAGATATTGGATTGTGAAATAGAAATAAAATCTTGGGACACAATTTCGAGAAAATTGCAAATTTTGAATTTAACCCTCAGTAAACTACTGTTATATGTAGCTTACAAAAAAATTGATAAGTTAGAGAATATCTTAAAAGTATTAAAAACTTACCAACTTTGTGAAAAAGACTGCCACTGAGTACCTAGTAGTTAAACACTTCCAAGTAGTTAATAATCATGCCTCGCGAAATTGCCCTCATTCAAGGGTATAGTGGTATTATCACAAAGGACGAGTAACAGAAACTGCACCTACTTCAAGACGTTGCGAAACACACGAAGCAAAATTCAGACTGTTGAAAGAATATCCTATCTAAGGAAACTAGACATGAGAAAGTGTAGAAATACAGTGAAAAAATATACTGTACAAAGTTCTAATAATGCAGATGTAATCGTCAATAATTTACTTTTATGTGTAATTCTGTAATATTATGTAACATTGTGTATAACAAAATGCATAGCAATATATTTGTATAGGTATGTGTAGAATGTGTAGAAAGCAACAGTATTCAAATTTTAAATCGGCCTACGCAACCTTAAAAAATTGTAAAAATTCAAAATTTTACCAGTATATCTATTTTCAGTGGCGTAATAAATGTTGGGGGTACCGCCCTTCACAATGGTTCCAATTACTTCGCCCATGTGCGCACTCTTGCGACTGTAGCACATTTGTGGCATAAAATATTAAAAGGAATGTAATTCTGGGTGTGGTATGTATATACCAACGAACACAACTATGTATTTATTTGATAGTGAGTAACTAATTTCCTCAACAGGTTACTCTTTGAACAAAAGAATGATCGTTTAACATTTTGATTTACATTTGGAAGTTATAGAAGAAACGTGTAAAGCAGTTAATGAAATTTTATATGTCCCGCACAAAGTATTTAATGTGAGATGGAATAAGACATATATTTATTTTCCATCTACATTTTCATGACCACAAATTATGCAGTATGATGAATTGCAGCCTCCCTTTACTGAGTCTTCGAATGGGCGCTAATTTCATATTGTTATTTCTAGACATTATTTACACAATTTTAGGTAAAAGCCTAATTACAAACACAATTTTAGTTAGTTGGTTCACGTTGACGGCAGATTTTTCAACTTTCCTAAAAGTAAAAATTATTTGTTACAGTCAAGAAATTGTTAAAAGTTTTCACAACATATAAAGGTGGAAAATGGTTGTAAACGTTATTCAAAATATAATATTTGTAGTCCAGTGTTTCTCCAAAAGAACGGACAAAGTATTTGTATTAACTTGAAAGCTCTGTCGTAATGACGATTTCTATCTTTATTGATTTTACAATGAAATGAAATGAAATCTTTCAGTTTTACTTCCCACGATTATGCCGGTTAGGCTAAAGGAGACGGTGATGATGATTAATGAATGAAATGGTGGAATGAAGAAAGTGGAAGGAAACGAGATAACCCCGAGAAAACCCACGCACACGGTGTTTGTCCACCACAAAGTTCACTTGGCGGGGCTGGGATCCAACCTGGTACCCCAAGCACCAGAGATGAACACTCTACCACTGAGCCTACGCGGCCCTGCAGATTTTACAATGAGTCATCTGTTGTCTCTCTAGTTAGTAGCCACGGACCGCCGAATAGCGCATGATTCTCACTTGTTTTTCTGTACAGCTATTAATGGAATGCTTCACGACGGAATAGTCACACACACACTGTGATCACATAGTGATAACGTATTACAAATATGGTGAATGTTTTGAATTCCTACCCGTACAAATTAACCGCTTGCAGCTTTAACGTGGGTCAACATACAGGAAAAATGATAATAGAAAACGAGAATGAGTCTTCTGCAATCGATTAAGTGTCCCAAGTATTAAATTCCCGCTCTATTCTATCTACTAACATCGGAATGTTTTTACACTTCCTACACTGGAGTCTAAGCTAAGAATTTAGACCTCCTCCTAGGACAAACTTCTCATATAATCAACAATTTTTCAAAGTACTTTTCAGCTCCATATTAAACTCTTTTTGATGGCTTAATGTTAGAGCGCTTATCTCTACTGTGTGGGATCCCTGTTTCGATCCCCGGTCAAGTAAGATTATCAACAAAGTCGTGTCCGTAGGTTTTCTCGCGGTACTTCCGTTTCCCACCACGTTTTGATTTCATATTTTTTCCATTTTTACTTACTTGCTGTAATCATTCATCTATCTTAGCCTTAAGAGAAAAAATGTGAAATGTTAAACTCAAAAATTTCATTTCATTCCATAATTCGCGAGTGCCATCATATTTAGCAATCACTACTCTTGAGCAACTGAAAGTTATAGTAATCTACAACCACTTCCAGTTTGAAAATTAATCTTCATCTAGCACAAATGGTATGAGCTTTCGATATAGCTTAAATGTTATGCTTCTACTGCAAGTCATGTATCTACTGCGTCTTGATTCAGTACTGTGTCTTGAAGTCTACCGGAACTGCATAAATTGAAACGAATCTTTCACGTTACGCGTAGAAGTTGGGAGTATTATGGAACGGTTAAGTTTGTCCGTTGATCTATCTATCGACAGGTATCAAACAAAACAATAAGAGATATCGATACTTTGTAGGCACCGATAAGCTAAGCTTCCATTAAGCTTCTATGCAAACACTAAGTGAGTGATAAACAGTTTCCGGTTGCAACGTTGATCTCCATTGAGAAAAATACAAATGAATAGTGGCATTTTCGATCAAATTTTCGAATCGATTCGTCGTTTCAAAGAACTATATATCAACTATTCACACCATTTAAAAAACTGTAAGTGATCGAAATTTCTTAATATGTCCGGTTTCAACGCAGAATTGATCTTCGTAGACGGAAAACGGTAAGAGATATAAAGAAGTGGTTTCTCCGAACAAATTCATGATCCCAACAAGAAAAAGGTTTAATATCTTCTGTCAACTCACTATTAACGCCGGTTATCAATTCTTTTCGGTTTCAACGATCGTCGCCACAGACCAAGAGTGGTAATAGTTGGGCGCAACAAGTATTTTTCACGAGATAGTTTACCGTCACAAGAAAATATACTATATTATCCCATATTGCTGTACTAAAACCGACAGAGGTAAAATTTACTACTACCTCTGGTTTCAACGTTAAGCGCCATAGAACAAAAACAGAAATAGCTAGCGGCGAACGGTCTCCTAAACACGATTCAGCGTCTCAAGGAAAAATGCCATCCCCATTAATACGAGGTTCATGTTGAAAGACGGGAGCAACATTCTTGCACAACCGTAATCTTTATTTGTAAGTGAAGCCAAATATATCATCTCAATTTACAGACCTTTCTTTCACGTTTTTACATAGTCTCCCGTTTTTGCATGCACTTTTCTCATCGTTCTGGAAGTTTGAAAAGACCTTTGAGATAGAAGTCCGTTTTAGCTGCCCGTAGACACTGAAGCACCTCCTGCCGAATATCCCCCAGTGTCTCGTAGCGACGGCCTCACATCTTTTCCTTCAGAAAACCGAAAAGATGGTAGTCGGACGATGCATGTTGGGGCTATAGGGAGGATGTGGAAGTATTTTCAACCAAAGCTCGTGATCTGTTCTATAGTGGTATATACAGTATGCGAACGCATATTATCAAGTTGAAGGATGATCGGCTTTCCAAGACGTTTATCACGCTTGCCTCGACGGAGCTTTAAAAGTGTCTGGATATAGCGGGAAGAGCTTTAGGTTTGTCCAGGCTCACGAAGGTCAACCAGAATGCAACCCTGTGCATTCCAGAAGATTCTTCTCATAACTGTCCCTACGGATGCACTGCCTTCGCTTTCTTCTTCGGTGCTGAATAGAAGTTGTATCATTTCATACTCTGTCGTTTTGTATCACGTTCATAATGATGTTACGGCTTTCATCTCGAGTCACAGTAGTCGTCAAAAAGTCGTCACCTTCATGTCGAAATATCTGTAGAAGAGTTTGGCCTATGCTCAGTCCCTGCCGTTGGACCCAACGGGCACAAACCTTTCGATAATCTAGGCTATGAATCGTTTCTTGCACCGCACTATTTCCAAAACCGAGTTTTGTAGCGATTTCATTCATAGTGATACGCTTATCTTTCCTAATCAACTCATCAACCTTCACTTTGTTGCGTTCCGTGGAGGCAGTTCGAGGGCACGCGCGGCGAGGCTCTCTTCGATACTCGTGCTTCCATTCTTAAATTGTTTCACTCACCTCCTAATACTGCTGGCACCCATGCACACATCTTCATAGGCACGCTGGAGTCTGCGGTGAATTTCCGAAACAGATTGGTCCCTTTTAACAAGGAATTCAATCAGAACATGCTGTCGAAACTTATCATCGCTTCCCACTACTTTGGAAATCCCGCCAGTGCTCACGTGCTAGCAACAAACAGGATGAACGTCTGGAAGGAAAGAAAGGTCTGTAAGTTGAGAAGATATATATACATATTGAGAAGTCCTTTCTTGGAATCGGTTCAACATGCGAAGAGTAAGTACTCCGTTAAACCTATATTTAAACAATGGTAAAGAGGTAGAACTTAACTGTGTCGTGTTTATTCTTTGATAGCTGTACAGCAAAAAGCTTAATAGAAGGGACAAGCGGTTGGTTTAACCCGATGGAAAAGGTTCCATGCTATCATCTACTAAGGTCGGTCGTAGAAAAAGTTTTGTAATAATACTGGTTTGTATAATAATTTCCAAAGAACAAGGACGGTAAGAATTATCGGGAATCGTTGTTTCGAAATCAACTAAGCCACCAGAGAATAAAGTATATGCTTGTTTGTTAACTTCAAATATTGAATATCTACGATTTCTGATTTCAATACTAATCGAAGTAGT
The DNA here is from genome assembly GCF_964235325.1 of Thermobia domestica. Lineage (NCBI taxonomy): Eukaryota > Metazoa > Arthropoda > Insecta > Zygentoma > Lepismatidae > Thermobia > Thermobia domestica. The sequence continues at coordinate 50,780,407 of NC_137468.1, read as the reverse complement.
TCAAAACTTATGTTAAATATAGAAGAAAGGTTTTCTAGCATTAAGTTAATTCCACATAAATAGGTTCCTATCTTCGACTTTATTTTTTGCAAACAAACATATCTTCTACCCCATCAGCTAGGGCTGGCGCGTACACTTATAACACATATGGTCTTGGATACAATGGGAGAGGACAACAAATTTAATTTCACAATCGTTCGCTTTAAATATTCATTATTATTCTTTAGCATAAAAGGAATGCCCATGGAGTGGTAAACTAAAAAATTATTTAATTTGGAATTGAATGTTGTACAAATATACCGCTATTTTCAGCTTCAATATTGAACACCGTGTATCTAGATACTCAAGGATGAATTTAACTAATCATCTTAGGATAAGAAATGAAATAATCAATTTCTTTTAGATATTTTCGACATCACACCACAAGCTATTAGGACTCGAAATGGTTTTAACTATAAATATCTACTACATCGTAATGGCACAGAAACTTATCCATTATGATGATCCAACATCGTAAATAGATGCAGTACTCACAGGTAGTTCAGCTCTGTTCAACTCCAAACGATGCCCTTCCACTATCCTTTCGTAATTACATCTCCCCAGTTCACTCTCCGTCCTCAACCAGCACAACCCCTTTCTGGGATTCAGGTGCTTCCTGGTTGTGACATAGAGCTTAGCTCAGGTCTCCTTCTGCAATTCTTACTTAGTTATTTCCGTATGATAAAACTTCCTATAATTGTAGTGTGATGCCGACGTTATCTGTTTTTATTTTTTTTCCAAGCAGTTTGAATATAATTTCCTTGTTTTATAATAAACAACATAAATTAAAAAACAAATGTAAGGATTTTAGGTACTTTACACTATAGTGAAAAACTACAATAAAGAAAAGAATTTACAGAAAAGGATTCTGTATCGCTAAAATAATTTGCAACTCCGATTTGACTTCATTATTGCAACAGAAAACGGCAGAACCTGCTTCAAATTTTAATATTCTATTCAACGGAGTGAAAATGTAATAGGAACAGAGAAGTTGGTTCTTATATACTCAGTTTCCGAAGAATATATATAATCTCAACTTTAATCTTGCACAACAATCGAAAGTAGTCAGTAATCTTAGAAATTTCTTCTTCAATGTTGATTGCTAAATACTACTAATTGTAAGAGAAAGTAAGCAACGTTTTCTATACGAATTCATCATCGCATGAAGAGGTTCCATCTTGCGTATTATTCTTCTATTGCAGTCGAAAGTTGCAGATCTGTTACGATATTGAATTTGAAAGTCTATCATAGTTTCACAACTGTGAAACATATCTCATTTGCTTATTTTTAGGAAAGATCAAAATGTTTATGTCTTATTTTTGGCGGGGAGTTTTTGATTTATTTAAGAAAATTACGTACTCATTTTGTAACCGATTTTCGGAAGTTCTTAATCTTTCTTTATTTTCAGTTTAACATCCTATGATCTGGTCTACGATAAGGTAGACAGAGGATTAAGGCAAGCTATATTATGATGGAAACACCGTTGGAATGAGAATGAGGAAAGCAGAAGTACATAGAGAGAACTTACGGACACAATTTTATCCATACACACTTACTTGGTCGGGGATCGAAGTTGGGACCACATTCACCACAGTTAAACGATGTACCATTGAGCCTCATACTCTCCACAGAACTTCCTAAAAGAACATCAAACTCTACTAATTGTTCAGTGTATTTTAAATGTGGGAGTTTCTTCATGACACATTAAGGAAAGCCACATAACATATTAGCACTGGATATGCTTAGATAGTATGAACATGACTTGAACTCAAGTTAGCATACCGCTTGACAGCCTAAAACATATATAGCATATACCAACTCTCATACCTTGCATTACATTGCTATTTAAGGCAGTGTCAGATCCATGATTGTCTTAGGGGTTGCACAAATAACTAGCAAAATTAACGAA